>NW_024582522.1:116406-390106 GCF_018398535.1 Haplochromis burtoni | reverse complement strand
GGTATAAAAACAAAATAGATTTTTAAACATAAATCAACACTATTTGATGTCCATCACATTCAGGCCAACAAAGGCCAGAGCAACTTTTTCCTTCTGCTGCCTGCTACATTTGAGTACGAGCACATCTCTTCACTTATAAATAACAGAGCCTAGCGAGGCCTGTCCACCACACGGACCTGGCTGAAAGAGTTTTTTTTTTTCTTTAATTTGTTCTCGGTCTTTAAAATTTAAACAGGTATGAATGCTTTGCCTGTGCATTGCCCCAAATATATTTCTAAACACAGTGAAATCGATGGCAGGTTTGTACCTGTGCTTGTAAAAAATAAATAAAAAGCATGTAATTAAAACACTTCTCAAAAATGCTGAATTAAGAATATATACTCATGATAAAGTCATTTGCTACATAAGGCACACACCCCCGCACCCCCACCAAATGGCAGATGGTGTCTTTTTCTGGCAGTCTCTGGCAGCCACATCATCTGTCTGCTGATGACAGGAGCCATTTTACTAATGTACTCATGAATGCTTTGTATGTCACACAGCGTCCTTGACACTCACCCCGACTGTCTCATTTACATTTATATAATTATAAATATAATATTAATAACACAGCTACAACTGTTTCCTTATTTTCTTTGTATAATACCATCTAAATATTAAGGCCTTATATACCTAAACACAGTGCCTTTGCTGGCTTATTTAGCTTTGAACACCCAGGCTCCTGCAGATGTCCTGCCACCAATCTGTTATGTGGCCTTTTGATAGCTTGCCCCCTTCAGTTCTAGTTATTCTCCCTCCATTTGTTTCCATCCAGCCGGATGTTTCCACTCCAAATAGCTTTCCTGTGTCATTTCTGCAGATCCTCCTGTCATTCAGCTTGACAGTTTGCGTGCAGACGACTTGACTGATGGTTGCCCTCCCCTCATAAACCTGTACCCTAGTCTTCATGCGGGTCTGACTGAAAGGGTTAAAGCACAACAGCACAAAGGGGGCACACTTCTTTAGTTTCTAGGGAGTCTCTAAGTGTGTTGTTGACCTTGTATTCTGCAAGTCCTCGAGGGCTGTGCTGTCTTATGGCTGTTCAATCAATTTCACATCTGGCAAATGATTTATTGCAACATATTACAACTGGTCAAAATCCTGTTAAAATAATCAATCTAAGGATCATCTGTGTAACACTGACAAAGTTTAATTTTCACATTTGTTTTTTTTTTATTAATCATGGTGACAGATACTGTGTACATAGTTTTAGTAGCTGTGTATTATTTTGCAGTATCCCCTTAAGTGCAAAGTGCATAGTGAAAATACCTCTATTATATCATCTATTCCACTGCCTACCTGTGCCACTGTTAAAGCTGCTATCATCAGAGTTATTACTTATCTATTTATAGTTTCAATTATGATAGAATAGAGCATATTTTTATACTCTTTTATTCTAATAGTATGACTTAAGTCTGTATACACGAGAGCCAGCTCTAACTTCACTAAATAGCAAAATACTACATAAATATGTGTTGTAAAATACTTTTTCACAGCATTACTTTACTGAATTTTTACTGATACAATAATATGTAAGTAACACCATAAATAGTGTAGTGGATCCATGGTGAGGTGGTTAACACCTGTACCTAACTCCTCCTCCAAGAGGAGACACAAATCCCAGATTTAAAAAAAAAAAATCTGCCAAATCAACTATGCAGATCCACTTTGTGTGAATAAGGGAGCAAGTGAAAGAAGCTTTAACCCATAAATAGTATAACTGTCACATGGAGCTTTTTCTGATTTATGAGTACTTTAATTTTCAGAACTGTTTTCATACTTTTAATTAAAATCTTCTCTCACTGAAAACAAAAAAACACTCAAATGATAGACTTGTAGTCAAGACCGCCTAATCCGAGACCAAGACAAGACCAAGACCAAGTTGAGGCGAGACCAAGATCGAGACCAAGACCAGGACAAAAAAGACTAACTTTTGTGTGCTTTTGAGGGCTGACATGATGGTACTGACCAGAGGTGGGACCAAGTCATTGTTTTGCAAGTCTCAAGTAAGTCTCAAGTCTTTATCCTCAAGTCTCAAGTCAAGTCTCAAGTAATGTCAGGCAAGTCAGAGTCGAGTCTCAAGTCACTGGTGTAAAAGTCCGAGTAAAGTCACAAGTCTGAAACTTTGAATTTCAAGTCCTTTCGAGTCTTTAAAAAAAAAAAAACGAAAAAATAATGTTGCAGTTATGCTAAATGTAAATATTAGACCATGTAATTTTAAAATCTGTGTTTTTCTCAACACATGACAAAATAGTGAACTTAGAAAATATACACAAATTGTGAAATTGCACCTCTTTAAAATGCAGCTCAATTAAACCTAGCTCCAAGAATAATTTTCACCGACAGTTCTGAGATAAGCTGCATGTTATTCTTGGATGCGGTTGTAGGACCGGCTTTAAAATCGCATGACAAAAATATCATACACATTAAAAAAAACTGCATCACCAACGTAGCCTGGACAACATTTGCTAGTTAGATGAAGTCAGCTATCTCATCGTAGCATATTTATATGCATATTTATAATCATACGGTTCTTGGAGTGAGTGCATACACTCATGAAGTTTAGTAACTTCAGGTCACTGCAACAAGCCCAGGTACAGTTTACCGACGGATGGGTGCAGGACCTTGAAATGCACCGTGTAGAACGAAAGACCATCGTACGTATCATAAGTTTACCAGTCTCACAAATCGTCTTCATAAATACACATTCGTTAACCGTTTATTAATAGGATTTCTGGTAGCATCACAGAAATGTAGCAGTGACAATAATATTGTATGCTGTAATCGCACTGGACAATTAGTGATACAAAACAACTGTTTTATCCTGTGAATAAAAGTATATGTTTTTGTCAATGTACCATAATAACAGAAGCGAAACACAATATTGTGTCAGGACAATTCACTATTTATGCACAATAAACAAAGGAGCATAGCGCGACAATTTCTGTTCAGCGCCAGACTTGCTTGTAACCTATATCACCAATTATGTTATGAAAAATGACGCATTAACTACAACAGCAGACTGACCTTCGTGTAAATGCTTGGAGCAGACTAACCTGTGAGCTGGAGGGTTCTGGGACGTTATATTTGATCTTTGAATGGCTGCAATCCAGGCCATCCGTCGTCTTTGTTACTTCGGAAACATGGCTCGAACAATTTCTCTTCAACGACGTAATCCGATAACAACCGATCTCTTTACCCGTCGGCTTCCCGTGGCTGTCATGCGACCGGCTATTGCAGTTAATAATACAACAGCTTCTTGACATTTTTGTGTTTCTTTTTATCGCTGTGTGACTGATTTCAATTGAAAGCCTGCGTGCGCTAGTACCTCTTGCCACGAGTTCCCAGAATCCTTTGCGGTTTTACCCCTGAATGACGTCACATTTTCAATCTCTATATAATATGCATGTTAAATTTTATATTTGGGGTGAAATATCAAGTCTTTTCAAGTAAACCGGTTCAAGTCCAATTCAAGTCCCAGGTCATTGGTGTAAAAGTCCAAGTCAAGTCACAAGTCTTAGAACATTTTTTCAAGTCAAGTCTAAAGTCATAAAATTAATGACTCGAGTCTGACTCGAGTCCAAGTCATGTGACTGAGTCCACACCTCTGGTACTGACTGGCCCCAAAGTCATCTGACAAAACAGCGATCACCTCCAACAACTGTCTAAAGAATGGGAAATATGTAACTGGTTTCAGTTATACTTTATATATAGATAAAATTGTAACATCAAACTGAAGATTATAATCCACAATGTGGAGGGATTTGAGCATGGCTGAGCCACTGTGTGTCGCTGTGTGACAGCTGAGCAGCGAAAGGAAATTAATTGAGGAGCCGGCTCTCGCTCAATGGGAGTCGACTATTCTGATTCACTACAAAGCACTCTCTAAGCACGGCTCTTAGAGCTAAAGCTTTTGCGCATGATACATTATCGAACGTTACGCTGTGTGTCATGGATACTGTTGACTCCAAATCTCCCGACCACTATGTTGATCTGAGACAGCAAGACCGAGACAGCGAGACCAAGACAAGACCGAGACCAAAGTCCGTCGAGATCAAGACAAGACCAAGACAAAAGTCCGTCGAGATCAACAAGACCAAGACCACGTAAAAGTGGTCTTGAGACCGGTCTCGAGACCAAGACCGGTCTCGAGACATCCAACTCTATCAAATGATAATTCTATGGTAGTAGTATCACCAGAACCAGTATCAGAAGCATAAACCTACAAGTTCTAGCATATCCTTACATGCTAAAGACGGAGGACAAGAGCAGTAAAAACTACATGAGGCATGTGGAAGATGGCAACTAGTGCAGCTGGCGTGACAGCTCCTTCCTGACTCATTCAAAAAAAAAAAAGGTGAGAAGGTGGGGTAAGTATTTTGTGCTGTTATAATAAAACACAGATTTTATTTGAGACAATTGCTTTGCTGTTGTGCAATCAGTGTCTGATGTTAGTCAATGACTAACGTTATATAAACACTTAAGCTGATGTAGTCCTGTTAACATTAACATTGTTAACATTTTACATAAATGGTTTCCCACCATCAAGTCAATGATTTACAATGGCATGTTAAATGTTTAAATAGAAGGGATAAGGATTTAGCTTTACAGTGATAATAGTAAATCATGTCATTATACTGGTACCATCTCTTAAGCTTCTGGTACTATGATTCTTAGAGAAGGAAACAAGACTTCTGTAGCTCATCTTGGTTCTGTTTTTAGGATTTAACAAGTCTGACCAATCACATGTATTTTCAGAGAGGAAGAAATTCAGTTGGCTGTTGAAAAAATTAAAAAGGGCAACAACTGCCTAACAAAGCAAAACAACCAAAAACAGAAATTGAGACTTACCCGATCCCAAAAAAAGAAAGAGAGAGAGTCCTAAATACAGTCTGACATTAAAAGCAATTAAATATGTTGATATGAAAACTGACTTTGAGAAATGGAGTGAAGTTGGTGACTGTCTCAAATTAGATTCTTCTTCTCCTGGTCATGTAAGCTGATGACTACATTTGAAGGTAATATTTAGCTACCTAATAGCCACAAACACAACTTCCTGGGCTAGGTTGCCGGCAGCTACCTCTTTACAGTCTATTATTCAACCATAGTGATAGGTAAGACGTAAGCCTCGGGAGGACCGCTGTATTTTAATTTTTTCCTCCTCATTTTCTAACTTTCTGCCTACTGCTCCCTAAGGTTATATTTTTTTTATTGCAGAGCTTATACTCTAAGTATAAGCTCTGCAACAGGGTATTATGTAAACTGAGTCTTATTGCAGTGCAGTGTATGATGTGAGTTCTTCTACCACCACTGTCTAATCCAGATTGTATTCTAGTTCATCTGTTTCAGCTTGAAATTGTTGCAGTGACACTTCTGTCTCTGTCTTCAGTAGCTGCTGCGTCTTTGAGCCTCTGGTGTTGTTTTCTATCCCCCACTGAGCTTTGTGCTTGCACTGACACACCTGTCCCTTCAACTTCAAGACTCTGATGTCTGACAGGAATTTTCACGGCACACACTAGCTGGATTGTGCCATTGCCCTGTCAAGATTTTTAACGATCTTTACTGTCCTCACTTGGGAGTCAGACTGAGAGTCTCTTGTTATTTAACTGGTTCATTTATGCAGCTCTGTTTCTAGTCTTCAGCCAGTAGGTGTGGATTGTTTCAGCACCCAGCTGCTGCTATAATGGTGGTGGATTCCTGACCGCATAGTTAAAGAGGGCCTGTTTGTGTTCATTAGCATCTACGTTATTAGGATCACTTATTAGGATACCAAAACATTCAAATTTAGGTTTACAGGTCAAGTCCAAAAGTTAAACCTTGTCATGTTACAGCTCCTCAATATTAATCACATTCAACACAATCTGAACTAAAAACTACAGGAGTATAAACCAAGGACACTGTGAATTTGAGTCCATCTACGTAAAATATACAAGTGATGTCGAATAATGACTTGATTGTTAAAAATTCATTAAATTTTAGAAGATAAACAGATAAATGTAACAGCAGAGACTAGTTCAGTAGGTCAATTTAATTGAGTGATGATGAGGCAACCCAGGAGTCCACGCAGTGAAGAGCACTGGTCAACAGCTTATGAGAAACACTTGTGCAAATGATTCTGATCCCATTATATTCAGCTCAGAGGAGGCAGCAGGTTACCTAATTTGATCTCATACTGTAATGAGGATAAACATCTTTATAATAGGTGCAGCCAAGTACTGCTGGACCTGGTAGGAAACTCCAAAGGGCTCACTGTGATCGCCCTATTACCGTATACTGTATGTCCGACAAAATGGCCTTGATGTAATTCTCCATCTCTCAGATCCCTCATTTAAGAGCTGGAACATATACAAGACTGTAAAGCATGATGGAAAATTGCTTTTACTAAATGTGTGCTCATCCCCTGTTGACTGCTGTTATGGCCATTATCGCTTAACATTAGATAGTGGAGGAGTTCTAGATACAACAGCTAGTGTAATTCCCAGTCATTTAACACAGGCCTGAGTGGTATGAGCTCAGATAACGCTGAACGTTATCCTGCTGAGACACTACTGGTTAATAAGAGTCACGCTAAAGGAGCCGCTTCCCCTCCTCTCGTTGTGCTTATTTGCTAGAAATCGATTTGTGTCTCTCCTGCTGCCAATGCGTCTGACAGTTGTCTTTTTGCATTCACGCTGCAAGCAATCACACTGACTTGTATGACTGAACTAACTGCTAAGCTATTCCAGGCCAGATAGGAGGTCTCTTATTGAGTATTGGCATAGGAGCACAAAAACGCTCACAGATGTTCTCCGCTGCAGGTATTGTTTAAAGGTCATCCGATTCTAAGATTAGTTTTGAATCCCAGGAAGTCGACGAGCCCCTCGTTGCTGCTTTGCCTAGAATGGATCTGTTGTAATCAGCTAAAAGCAGCAGATAAGTTTGCAAGAAATACCTTGTTAGCTGTCCAAAGCTACAGGGGTTACATGTCAGTCTGTAGGACACAAACTTCAGTTTAAAAGAATCTTTCTTCTAGCAACAGGGTTTAGGGTTTTCCATTATGCTGTGAAATATCCAAGCATGCCCTGCAGGGCTCTCTGTAAAAACAGCATGTATTGAAGCATGCAATACAAGGAACAATCAGTACATAGCAAAGTGATATTAGCACCAAGCTAGCATAGCTTGCAAGTCATCCCATCGCCTACAGTGTTAGCAGAAAATAGCCAGGCATACAAGATTGTAAGGTCACATTTTCAGCAAAAATTAGTTTAGTTTTGTTGTAAAAGTTTCAGTTTGTGGTTCAATTCATATGTCAACATGTGCAAATTCCAGTATTCATTCGACCTACATCAATTCTTCATACAACTTTCCTGAGGGTAGCAGCATGTGAACGCAAAAGCCGAAGTAGATAAAAGCATTGCTAAAACGTTCTATCGGCAAGATCTATCCAGCAAACCAAGACTCAGAGGGAAGCAGCTTTTAGGGGGTACACATTTAGACGCAAGAAGCCCTTTCCACAGATGGTGAAGGGAGAAATAACACTCATGTCTGAAACATTACTCACAGTTGTTAAAGGTAAACACTGTTGGTAAGTGTTAGGTTGGCTTATAGCTGAAATATATGTGCTTTTTGCACCAAAAGAAGAGCATTATTTACCAGTCATCACCAGTTTTCTGTGTTGCTACTTTTGTGTTTTTATTAAACTGCCCCTTCTGTAGATGGCATTGAGTGGGACATGACCAGGTGCAAACAGTTTTCACCGTGATGAGTCAGGAGCTGCCCACCTAGCGGCTACTTTAACCGTTCAGTGTCAGTCCTGTGGAGATGGAGATTATGATAAAATTATACTTTACAATGCAGCCGCACAGAGGCAGGAGCATGACTGTAACATTGCTTGTTCTTTTGCAGTGTGTGATGAATAATAACTAAATGACTACATTTGCAAAACTGTATTTATTATATCCAAAGCCAAGCTAGGCAAAAGTTCTTATGTGAGTAACCGAGGTGTATAATGATCTCATCGGGTTCATAAAGAAAGGCTGCAGGAGGTGCCCGTTAGAGTCTCCGACTTCACCTCATTTGGAGACATTAAGGTCTGGATATCAAAGCTGGAATCAGTCTTCCTGCTGTTTTTGGGGGGAACGTAAAGGGGTTCAATTATTCTGAGATCTGAATTCGTGCAATAAAAACATAAAAAGAATTTTACCTCGTGTCTGTGAAGCCGCATCGGTTCAGGCTGTGGCTGTGCGTGCTTTGTGCGAGTGTAAAGTACAGCTTTTTTTTAAATGAGATGAGTATTCCAATTATCAATATTATAATTGGTAGTTATGATGCTTGACATGCTCTGCAATCAGCTGCAATACACAACAATTTGATCTTACAATGGTTTTTAAATTGAGGTACTCACCAGCATCAAATGTTAATTTAATTTAATTAAGGACTAAAAGTCAGATGTGTGTGTGCATGTGTGTTTAAAACGAGCAGGTGTGAACCAACTGTAAAAGCAGGACCCGATGTGGGGAACAAAACATGAAGCACTGTGAATACATGTTCTATGTATTCAGAGTCGGTGTTAGCCAATGAGCTGCGAGAAGTCGATGCACCTCCATGTTGAACAGGGTGAAGTGAATCAATCATCTCTTTCAGCGTGTGCTTTACATAATACACCAAGATCCAGACACGGCTAACTGCTGTTTTCCAAAATGGAAACCTGGAACACAATGCTTCACTTAAATATTCAAAAATCCTTCAGATTTTCGAACAATGCGCCGCTCCGCTCACACGTCACCTCTTGTCACATACGTAACATTTTCACAAAGCAGTCATTCTGCATAATGAGGATAATCCCTTAAATCAAGCTCCTATTGTCAGTATTGAGCTGATCCCATTTGATTTCCTTATCACGCTGATCTATCGTCAGCATGTTCTGCTGATAAAAATCAAAGACACAAAGAGGTTGGATTATGAATAATGGCAGAGAAGGAAATCTAATCAAATTATAGATGGTGTTTAAGCTCTGAACTGACGCTCAAGGACTTCAATGTGACAGTTTACTCTGATAGGCTGGCGTACTCGTTATAAAAACATGTGCATTATACAGTGGGGCAAAAAAGTATTTAGTCAGCCACCGATTGTGCAAGTTCCCCCACCTAAAATGATGACAGAGGTCAGTAATTTGCACCAGAGGTACACTTCAACTGTGAGAGACAGAATGTGAAAAAAATCCATGAATCCACATGGTAGGATTTGTAAAGAATTTATCGACAGCCAGAGATACAACCCCTCATATTCAATTGATTTATCTTGATCTTAAAAAACTGAGGAAAAGGTTTTGCCAGTTATTGGAAAATGAAAACACTCCGCTGGCTGTTCAGTAGTGTTGCTGCTTAACCCTGTAACACCAGGAGTAACATATTTGAGTTTTTTTGAGATGTCTACATCGTCAGTGTGATTTGATTTGGTTTTTTCCCCCCTGAAAAACCTGATGTATGCAGTCAGACACATGCAATGCTACTGTGAGCAATAAATTACACAAACATTTCAATTCAAACTCAGCAGGGTTAACCAGTTGTAATGTCTGCAGATATGGTAGACAAAAAAGGACAACATGATTTAAGTTGTGTCACCTTCATTTTCTAAATGCTAATAAATTAGGAAATACACATAACACACCTTCCCTGTGATTTTCACTTTTCTTCTCTCCACCAGAGCTTGAGTATGAGCTTCATGGTTGTTTCCTTGGTAACTTTCGATCCACGTTTATTTTTTGTGGACACGTGATGTGCTTTATGTTAATGTTGCTTTCTCAGTTGCATTTAGGTTACCTTGACATGCCCTAGATTACTGAACTATCTCCAAAAGCATATTAACCCCACTACCTCCTACTCATCTGCAGATTGTTCAAGGTTTTAGCTTCGCTGTGGTGGGATTAGTTTATGTAATCAGTCTCTTGTGACTCATCACGAATGCCTCCCCCGTTTTCTGTGGGCTTATCTAACTTATATGGATAATCATGCACCTTTCTCTAACTAAGCCTGCTTTCAACTGCTGGAAATGACAGATGTGTGAGACCAATCAAAATGATCGTTATCAAAGTGAAATTAGGAGGGTAATGTAAGCAAAATAACAGTGCTGTGTAAAGCTGTGCTGGCATTTTTAAACATCCAAGATTTTATGCATTAAAGTTATATCAAACTGCAGAACCACATTTAAATGCACATTAAAATGCCTCTGTAATGCAAGACTCTGCCAAATTAATGACCCCGCAAGAACATTATGTCTTGGTTTATTGTTACATGTCTTTAGCATAATTACATGTCATCAAAAACATACTTTGTTTGACAAAACTGCCCACAACTTTAAGGTTTTTTTTCCATACTTCTTTCCCTTCCTTAAATATACAGTAAAATACATTTTTTTTGGTTGCTTACTCACATAAAGAAAAACAAAACAAAACACAGCTTCACACCAATAACCATCAAAGCAGGCAGATGAAAGCGTACAGATTAATATCAGTTATGTATTAACATATGGTCACAGTGTAGATTGAATTCTCCTTCAGATGAAATACACACCTAGCGTGTGCGCTTTGACCATCATTGCCTGCTCTGACACAAACATGCTTGGATGAAAATGAAATGCAATTGCTTTTTGATTTGCCACAGTAAACATAATGACATTTTTCTTGTACGATAATAGAAACCTTGCATTTTCTTTATCATTTCCCTCCCAGGTGTTTGTGTTTTTTACAAGCAAAGCTTTTTAACCACAGTAAGTTGTCATTATCTTCAGCGGCACATTCTTGTTTTTCAATCATTTTCTCATACTTGGCATGATTTAATGGCTGGCTTAATGAGCTGCGGCTTGAATGTGGAAGGACATCTCATCGTGTTAATGAACCATGAAAAGGGCAAGCACACATCATTGTGTGAACGGTTTTAATAATCAGCCCAGTGTCAGACACATGGCGCCGTCTACCAAAACTGTGCTCTGTCAGTAAGCACTGATGCCGAATGTTTTATTTAGACAACTTATTTTCTGATAGTTCAGCAATCACTGTCTTCCCTCTGCCGCTGTTCTTCATCTCTCCAACTCTTCCTCTCCCTCTCTCTCTCTCTCAACTGTATGTGCTACCAAATTCATGTTTTCAAGTCTATACCGACTTCCCACAAATTTGCTGTCGCAAGCTCAACTGTGATCCTAAAATGGTTCATTAGCTTTCCCATGAATATTTATTTTCATGAAAGATCAAGTGCAAATCTTATTTTATGATGCGATGTCACTGGGAGCATTGGTCTAATGTTGACTGTCGAGCTGTTTAGAGTCACATATTTTATATTTACTGCTGTTAATGTAATTTTCTGATTTATTTATTTATTTCTCCCCTTGTGTTAATATTTTTTCATATTTTTTCATTAGTTTCTCCTCTAGAAGGAATGCTAAACCTTTGCTTTTGGTAAAACAAGCCTGTAAAGATCAACAGGCTTTGACTCTAAGGCAGGCTTTCAGATGCACATTTTAGTATTGTTGCTAAATGCAAATGATTTTGCAGTAACTTAAGTGTAATGAGCAAATGGGTAGCAGTTCTTAAAATAACCAGCCCTGAGCTTAGCTTAGTAGCGCTAACAATAGTGCTGCTAATCACAGATCTTGATTTAAATTAGATACCATCTGAATCTGTTAGCAAGGGATACTATTTTTGCTACATAAGACTTTGTGCTTTTCTACTTCTTCTCTGTCAGTGTGCAGTCTGTTTTGTAGTTCAAGTTCTAAGTGGTGTCACAGACCAATAACAGTCAGTGTTGCCAACTTAGCGACTTTGTCGCTATATCTTAGCGAGTTTTCAGACCCCTTAGCGACTTTTTTTTTAAAAAGCGACAAATCTGGCGACTTTTTCTGGTGTTATTGGAGACATATTTATGACAACTTTTTGGCAGCATGTTCGATTTTCGTTTAGGAGACTTTGACACTTTTAGTGAAAGCGCATCTTACTCTCAACAAGCAGCAGTGCTGCCGGTGGCACCTCACCCGCAAGCCCACAGGAGATACCTCCATTATCGGAAGATCGGCGGACAACACTACAGTCATTCTACTGATGCTTTGTGACACATAACACAACTACACTATACACTACACACACACACACACACACACACACACACAACACACCACAAGTAACTCCACCAGAGTGCCTATTTCGGGTCACTTTTGCCGGTCCAAGCCCGGGTAAAGGAGCAGGGTTGGAATTGTGACATTAAAAAAAACAATAATTGCTAAAAGAAATTTAATTTGTAGTTCTAAATAAACTCTAAATGCATTTAGGACGTTTTTTTACTCACTTTATGTCTCTTCCACGATGTTATTTCTCTCTCCAACAACGTAGGTTACAATTACATTAGCATGACCAATTATGCAAATTAGGCGATGACGTCATTTAGCGACTTCTAGCGATTTTTGGGACAGCCAATAGCGATTTTCCTTACTGAGGAGTTGGCAACACTGATAACAGTGATATGGTTAGCTTCTGATTCAAGATGGCGGCGCGTGAACAGCGCGAGGCTCAGTGTCTCTCCAGAATCTGCTATTTAGTGGGTTTTTTTAAAATCTTTTTGGCTAAAGCACTTCTGGATGGATGCAAACTGCATTTCGTTGCCCTGTACCTGTGCATGTGCATGTGCAATGACAATAAAGTTGAATTCTATTCTATTCTATTCTGTTAACCTCTGTTAGCGGTTCTTAGCTAGTGTTAGTGAAACCTTCTTTAAAGTAGATCGTTGCTGGACTCAGACAGTCGGCGAATAAACTCAGTGTGGTGTGAGAATCAATCAGCGGTTTATCAGAGGGAAAGTGTGATTTTTGTGACACTCGAGCCGAGCCTAACATTAGCTGGAATAAAATTAGATTAAAACAGCTATTGTTGTTGTTTAGCCAGCTCGCTGTCTGCCGTCCGGAGGCGGGAGGGTTGCATGTCTAATCTGCTGACAATAAGTAACTGTGAGAATAAATTAGCATGTTTATGCACATTTTTATAAAGCCCTGACTGCAGTTCTGGAGGTGAGACGGAAGTGAGGGAGGAGGTGGAGGCGAAAGACATAATAAGAAGGAGATTATGAAAATATACATGTACAAATGTTAAATGATTAGCTCTAGTTAGAAAGAACCATTTGTGACCTTTAAGTTGTCATAAAACATGATAAGGTGGAATCATAAAACATGATAAGGTGGAATGCCCATCTCGGTCACTGTATTCAAGATGGCGGGCAACATGGCGGCTTGCACAAAACGGCACCTGCTCTAACGTGTTAATGGATTAATTCTAATTTTATGAGAGTGCATCAGTCTGTAGGAAGACGTAATTAAACACTATTCAGTATGTATTTATGACTACAGTATTCTTTTTTCTATTAAACAATCTCACAAAATTTGTTACTTTACCTTTAACTTTGAGAGCAGAGAGCCTGTATACCCTCCAGCACTCTCCATGCAGAAACTCTCACCCGAGTGATAGCGGCTTTTCTACATGGACAGTTGTTGACTTGTGGTGACTGCATAAGGACTTCTACTCTCAGCATGTGAGGACGTCTTATTGCACTCTTAACTTATACTCTTCACCTCCAAAAACATGAGTCATCATTTTGAATATGAATGTTATCATTTTTTTTTGTTCTTACAGTGTAGTGTAATCGCAGTTTGCGGGACATGAAAGTAGACCCACGCTGCGTGTCAGCAAAGTGACATGACAGGCAAGTTTTGTCTCCTTCCTTTTCATGTCCTCTAAAAATTTCGCTCAGCCTTCATCTTTGGACCTTCAAGGTCATCCTTAGATGTGCTTCAGCAGCCCTGGCAGACCCACGCACTGCACTCCCATCATCCCTCCTCTCCGTCTGCCTGCCCTGCCAGGCAGAAAGGAAAACTAGTCTATGTGTTGCAGAAGCCCTCTGCTCACCCTCATTTCCAATAGTATGCACACCCACAGCCACATCTATACACAGGCATGCATGGACACACACACACACTCCCACACATACGCTATGCACACTCGCTGACAGAGACAAGCCAGGTGAACCGGTGAAAATCTGAGTCGCCCAACAGGAACAAGGTGTCTGAATCTACTCAGACTGGTGTCCTGTGTTGACCTTCAGTGATAATGGATGAGAAATAATGGAAAAAGCTGATATCCAGGAATGAAACATTAGTGAAGCAACTTGATGTTTGTCATGGCCATGAGCTAAGACGACAGCTTTGATGTTGCATTTTTGGGGGTTAGATGGTGGTTGAGATTTATCACATAGACACACATTATTGCTATGAACACAAAATCCAATTTCACTGTTGTCTAGCTTCAGCAGATTCACACAAATTAAATAATCTGCTTGTAATTGCCTGTTTTCAAGGTCTACGTTAGCGAAATGACGTTAAAAAAATTAATTTTGTGGCCTTTGAGATGCTTTATAAAACTCTTAACTGTGAA
The DNA here is from genome assembly GCF_018398535.1 of Haplochromis burtoni. NCBI lineage: Eukaryota > Metazoa > Chordata > Actinopteri > Cichliformes > Cichlidae > Haplochromis > Haplochromis burtoni. Next base: position 375,621 of record NW_024582522.1, on the reverse strand, counting down.
CTTCTTAGTTTCAAACCAACTCGCAGATAAGAAAAAAGCGGTACGGGGGCATGAAGTCCTTCCTTTGAAGTTGGCCTTCATTTTAATGTCAGCACACACCTGTGCAGTTCGATTGCACGGTTTTGACACTACGGCGTTGGAAAAAAAAACTGTCAACAGACCGTCTGCCTGTCTCCTTGCTCATATCACACATGCACAGACACATAAAGCCTCGCAACTGTAAACGCTGCAGATATTTAGCATCGCATTGTGCAAGGGCATGCATCACATTTAAGCTAATTTTTTAAAAATCTTCTTGTGACAATTTCAAATTTAAATCTCTACAGTTGCAATAGATGGAAATGTCTTCCTAACAAGGCTTTTATTGTGAAATGTGCAAATGGAGTTAGAGCCAGAGGCTTTTAATTTACTATTTATTTTTATTCAGAGCTTATTTTTTTTTATCTTTAGGAAAAAAACACTCCATAGAAATGAATTTATAAGGAATTTTCATATAAATTGAGAGCCTGGCGGGCACGCCACTGCAGCCCCCTCTGGCTTCTGCTCCGTGGCTACTGGGTGACCCCTCATCTGGGGCTCTCCACAGCTCTTCCCGGGGAGGGTGGCACAGATGCCCCTCCGGTGGTCCTCCTTGGGCTCTTGCACTCTGGGGCCTCTGGACGTCTGGAGCCTGGATCTCCTCCATGCCTGCTTCATGCCCTGGGGGACAGGGCTATGGCTCTCTACATCCTCTAGCAGACCATTACATGTGGAAACCTTTTGAATACAAGCGCGCTGATCCACACAGGTGTGCACACGGGTGTTCACTGTTCATAGACATAAACTACACTTTTATTGGCCATTTCCAAGCAGCCAATAAAGCGCTGTCGGTCCTGCTTGCTACACAACAACATTCAATATTTAGTATTTACTGCTGTCTACACTTAGCTAGATTAACGTGATGGTGTTGTGCTTAGTATGTTGCTGTGTTTTTTTTTTTTGTTTGTTTTCTCTTCTTTTTCTCTCAACAGGTGATCCAGGAGATTTTTTTTTCTTTCTCTTTTTAAGTGCCCTTTCTCACTGTCCCTCTTCCCTTCTGTTTTTCTTTTCTTTCATCTTTCTTTCCCCCTTTCCTATCCCTCAGTCATGTCTGTCCCGTCTGTAACAACTGAAAATAAAATAAAATAAATAATAACAACAAAGGTCGATCAAATGGACCAATACGGCAAGGCCGTGATGATCCATTTGACAAAGTAAATCCATTGGGTATCCTTGTTGGTCTTCAGACAACAATTTTGACGGCTAAAGAACCAAATGGGACAGGCAAAAAAAAAAGAAAAAAAGAAATTGAGTTAATGCTCAGGTTATAGCATCTTTCAGTTCCTCCAAGTTTTGTCCCTTACACATTCATGCGGCAAATCTTCTATTACAGCTTAAAGGTGCTGTGCTGGGCTGATCCCTGGCCAGTTGAGTAGACTGAAGTCATTGTGATTTCCCTGGAAGCTTGCAGAGATAATGGAAGCTTTGTAACATAGTTCATTATTCTGCTGGAGGTGTCCTATTGAAAACGGGTAGACTGCAGCCATGAAGAGATGCTTTTGGTCAGCAGCTAAGAATGGTGTAGCATTTAAATGATGCTCACTTGGCGTTAGGTGGCCTAGTATATGCCAAGAAACAGTGCTAACAGAATTACAGCACCATTGTTTGCTCCTCCGACACAGACTGGATAGTTCCAGGATGCTATTTGCAATAAATTCTCATCCCACAGCAACATGGTGCAACAGAAATCAGAGGTTTTCTGTGTGAGAAATGTTTACTTCTATGCCATCATGCGCAGTGTACTGTAGGTCTGGCGAACATAGACTCTCTCTGTCCTTATTTCCTCCCCAATAGCAGACAGCAGTTGAACCTTGTAGGGTCTTTTGGTGCAGCGACCCGCACATTTTCAAGGTTCAACAAGATGTGGCAGTGAATGCTCCCCTGCACCTTGCCGTTGTACTGCACTTTTATTCATTAACTCATGTCCTTCCTGTTAGTGTGAACAACTATTGCCAATTTCCTTTGACCTCACTTACTGATGAGATGTTTTCACCCACTGTACCAAATTGCCACTGACATCACGCTACATTTTTCCCCCTTCTAACCATTCCAGGTGCTTCAGACTGTAGTTAACGGGCTGAATAAATATCTCAGAAAAGGAAACAGCTTGCACATTTGTCACTGCATCTACGCTCTTCTGATTTATACTTCACGGCCACGTTTTACGTCCTCTAATACTGTGTTAATTTGCAGCCATTTATTTTGGTCCAGTACTTATGCAAAAGCTCTCAAAATGTGAAATTCACAAATGAACCAGAAAAGAAAAAAAACATCTGCTCCTTGATCTGCAGGGACTGCGAACAAGACTGTACATTTCTCAGTGATTACAATCTAGAACAGAAAGTGTGCAGTATTGCAACAGTATTGCAACCACATGATCCTATCAGTCAGATATCAGAGTGCCAGCGAGCAGATATGTCAGTGATCTGTGATCCCCCTTTGGGAGTCACACTTTTTCCCTGGGTTTGCCTCCTCAAGACCCACAATTACTCATTTTCCAACATCAGAGTGATTGAATGTCACAACACTGTGTGCACCTCTCACTTCACAACGCACACACACATGCATAAACACACACAGCACGTGGATATTAGTTTTTTTTTATACTACATTGAAATGCATGTTATAAAAGGCTAATTCAAGTAACACTAACTATAAACTATAAAAATTTCCACAATGACTCAGCCCTGACTAAATATTACTCTTAAATAATACATTTGAGATTAAGATGTGAGTGCACTTATGCTGAGTTTTAAGTCAAAGTTGCTCATTGGAAAAACACTTCTTTAAAAAATATAATTTGTCACTACATAACTTTGCAAACAAGTGCTTATTTCCTGTGATAAGAAACAGTGAAAAATGAAAATGAAGAGGAAAACTGCACAAAGCTCACCTTCATCATTTCATGCTTCAGCGCTGAAGGAGGATTTATTACTGCCATCCATTATATATACAAGCCTTCAGTCTCACTCTTCTTGTAGAACTAGTAAACATATTGATATATTGTTTTATAATAGGTGCTTATGAAGTCTTCCTCTCCATTTTGCAAACACTGATATGGAAATTTGTACTTGCATTACCTAATAGGAGAAACAACAAGTAAAATATTTATAAAAAGCAAACCAATTATTTTTTCCATGTGTATTCTCTTCAGCAACGAGATGAATTCACTGATAACAGACCACACTACTTTCATCTCATTTTAGAGACCTAACTTACAAATGTATTGCTCATACAGTTTTGACAACTTCTTTTCTTTTCCAGCCTGGTGAATTTAAAAGGTTTGTGTTTGTGAAATCGTAGTTTTCCCCAAACTGATTATGCTATTTTATTATTCATCATGCTATAACAGGAATGGTGTAGTGGTAAAGTGGTTAGCCTTGTCAACTCACAGCAACAGAGTTTGCGGTTTGGCTCCACTGACCAGCTGGGGCCTGTGTGTGTGGAGTTTGTTGTCATTCCAGGTTCCTACCAAAGTACAGTGTTGGGTTAATTAGTGATTCTTGCCCAAAGGTGTGAATGTGAGCATGTCTAATTATTGAATGGCAACCTGTCCAGTACCTCACCTCTGCCAGTCCCAGTCATAGGCTCCAGACTCACCATGACCTGGAAGTTGTTAAGAAAATGAATAAATGCTGTTACATAAGCAGTAGTGAAGAATGTTAACTATGTTCAAATTTTAATACTCATCTCCTTGTCTCTTTCGCACTGCCAGTTTTACTACATTTAGCTTTACATTTATATGTTTCACATACTGCTGCTTAATTCAGATAAGCTGGTGGGACTGGATTGCAAGTTTCACTAATCTTCCCCAGCTGATATATAAAAGAGATCATGGTACAGTAGCTGGAACTGCAGTGATTTCATTTCAGTTAGAAATTTTGGTTTGAACGGTTTGGGTGCTTGTTGGAAGAAAAGTCACTCATAATTGAATTCTTCAATTTAATTTTGTGTGTACTCTTTTAGGGAGCACAGATGTGAACAGACACATATACACACAGATAAATATACAGTGATATGAAAAAAAGACTCCACGGGAGTCCTGTGAAAAGTAAATTAGACCCCAATGATTCAGTAGCTTGTAGAACGAGTTATAGCACTAATAACTTGAAGAAATCGGTTTCTTTTTCGACTTTTTCAGTCTCTTACGTTATTGTGGAGGAATGTTGGCAACAATGTTTCAGTTCACAGTTCATTTTCAGAAATTGGTGGCTATTCATCCATTCAAAGCTCTTTTCAGATTAAAGCACAGGATTTTAATCTGGTTGACACTTGACTGGGCTATTGCAACACCTTGATTCTTTTTCAGCCATTCTGTTGAAGATTTGTGGCTGTGCTTGGGATCATTATCCTCATGTCCCAGTTTGGTCCAAGATTTCGCTGTCAGACAGATAGCTTGACATACGACTACAGAATACTTTGGCATACAGAGGAGTTTCAGGTGGACTCTATGACTGGAAGACACCCAGCTCCTGTTGCTGCAAAGCAAGCCATAATCATAATCCTTCCATCACTGTGCTCGACTCCTGATATGAGGTGTTTGTGCTAATATGCTGTTTGGTTTTCTCCAAACTTGGTGCAAACTTTGGTTTCAAAGGTAATTGTTCAAGAAGTCTTGTGGTTTCTTCAAATGCAACCTTGCAAACCTAAGCTGTGCTGCTATGTTTTTTTTTTTTTAGAGAGAAGAGGCTTTCTTCAGGCAACCCTTCCAAATAAAACGATACTTGTTCAGTCTCTTTCTTATTGTACTGTCAAGAACTTTAACATTTAACACGTTAACTGAGGCCTGCAGAGTCTGAAATGTAGCTCTTTATTTTATTTTAATTTTTTTTTTGAGGTTTCACTGAGACCTCCACAGTCTGACGTTGGAGTGAATGATTGCTAGGACTTCAACTCCTGGAAAGATTGTGGTATTGTGTTATACTGGAATGGTTCAGAAAGCAAACTACCAAAACGACTTATTTTATAGAGATGATTAGCTGCACCTGGCTGCTACTTACTCTCTTAATTCCTATGGAAGCAGTAAGGATGTAGTTGTATTTGGTGATCTAAAAAAAATTTCCCAATATTTTTGGGATTACATTCATTTAAAATTTTACTATTAACGGTTCTTGCAGAAGCTGGACTTTAAATAAGTAGGGTTATAAATAATTTAGCAGTTGAAGTTTCAATGTAATTGTGGGGTTCAGCCTAAAAAGCTCAAAGTTTTGACACCTACATGCAAGAACGTAGAGAAAACATTAAACTGCAAAGCTGAGCAGCCCATCAGTCTTATTAAACCAAACAGTTTAACTTGTTTTTGTGCTTCCTCTTGGAGTCAGAGAAAATGTTTTGCATCTCAGGCCAACGTTCATATTTTCAATTGATTGCCTCCAGTGAATGAATGTGCAGCAAAAAACCAAAACTCAAGCAGTTGGCATACACAGAAGACTTTTCTTTTATGGGTTCTTCAATAGGTTTTTTAAATTCCATTTCAATTAACTTTGAGCGTCTAACACATTGTGGAATAGCAAAGTTCCTTTTTCTAAAGAACTGAATTAGAGAATTAGTCTTCTCGTGTCCACCTCTGCCAAATCCATAACAGGAAAAAGCTCAGTAATAAAACTGTGTGTTAGTAAAAACCTGTTAATAGGAACAACAATGGCAAGCTGTTTAATAGCATCAACCTGCTTCCTGCCAACAATCAAACCTAACATGCAAGTTTCCTGGCTTAAACAGATTTTTAGAATTGCTTATTAAAATTTAAAAAATGAGACATATACTTCAGTATACTTTAATACTGTAACAAGCAGATATACAACTAGCCAGTTGAAGTCTAAAAACACAGTTCACTTACATTTTGTGATTGGCGGTTATAAAGCAGATGATTGGCTCTTTTTAGGGAGGAATGGGACTAGTAGCATCTTTGCTTTTATGGAAATGCATTACCATAATGTGTAATGTGTTTTATGATGACAGATAAAGCCAGAAGCAGAAACCCATTGGTGAAAGAGTAACATTCTTTATTCTGCCTGTGCTGATTTAGCTTTAACTCGGTCAAATCGTAATCTCCTCTCTGTGCACCTTGGAAGTAAAGTACGTGAAGTTGTGGCCTGAAAACCTCTACTGTAGTTTCTCTCACAGATTTCTAATCATATTCTTTGTGTGCGATTTCTCTTTTTAATTTCCATGATGCAACTCAAAATAATGAGGATTTTAGGTGGTGTGCAGATGTGAAACCTACATGATGTTGCTTTAGCTATGATTGAATTCAAATACTTGTATTTGAATTGGCCAATACAATTATTATTTCTTATTTTGTTTTGTGGAGATTTAGGACAGACTTGGTTATAAAACTCACTGTTTTAGTCAGCTTCATGATGTAGCCTCCAAAGTCTGTGTTATACAATAAATCAAAGTAATTTATTATATAATTTAGAGCCTGGCCGATTTATTGGTGGGCCAGTCTTTTGGTATCTACATTCATAAGAGCTGAAAAATTAACATCTTAAAAGTAAAGAAGGTCCTGATTTTGATTCTAAATCTTGCTTTAATAGATGAAATTTTAATCTATCCTACTTTTCGTCCACAAACTACTTCTACACTATTCGGAGTTAAGCAAATGTGGTGAACAGTGACATCTTAGTTGCTGCCAGTGGGTTAGAACAGGGGTGGGCAACTCCAGGCCTCGAGGGCCGGTGTCCCTGCAGATTTTAGATGTGTCCTTTATCCAACACAGCTGATTTAAATGGCTAAATTAACTCCTCAACATGTCCTGAAGGGCTGTATCCCAATTCAGGGTCTGCAGCCTTAAAGGCTGCATTTTAAGGCCGATTACGTCACAGCGACGCGACGAAGGCTGTCCCAATTCAAAGGCTGCACGAAATGCGGCCCTCAAATGCGTCCTTCATTCCCCTGAATTTTAAGGATGTGGCGGTGTAGACTTCGTGGCCCAACATATCCCAGAATGCATAGCGCGGCGGTGGGTGTGGATAATTTTGCTGAAAAAAACGGCGGATGAGGGGCGCCCGAAGAGTAAACTTTAAGTACTGAATATTATGTCACTTATTTATGTGCAAATTTTAAGTAACGAAGAACATTAAAACATTACTGTTGGCCACATGTCGGCAAAGTTATGTGACATTAGTGACGTTTGTACTAACTTGGTTTTAAAGCCTTTACTTTAAAATATACACCGTTCAATAGCTGACCTTAATCTTACAGAGAAAGATCAAAGCTCATGTAGAAACAAACAAACAAATAAACAAAAGATTTTCTCCTTCATTTCTGTCAAACAAAGCTGTATGAAACGTTTCCAGCTGTTAGATTCATGGTTGCTAGGCAACCTGGGCAGTGCGACGGAGGCTAGACCGTCCCATTTCACAAGCCTCGCACTTCCGGCCTTAGCGGTCTTTGAGTACGCGGCCCTTGTGGACTGTTAAGGCTGCATACTTTAAGGCTGCAGATCCTGAATTGGGATACAGCCAAGTTCACCACAGGCCTGGTAATGAACTAATCATGTGATTCAGGTGTGTTGACCCAGTGTGAGATCTAAAACCTGCAGGACACCGGCCCTCGAGGCCTGGAATTGCCCACCCCTGGGTTAGAATGTCATTTTATTTCACAAAAATAATATCTAATTTAGCAAATATTGAATAAACTAATTTTTCATATCTGTAGATTGTGATTGTTACAGTATCCTTATTAGGGTACATCATTTAGCACATGAACTTAAGTCAAATTCACTGTAACGAATCTTTAATGTTATAGAAATGTTTATGAAATGTAATTTACTAATTACATGTGATTAATTAATAATTAATAATAATAATAATAATAATAATAATAATAATTTAATGTAATATTACATTTTAATAATGTATGAAATCATCGTTTACTGAATGAGTGTAATGTCAAGTAACAACAAGACTGACAAAAAAAGTACATCAAGTATGTAAGTAGTAAGAATGTCAAATGCATCACTGAAGTCTGCACCTATGTTTCCCACAATTCATAAAAAACCTTTTTGTATATGGAATAAACATTTTATTTGTTAAGAGCGTTCTCCATAGAGGATCAGGCAGTAATGGTCCATCAAAGTGCTTCCTGTCTCACAATCGGATAAACGCTCATCACATCAGGCATCTAATCCAGTTACATTTCAGCTGAGAGTAAACAATCAAGAGTTAGATTACCCAAAGGATGATATCACTAAAATAGCAATTACTCTTATCACAATTGTAATGGGCCTCTTTAGGCTTTCTCTGAATGCCGACGTTTTTTGCTTCACTTGTCTGTGAGTACTGGTCAAAGATGTACAGTTTAAATTATTCTGCTCCACATGACATAAACAGTTAAAGTGAAGTAGCTGCTGCTTTGGAGTTATGAAGCTAGAGTGTGTTTACAGTTTGTGCATTTAAGAGCATTATCCCACAGTATTGTTACATTAAAGTAAGGCTATTGATCACGTTGGTTCAGAGTTTGCAAAGGAGCTTGAAAGATGTCATGCGGCAATGACCTTTCATCAGACACAAATCCTTTTTGTGAGGATTATTGGCAAAACATGATGTGCAAAGGTTTCACTGCGTCCAGTGTCACAAAGTCAGATGGTTTGAGTGGGCTAGATGTTTTATCAAATGCTTGAATGCCATGCTGGCCTACAGTACTTCACTTTATGTGTCTGTGAGGATTCATAAAGATTAAATACGTTAATATTATCAGCAGGGACAGAGCTGGATTCAGCTGGATTGGAAGGAACGAGATAGAGACGTCACTCGATTCCCTTACAAGATAATCTGTTCTGACCTTCTGCTGCTTTGGTCCCAAAATATGTTTGCATCAGCTTACGTTTTATCACCATAAGAGGAAACAATAGTGCTTAAATAGGGAGAACTCATAGATGATTTATTTTTCTGTTTTGACTAAATTCTGAGGACATTTCTTGTTTTTCTATGAAAAAAGTCAGCAATAGTTGAAAATCCATTGGAGCAGGGTATTCCTGTTAGAGCAGAATTTGAGAGGATGGACATCCATTATCTCTGGTGCTGTGGAGGTAGAGAGAGGATTATCTGACTCCTGCAGGTTCAGCTGGCGTCCCACAGTTTACAGACATCAAGATCCATCTCCCAGCTGTCGATCAGAGTCTGGCGCGTGTCTCCATTAGCGCCTCATGGCAGATGTTTTCCATCCACTATTCATCGCTTAGTGTCACACATCCTTAATTGGGCATGGTAATTATCCAATCACACAATATTAAGTGTCCTATTTGTGGAAATGTGGTTGCTGAAAATGAATAGTTATTGATCAGCAACACTGACATTCAACTTACTCCTCTTTGCACATTAGCCTAGCATTGATTGCTGGCAGCACTTCCTGTTCTGCAATACCAAGAATCGACCAGATTCCTAATGTGCGGTCCAGGCTTGACCATTAGAACGATCCATTATCACACTTGCCGTCCACGGCCGTGTCACTAAGGCCTGGTGGGAAATTGGCAAGCAGACATGATTGTGACTGTGAGGCAGAGGCAGATTTAGGTTCTCCAGTTTCTGTCAGCAAGCTATTGCATAATTAATCAGCCATAGTCTATACTGTATGGGTTGCTACTGAGAATATGTACAAGGTTTGTGCTGTTTTGTTGTGTGCCAGCCATAATATATATTTTTTTTAATAATTTACATTAAGCTTGTGGAATAAGACTCACTTTTGGAGTGTTGTTTTTTCTTTATGTGTGTCTTGAGCACTGTTTATATATATATATATATTTAAGTTGGGCGTTTTGAACTAAAGTTAAAAATTTATGGGACGTGCACATGGATCTGCTGCAATCATGCCAGGAGTAGCAAGCCAGGAAGCCAAAAGGCAAATATTTTTTGGTTTGCCCTTTTAAATTTTGAAGAAATACAGAAATATTACTCAAGCAGAGGTGTATTTGACATGTAATGCCATCTCTTGGTTGTGTGGCCTCCAGGCAATTATCTATTTTGGTACATTTGAAATGTCAACACCTTTCAACTACCTCAGTCATTATAAATGTGAGCTTTTCTTTCCAAAGACATTTCTCCTTCCATGTGCTTAATTTACTATTGGGGCCTGTATTTATATTGCTGTACTGTTATTGTAACTGTGTTGCATTGTGTTGTACTGCATAGTTCCACCCAAAATGAATGCTATGAAAGTCTTTTTATCCCATCCATTTGCCCTCGGTTCACATACAAACTCAGTCAGCTGTGTGGAGCCTGATTTCATTGCTTACAGTGGTTGTCCGCACAAGTAATCTCTTTATACTCTGCATTTATGGGTAACCAGGGCTCGCTGGGCATCCAAAGTTTTGGGGAGATCTATCATCATAACACAGGTAGGCAGTTTAATAACCCGGCTATGGGCTCCTGAGAAAAAAACAGGCATTTATTTAATGTAACATGGGCAATGTTGGGGGGCTGACAGATGGCCCAGGCAGGAAAAACGATGTCCTGTTTCCACTGCCTGCTGAATTCACAGGACATCAGCCTGAGGAGGAAAAAGAATCTGTTCCCTTTAACGTTCTGTAGGGATCAAAACGTAAATTAAGAGTTTTTATTTTCTTTGTGTGCATGTTTGGAAATGTGATATATGATAAAGGCTTATAAAACTTCTAAATTCCACAGGCATCCACTGAATCCAGGTAGAGAATATAAATCAGGGTCCACATTAGCTTAACTTCAGTTAATTTTAAGAATATACTATAATATTCATTCTCCATTTTTTTCATACTACTAATAAGCTTTCCTAAATGGACTCGGAAATTATTGCTTCAAGCATTTACAACCATTTGAACATTTGAAAGATATCCTCTTTTTACCACAAAGGATTCAGAGGGAGGTCGCTGGATGAAAAAACAAAAACCAGCTCCTTGAAACACTGGGATAATGTAATGGAGAATGTCAGTCACTCAGGCCTAGAGAATAGCATTCAACAAATAGTTGCTAGTTAGGAAATCTGTTTCTATAGTTCCAGTTAGACAAGTCTAGACCAGTCAGTGATGCTTTAACAACCTCCAGTCACTAGAGAAAAATGTATTCCCCGAGCAGATGGTGGTGGTTGCTGTCAGTTCCTAGTTTAAATTGCTCACAAAGAGATATACAGTGCTGAAAATAACATTGCAACTGCTGTAGTTGCCAACATATTGCTATGCTCACCTGTAGTTTGCATAGAAGAAGCCGATTTCTCTGCAAACACTCACCAACTACTCACCGAGTGGTAGTGAAACTGTGAAGTATGACACAAGTTTGGAAAGGTGTTGGTTAGACACCAAGCAGTGGTAAGGCAAAGCTTTTATTTTGAAAGTAGTCTTTGAAAAGCTCTGTTTCTGGTGTGCATCGAACTCCTTCAACTTTTACTACTGCTCGGCCAACAGTTGCCGATTATTTGCTATAATTTGCTATTGGCCAAAGCAGTCGCAAGAAGAGTTTTAGCGCAGCACTCTCTCTGCCAACTTTGGGGAATACACATTTTCTCCAGGAACCAGAGATCACTAACTGTTGGCCTGTGGGAATGAGGCCTCTGAGGGCTTCTTCTTTCCTTCATGTTTCCATTTTGTTATATTTTTCTTAATTACAATGAAGAAGTCACTTGGATGAGTGACAAAATATTTCTCCCATTGAAAACGCTCCGTCCAGATGAACAGAACCAACTTTTTGGGATAATAACACAATAGTTAATTGTTGATAACATATGTTGCTGTAAAGCCTGATCATTCATTATTTTTGATGCATTATTTACTTTTTTAAAAAGTAGCTGTTAAGGCCCCAGCAGGGCCGCCTCCTGAGGTTGCCCTTGGGTGGGTGTGTCCTGCTGTCTCTCCTGCCTTAGGTGCCACCCTTTTTCTACACAGCTGACTCCCATCAGCAATTAGAAGCATTTAAGGCCAGAGAAAGGTGAGCTCCAGGGTGAGAGCTTTGTTGCTTTGCAGCTAGTGAGCTTACTCTTTTCAGTTTACTGACCAACACCTGCGTTTCGTTTTGTTTCTATAAATAGTGATAGCAGCTTGTCCATCTCTTTTAGTTCAGTTATTAATACAAGTAGTAGCAAAACTCTTTATTTTAACCATTTTGCCTCTCTGTCTCCTTTTTTTCAACCTGGACACATTGTTACTTTCCCTCATCACTTGTACTTTTTTAGGGAAATGTAACACATAGAATAATGTTTTGGGGTTTTGTTTGACTGGGGTTGTTTATATCTGTTTTATTGTGTTCAAGAACATTGAAACCTTTTTTTTATCACTGCAAACTCATCTTTAACATCATTATCCATGTGAAGACATTAGATTTTCAGTCAGGTAAATCACAGAAAAACCTGAGCAGGCTTGACTATGCGGCATAAATAAAATATGTACATGGAAAATATGTGTTGTGAAGCATACTCTAGAACCCACAGTACTCGCTCAGACGAAACATTTTACATTAGTGATAGCATCACGCAAATCCTGGTGTACATCTATCCAAAATTCTCTTGGCTATCAGTTGATAAAACATTATTAAAACAATGCAGTGCTTTCCAAAGTTATTGTATAATTAGACTTTACATTGTCTTTTCCCCCTTCATTTTAAAGGACATTGTCAACACCTTTAAAGTGAAAAGTCATCCAAACTGGCTGAACATCTGGGTTGTTTGGGATGACATGATAGAAACATAAATTGATCCAATAAATAAAGCTCTCAACATGTAGCTGTGATTAAATTTCTAGTCCTGTTTGATAGGAACTTTGTATCTCTTCTGTATTTTCAGTGTATTTTTTCTCAAATATTGCAGAAATTATCCTTTTGCAGCCCTCTAGCCACAATAATGTAAGGAAAGGCGATCCAGAGTGCTTACAATAACAGTAGTTGGGTTAATATGAGTGTCAAACAGTTTAATGATAGTATTTTCTAAGTAGGGGATTTGTAAAATCTTATCTTGAGTCAGTCAACATCAATTTCATTTTAATATAGCACCTGAATCAATAAAACAGGAGGTTTCCCCTTAAAAAAAAAAAAAAGGTGTCCTCTGCAACTCAGAGCTTCCCAAAACAGCAACGGTGTTTATGCTGTGCTTTGCTTATAAATGTTTTAAATAAAATTACTCAGGCTTTTTAGCAAAAATTTTAATCCTAAAATACAGTGATGACGTAAAGCAGAGAGCAGCAGGAATCCTCTAACTTTGTTGATGCTCTCAGATTCTTTTGCATTGCATATGCAGCATGATGGCAGAGTTCACATGGAATTTGTCATGATTCGTGCGATCCAGAATTCCTCTATCTGTGCTGGCTGTGTACACCACTTCACGCTAATGCTCCTTATTGCGTGGAAAGTTTGCTGTGGCAAGAAGCCTGCTTGTAAATCATGTATATTGGATGAGACATGCAGCAGATGAGCCTGGGCCCTCCAGTCAGGCCTAGCATTAATTAAATATCAATTGGCCCTGCTTCCGTACCTCATTTCATGCCACATTCACACCTTGTCTGGGCTCGCTGAGGGAAAGTTAAAATGAAAGTTGTGGCCTTGCAGTTTCGTATAACTCACAGCACTGCTCGACTGAAGCATTGTGGGTCCTATGAATTCTGACTTCATTTCTACGGGGAGTGCACAAGGAAAAACTACAGTTTTATTACTGTACACAGTAATATTTTATAGCGAGGTAAGAATAAAAAGAGATCGTATCTGATTGCAAATTTAGATCATTCTGTTGACAAAATTATGAAACACTTGAAATAAGAAGCAAATAAATATGTGATTTAATGAACTTTAGTGATTTTAAATGCGGCTGTGCAAGACAGTGTACATGATGCCTAGATGGGAAGGTGTTACCTGTGAAAAGTTCACACTTCATAAAAATACGAATGCCTTCATTACGAACTTAATCAAATTTACATAATTACAGTTAATTGCAGTGTCCTCATAATCACACATCATCAAAGTGCTTTTACTTCAGTGCGTGCCTTACACTAATCAGACCTTCGCTGTTGTTTTGATCTTTTTCTTTGGTATCCCGTCCTCATTAGAGCAGAACTAAGTTGCACATTTTTATAGTTGTACTGAAATAACAATAATAAATGACATTGTTATCAATAATAACACACAAGGTTTGGGAAAGTGTCAGCATTAAAAGAAAAAAAAAAAGACTTAGATCATGTGAGTGACATGCGAAATACTGCAATGTGAAATTATTTTTGGTATTTTCAATATCTTTTGGAATTGTTTTGTGATTATTTTTTTCCTCGGTGTAACTGTTAAAAATAAAGCTTCTGTTCTTTTGATGAACACAACCTATAGAGAACTTACACATTTACTTTTCAACAGTTTACTTTGTGAGTGCTCTACATAGAGAACGTATGAGTTAATAAATACTTTCATACTGTGCCAATAAGGTTAAAATGAAGAAATATCTTCTTAAATATTCTGTTTATGTAAGGTTTTCACAGCTCATACTTCTTTTATATTGACTTTTCAAGGATGATATTGCACTGAATCTTGAATTATAAGCAAAAGGTCACAATAAATCCTTAATTTTTCAGAGTTCTCAGTACAAATCAAATGCCTATCCTAATGAGGACACATGTATGAACAGAACACTGAAAACACAAGTAACAATGTAATTGTAGCTATAATGTGATTACTGAATTTTATACTGTTACACATTACATTACTGGGTTACTGAGCAATGTAACGTGATTACAGTAATCCATTACTTTGGAATGCGTTACAGCTAACACCGCCTACATTATTCAAACACACTTGCATTGGATAGAGACTAAAATCTGAGCCTGCTCAGTTGAGTTGCTGCTCTCTTCACTGACACTTCATAGAAAGTCAGTGGCATGGTTCACCTTGGAGTTCCTTTGATGATGTGTAAGGGATTCCCCTAATCCTCTGAGGGTAGGCTGGAGGGCACTTTCTCCCTACTGAGGGGATGAAGCCACTTAATGCATCACAAAGTTAATCAACCGTAGGGAGAGGAGGTTGAACCATTAGACTGGATTTCTTTTGTGTCGCACACACCCCCAACCACACACACACACACACACACACACACACACACACACACACACACACACACACACACACACACACACACACCACACACACACCCAATAAACTTCATAAACTTCATGAATGCAACATTTAATGTAAATGTTAGCTTAACTGAATCTGGTACAGTTTTTTTGTTATAATATATAAGAATACCTATAATGTTTATCAGAACCCTTGTTGTGAAAAGCAACAAAGATACACACAGCATAAAAAAATACAACACAGTAAGTAAAAATTAGTAGCTAGGCTTTAAAGTGTGAAATATAACATAGGATAAAACAGGAGGCAGACTATCGGTGAAATTCACTGAAGCGCAGATGTTCAGTACAAAAACTGGGGTGACGGACGTATAGGTGCTGCAGTCAAGTTATATATGCATTTAGCAATCAAGTGTCTGCAGCCTTTGTATGTTGTCAGTGTAGTGATTGTGTGTGCTAAAACAAGGAATGAATAAATTTAACCAAATACTTATTTGCATTCAAAGCTGTAAGATTTGCATATAATTGCCATAATGGTAGCAGAAAAGATGCGCACATCTGTTCCACCAAGCATGAAATTCGTCACTCTATAAAAGGAAGTGCACATGGGACCAACCTTTCTTCAGCTTTATTTAATTATCTTTTTATTATTTTGTGCATTCTTTAGTAGCAAACACTTTTTCATCTTTCTTTTTTTCATATTTTTCGAATTAGCAGTCGAGTCACACGTGTGACGTCCTCTTTAACGTTGTTCACTTAATTTTAATTCAGTTCAATTCAGTTTCATTCATATAGCACCAGTCACAACAACAGTCACCTTAAGGCCCTTCATATTATAGGGTAAAAACCCTAAAGTATTAAAGCGAAAACCCCAACAATCAGATAACCCACCCCCAACCACGTATGACACAGTGGGAAGGGAAAACTCCTTTTTGAAAGGAAGAAACCTCCAGCAGAACTTGTTTAAGGGAAGGCAGCATCAGTCACACAGGGTTGAGGGGACAGAGAAGACTGCAGAAGCAGACACAACAAAAGAGACACTACTGAAGAGGGCCAAAACTTAATAATCACTAATTACTAAACGCCATTTTACTGATTTTTTTTAAAATACAGTACTCACAGTTTTGTTTGAATTTACAAGTATGACTTTAGAGGTCGTCCAGGCCTTTATGTCATGCCTGTAGCCTAAGTAATTGGTTTATGTTGTCTCGTTTTGTGGATAAATAATCTTGTTTATCATCTGCATAGAAATGTAGGCAATGTTTTCTAATAATGCTACCTAAAGGAAGTTTGTATAATGTAAAAAGTATTGGTCCCAGCACAGAACCCTGCAGAACTCTGACCAGCTTTCATTTGTGAAGAAGAACTGGAGTCCATCCAATACATACAACTGAAACCACTGCAGTGCACTGGTTTACATTTTAGCACCAATTATTCTGATCTCTGTGGTAAAAATATTGTGATCAGTAGTATTTAATGTTGCACTGAGGTCTATCAGGACAAGCACAGAGATGACTCCACTGTCGGCCACAGGAGGATCAGTGCCCTTCACCAGTGCTGTGATGAACTAAATCTTCAACTAGACCATCTCTCTGCAGATGATCACCCAGCTGTTTTACAACTACTACTTTCAAGAATTTTTGAAATAAAAAGAAGATGACTAATGAGCCTATAATTAGCTAAGACACCTGGGTCAAGTAAAGGCTTTTCAAGTAATAATTTAATTAAAGCCACCTTAAAAGCCTGTGGTACGCAGCCACAGCTGCACTCAGTCCCTCTGATGGATCAGAATTAGAGACTGGTTTGTTTCTCTGCAGACGAAGCTGTTGATGATTTTTTGACTTGCTAATTTCTCCTTTAAAAACAACTTTTCTTTTGGCTTTGACGCTGATGAATTGTCTCATTGTGCTTAATGAATCATTCTTATGAGTTAAGTTCTGCTGAGACCCAAACATGTATGTGTTTTTTAATTGTTAAGGCCCTCACTCATAATCAGACTTTATTCAAGTTAAATGTTATCTTCTTTTTGATAATTGTAGAATACGTAACTGTTTGCTATGTTTTTTGCCTCTTTCTTTAAAATAATTTGCTTTTATTTTAAATCTTACTATAATCTCTGCCTGTCTGCAAACTCATTCTACACACTCAGGCGTTTAGCAGTCAAATTTGACAAACAAGTACATCTGAGTACATCTTAGCCAGAAGGTTATTATCTATATCACACATTATGATGCCAATATGTTACATAGCAACCACCTAGCAACCAATAAAATGGCCCATTAGTGGCGTTCATGCACCTGTAACACCTTATAAACTCATTGCATCCTTTTTATTTCATTATGCTAACATAGTCTGTATCCACAAAACGTGACTTTTGCATGGTATTTAATTGGGCCATCATTGTACCTGGCAACCACCTACAGACAGACTAAAATTACAGACCAAACCATACTGTAGCATGAGCATATACTGCTATATATATTTCTGCTGAATAAATTTTTGCAATAAACAGATATTCCCCTCAAAATAGTTCAGCAATCCTAAACCTTTGACTATCTTAAATTGCTAATGTAAAGGAAAACATGCAGGCTGGACCAAAGTTTTTGCTATTCTGCAGTCTACTTGCTCCCGAGCAGTTTCTATGAGATCTTCATCTTCACTGAGGCAAGCAGCTATCAGTGGCCTAATCACCCATGAGCAATTCCACAGATGGTCTGATGAATTTCGACCAAGGCTTTTGGTGTGTGATCCCAGGGAATAATGCTCAGAGCTCCCTGTGTTTATCTAAAGGTTAATGGAAGGTTAATAAGAGGAACGGTGCAAATTCAAAACCCTTATTATGGAAATTGTGTTTTGTGAAAAGAGTAATACTGTATCTGCTCGTGATCTGGCCATACTAATTAGCAGATTGTCACCACATTGGTTGAAAGAGACACATCTGAGGTATAATTTGTTGAAAAATAACCGTTTTTTTTATATTAAGCTTACATGAGCTGATTACAGACACCATCAGATAAGTCTCGATCAAGGTGTTTCATCAACACCTACTGAAGAGACAGAGACACGCTTGACTTAGCAATCTCGTCTTTTTTTTAATCAACTGTTTTTTGACTCTGTGTGCAGACTTTATTACATATACAATCTAAACTGAGACCAGTGCATTCCTATAGGTTGTTGATACAGTTAACCACATGCTGAGCTCAGCATTTAACACGTATATCATGTAATTGTCAATCAAAAGTCAACGTTCCCAACAAATACAACCAGATGAGAAATGATACACTGGCAAAGCGCTCATATGCCTTCCTCAAATGAACTAGATTACATTTGAGTTACTGATTAATGTTTAATCATTCAGAAAGTAGTTTTAGCAAGGCTGGTTGTATTCAGCACCCAAAGATTTCTCTGTAGTATAGCAATATTTAAGGCTACAGATACATTAATCAGAAGTCTGTCTGGTCTTCATAAAATAGCCTTGGTTAGAAGTGATTTGATTGACAGAAACATGACAGAGAATCTCTTTCACAAAACAGCCAAGATTGTAGAGTTCATGTGGGACTCCTCTGCTCTGAAGATCACTGAGGAAAAATTGCAAGAGACTTTAGTAACTCGAAGCTCATACATAGGAGTTCTGAGTATAGCAAAGAAATAGTTGGATGACCTTCTGTTTCTTATAAGGCAGCCGAGGAGGTCGGTTTGCTCTTGCATAAAGTTGACTTTAGGGTTAACTCTGAGGATGTGAGATGAGCTTATAAAGAGAAAGAAGGGGAAGATAGTGAAGGGCAAGTTTGCAGAGACCTTTACCAGCACATGTCAATTTGAGCAGACCACTGTGCTTTGTTTTCCTCGGTTGAAAAAAGGAACTACGCATGAAAAATTGAAATCTTTCTTCCCTTTGTTAACACTCTCTGACTTCTTCTGTTACAATATTAACAGGGCTGTTTTCAACCTTTTGTTTATCATTTGGCAGGAATGAACCCTTGAATTTTTTTCTACTTTTGCCAGTCCATCCATTCGCTACCGCTTATCCTTTTTCAGGGTCGCGGGGGGCGCTGGAGCCTATCCCAGCTGTCATAGGGCGAGAGGCGGGGTACACCCTGGACAGGTCGCCACTCTGTCACAGGGCCAACACACAGGGACAGACAACCATTCACACTCACATTCACACGCACATTCACACCTAGTGGCAATTTGGATTAACCAATTAACCTATCCCCACAAGCTGCATATCTTTGGACCGTGGGAGGAAGCCAGAGTACCCTGAGGGAACCCACGCAAACACGGGGAGAACATGCAAACTCCACACAGAAAGACCCCGGCCTGATGGTGGAATTGAACTCAGGTTATAGCACTGCGGCAACAGTGCTAACCACCGTGCCACCTTGCTGCCTATGCCAGTTAAACTGTTCTTGTTTAATTTATCTGAGATTTTCTTTTCAGGAACTCTGATCTTCCAGGTCACAACAATTTTCATCAAGGCTCAATTAATTTGTTTACAAAATGTCTGTAATTAGTCAAATATTTCCAACATCTCAAGCTGATACACCAACATCAGTTAAAGGCATTCACTTTAAATATAGTTATATATATAGTTTATATTAAAAAATATAAACTACTACGATATGGAGCCGCTCTCATCTGTGACAAAAAAGCTGAAACCTATGAATGTTTTCCAGTGTTGTGATCAATAGATGCTACGATATGCTCTCCCTTGTGTGGAACAGATAAATAATTTGAAAATAAATGTCTGTCTGATTACTTTTGTGGGGACTACTCAGAGGATGATTTGTGCCACCTTTGGAGAAAGATTTGTTTATTTGTGTTTATTTTCAACTGGCAGATGCTTATTTCTGACTTTATGAACTGCAAATGACATGCTAATGATATGTTAGGAGAAAGCTGTGACCTTGTGCACAAGTATTTGCCCGCAGCGCTGTGCGCATCTTGCATATGCATTAAACAGACTGATTCATAATCTGATGTATAGGTAACTAACCAATCAACAAATTGGTTGTTGGGTCCTATTTATGGGATCTACTACAGTTAGATATGACCAGATAGAAGGAAAACTTTTGGAAAGCTAACACAAATACAAAGATTTTCCATTTTGTATGTTGTGTTTGGACAGTCTCAGGATGGCAGGTTCTGTCTATATCAACATTTAGCATTACCAGATAAAATATTGTCTAGGATCTAATGTGTGGGTGTCTTTGGTTCTTATTTTGTTGGGCTATTAACAGTCAAAATCTAAAAGCCATTAACGGTTTTTACAAGTCTTGGTTTGTGGGTACGTTTTTGGCTATTCTGAAAAAAATCTGAGAAATTGTTGAAGTAACACGAGCGACTGTGCAGCTTTGCTGCTTAGGCCCCAATCGGTAGCTTTATGGTTTTATACATTATCACGCCAATATTACCCTTAGTTGATTTTGTTACTTATTTCCCCATTAATGGATATGTTTGCTGTGTGACCCACTAGCTTTGTAGGAACATGTCTTTCCAAAGAGCAGTCTGCTAAGAAAAGGTTTGGACACAGCAGAGCTCGCAGTTTTCCAAGCTGATTTGTATTCTGCCTGTGTGTGCAACCTGAGAGTGACTGGTGGTCAGAGCCCAGTATTGACTGCTCTGAGGATGTAATAGAGGCTGGGGTGATGAGCTCATGGACATGAACACTCTCCCTGTGGCATGTGCAGCAGAGCCATACAGGATATAACCAAGGCACTTAATCATTCTGCTGGCTCCATGTAGCGATGCACTGGGCTCTGTGTTTTAGAATAATGCTTCTGTCTTAAATTAGATCCCATTGATCCTCCTTTTCTCTGTAATTGTGCAAACACGATGGATGCTAGTTTTATTGGGGGTCAGACCAGACATTTCAAATACTTTAGCTTTAACTACAGAAAGTAAATTAAATCAGACAAAAGGGAGGCACAGCTGATTCAAAGTGATTGATCTATTAAGGGATGCTTAACTTAGAACTAACTTCTCTCTCTAGTTTAGTCATTAAAAAGAGTGCACGTGGCTACTCATCATTTGTCTTTGCTTCACTGATAATGTAATTGTGCCAGTGTACTACAGTGTTGTGTGTTTAATTCTGCTATGATGACAACCAAGCAAGGAAGGGGAATAGGTATCTGTTTATATCGTTGCTTTCCAAACAGCCATGCGATGTGTGGTCAGTAAACACAGTATGTTTGTGTTTACCAGCCTGGCCAGTCTCTGATTGCATTTCACTATGGCTACGAGACAGGAAGTAAATATACCATCAAATAGTCTAGCTTTCTCTTCAAACAGAGAGGACATTACTTTTCCTTCAGTCATTCCTAAGACGTATGATTTATGTTATAACCATAGTCTATGTCTGCGTCAAAATATAAGCTTGCTAATATCTGATTTGTTGCCTCTTGCTAGCAAATCTATTTTAAAAAACCAACAATTAACTGATTATCATAACAAATATTTCATTTAAAATATAGAGCTATGTTACAGCAGGCATTGTATCTTCATTACCATGACCTTACACATGCTGTATTTTATTTTGAGTCACTCATCTGCTGCCTTACACCAGGCAGCCACAACTATACAACCACAAACAGGCCAAGTGAGTAACCCTTATTATCTTGTTTCAATGGCACCTGTCAAGGCATGGGATATATTCGGCAGCAAGTGAACAGTCGATTCTTTACTTTAACAAGGGCCAAATTGTGATGGCTGAACTGGGTTGAACTTCTTCAGCACATCTTATGGAGTGCTCCCAGCATGCAGTGGTTAGCAGATACTAAAAGCGGTCCAAGAAAGGACCACTGGTTAACCAGCAACCGGGTCATGGGCAACCAAGGTTCACTGCGGGCAAAGCTAGGGCTGGCCTATGTGGTCCGATGCCACAAAACACCCACTATAGCACATAATGCTGGAAATAACACAGAAGAGTAAGAAGGTGGCCTGTTCTGTTGAATTCCCCTTTTTAAAGTTCATATCAAGAGGTCTGCATGTATGTTTATGTGGAAACGTATGACAGTAGGCTGCTTTACAAAACAAACAAACAAGGCAGTATGATGCCATCTTCTCATCATGTTGAGGCAGTATGACTCTGCTGGGAAATGTTGGGTTTTGGCATTTAAGTGGATGATACATTGACAGATAGCCTTCTCAAACATGGTTGCAGACAGTGTCCATCCCTTTATGGAAAACATATCTGCTTACACCAGGGGCCTCCTACAGCAGGGAAATGCCCCCTACCACATGTCAGAAAGTGTTCAGGACTGATTTGTGGGATAGGAGTTCAAGGTGTTTACTTAACCTCAGAATTCTAAAGTTGGCCAATCCAATTTGGTCTTTGGGATGTGCAGGGAAAATGTGTCTGATCCATGGAGATCTCCCTCGAATTAACCGGACTTACAGGATTGCTGCTAATATGTTGGCGCCTCATTCCACATTCCATTCCCTCAAGGGTCATGTGTCTATATTTGGACAAGTTGGAGCTTTGGGTCACGTAGCGGAGGTCGTTACGATATAATATTCATACTCAGTATATCTAGAGAAAATAGTTCCCAACAGATACACAGTTTCTTGTGTCTGGAAATGTACGCTACAACTACACTGGTCATTATTATTTTAGATACCCACAGTGAAAGATTTAAAGTTGTTTAGAAACCATTAAGGCTGAGACTATATGTTACAGACTGAAAAAGACTGATTGAGATTTACTGTTGATTTACTGTTCTACTCTCAGTACTTACTGATAACATAATCTAGACTTAGACAATACCGGCAGCTGACAGAAGATGTAGTGCGTGCCAATGCTCTAAGCTAAATTATCATTTTTGTATACCAACATAATCAGAGTGACAAACCTAATAAAGTGTTAACATTGACTTCAAATTGTTGGCATGCAAATGTTTTCTTGTTGCCATTAAACACAAAGCAGTTGAGGCTTATGTGAATGACAGTATTTACCTGGCCATAAAAACAAAATAAGGTATCCCCAGAGTTGCGAAGAGGAACATAAAGGTCTGACAAACAAATTTCAGGTCAAAAATGTACGATTAAAAAGCTACATGTATCATCCTCAAGGTGATGCTGGAGGTACTGTCATAGGATCACCTGGGAGGTCATTAAGAGTCCTCTAAATACCACATCTTTCCAAAATTGCATGCCAGGCTACCAAATGGTTAACAAGACATTTCAGTCCGAACCAAACTGGTGACCCGATTAATGAATCATCCCAAAAGTCACACAATCAGCACTGCTAAAAAATTAGAGAAGCAACATTTGATTCTTTCAGAATAGAGTTATGTGCCAAAAAAGCTGCCTTTGCATTATTTTTTTGTTTTGTAGGTTCATTATATAGCCTAGAAATATACATCATTTCTTGTTGTATTTTCAAAGCGCTTGCGAGACCACTTGTTCAATGCCATTTAATTGTGACTGAGGTGTTAGACACCAAAGTGAAGATGTGTGGCAGATAAAGACAAAATCAGATGTAGGAAAAAAAATGCAAAAAGAAGAAAGTGGCATTTATAGCAGATCAGTGATCATAAACTAGCTAATCATTAATTGTGTGGGCAAACTAAATGAATGAAATTTTATTAAATGATATTATTTTTGTGGATAAAGAGGTAATTTATTCCGTTTTCTGTGGGAGTCTGAATCTAATTGAAAGAGGATGATGTCTCCGGCACAGAGCTATATTCAATTGTTCTGTTTGAGAATGGGAGCACTCAGCCTTCCCTGCAAGAGGTCTCAGGTGGTTTCTCTTCATTTAGTTTCTCTCCTCAGTTGATCTCATTCTTGTGTAAACAAAATTCCGGGGGAAAAAAACAACTGGCTGGAAAAATGCATACGTCTTATTATTTCCACATATCCTGCCTGTCATGCTTGATATTGTAGATTGGGCTCTACGGCAATCACTGAAATTCATTGTACGAAGCTTAAGTGCAAACTCTTCAATCGTTCATATGCCATCCATATGTATGTGAGAGTGGCTAACGTAACTTGTGTGGGTTTCACACTTTGAAAAATTAGCTTATCCGCTTTCTATCGACACTCACAGCTGTTGAGTCTTCTGGGTGTGATTAGCAGCCTTTGGTCAGGAGAAAATTTACGACCACACCAGGAGCTAAAACAAGAGATAAACATCGTTTTACTGGAGATATGTGGACAGCACACATCGATATCATTTCATCTTGTACACACAAAACTGGGGGATGGAAGCCTCTTTTTCACAAAGAGGCTTCTATCAAATAAAAGAGACAGGTTCCAGAAATTTCTGGAAGCTGCCGTTACCTTCAAGATTAATAGAGATATCACAAAGGTCAACAACAGAGTGGAGTTCACGGGAGGCCAATTTTGGAACTCGATGTGAAACGAAAAGGTTTAGCCACAAAACAGTGAATTCTAAAAAGCCTCTATAGCAACAATTCCCAAAGCCAAGAGTGCTGCGGCCCACTTAAAAAGTAGAAAAAACCCAATCTTAAATCCTTACTCTAATCAAAATACAAGAAAGTGGTGTATTTCCTTGAAAATGTTATGTAAAAAAACCCACACACACACAAGCAAGACAGGTTGTCGGTTATGAATTGTTAATGCTTTCCAGTCATATCTTAAGTGTTAAGGCCATTCTGTGACTCAGCTGCCACTGGGACACAAACTTCAGCTTTTCAGGTTGGAGATGCAGGTCCAGGTTGAAAGGAGTTGGTGAAAGGTGGTTTTAATGTCGATACATTTGTGTTTATTATAAATTAACCAAGCTGAAGAGACTGAATTTGTTTTACTGGAATAGCTAACTTGTGCTAAATGCTGATTGAAGTGAAATTTGCTGGTATTGGCCTACATCACTTTCTGCTCCATGCCACAAGGGGTTGCCACTGCTGGTTGAAGGTGGATTTGGCAGACTTTTATACTGGGTACCCCAGTGGGGATCTGTGTCTGTAAATGGAATTAAACCAGCAACCTTTCCCTCACAAAGTGAATGTGTTAACCACTACACCTTTGTAGAAAACTGAATCTTTCAAAAAAGAAAAAGTTTTGGGATCCACACTACACACTATCAACACACACCTGGTATTTAAGATCATTTTGGTTTGTCCAGTTGATTTTGATCCACTGAAAACAGTCAAATATGTATAAACCTGCTGTAATTCCTGAACAGTTGATGTAAAATTTTAACAAAACCATTTGAATTAAAATTTACAGTTTACACTTCATCCACATATTGACTGTTTGATTTAAAATCAACTGTGGTGGTTTACCAAGGCAAAATTTTAAAACCTGCATCTTTTTCCAAAACATTAGGGACGTAGTTATAGCTCCCTTTGTTGGCACACACGTCAATCAAAAGAGCCACAACCATAACTGTAAGCCTTACCAATATCCAAACGCATGAGTTATACAACTTACACTCAACAAAAATATAAACGCAACACCTTTGTTACTGCTCCCATTCCCCATGGGATGGACGTAGAGACCTAAAATTCATTCCAGATACACAATATAACCATCCCTCCCAAACAGTGGTCACAAATCAGTCCAAATGTGTGGTAGTGGGCACATCTGCTATATTGAGATAATCCATCCCACCTCACAGGTGTGCCACATCAGGATGCTGATCTGACATCATGAGTAGTGCACAGGTGTACCTCAGACTGCCCACAACAAAAGGCCACCCTGGAATGTGCAGTTTTGTCTCACAGCAAAATGCCACAGATGCCACAAGCAATGAGGGAGCGTGCAATTGGCATGCTGACAGCAGGAATGTCAACCAGATCTGTCGCCCGTGCATTGAATGTTCATTTCTCAACCATAAGCCGTCTCCACAGGCGTTTCAGAGAATATGGCAGCACATCCAACCGGCCTCACAACCGCAGACCTCGTGTAACCACACCAGCCCAGGACCTCCACATCCAGCAGGTTCACCTCCAAGATCGTCTGAGACCAGCCACCCAGACAGCTGCTGGAACAATTGGTTTGCACAACCAAACAATTTCTGCACAAACTGTCAGAAACCGTCTCAGGGACCTCAACTGCATGCCCGTCGTCCTCATCGGGGTCTTGACCTGACTCCAGCTCGTCGCCGTAACAGACTTGTGTGGGCAAATGCTCACATTCGATGGCGTCTGGCACGTTGGAGAGGTGTGCGCTTCACGGATGAATCATGGTTCACATTGTTCAGGGCAGATGGCAGCTGAGAATGTCCCAGTTCTTGCATGGCCAGCATACTCACCGGACATGTCACCCATTGAGCATGTTCGGGATGTGCTTGACCGGCGTATACGACAGCGTGTACCAGTTCCCACGAATATCCAACAACCTCGCACAGCCATTGAAGTGGAGTGGACCAACATTCCACAGGCCACAATTGACAATCTGATAGACTCCATGCGACGATGTGTTGCACTGCATGAGGCAAATGGTGGTCACACCAGATACTGACCGGTTCTGGGTCCCCAGACCCCCAATAGCGCAAAAAACTGCACATTCCAGGGTGGCCTTTTGTTGTGGGCAGTCTGAGGTACACCTGTGCACTACTCATGATGTCAGATCAGCATCCTGATGTGGCACACCTGTGAGGTGGGATGGATTATCTCAATATAGCAGATGTGCCCACTACCACACATTTGGACTGATTTGTGACCACTGTTTGGGAGGGATGGTTATATTGTGTATCTGGAATGAATTTTAGGTCTCTACGTCCATCCCATGGGGAATGGGAGCAGTAACAAAGGTGTTGCGTTTATATTTTTGTTGAGTGTATTACCTCAGGAAAAAAAATCTACACCTGTTTTTTTCTAGTTGCTTAAATACTTTATTACTTAGTTCTGTTGTGTTCATTTTGTACCCACATCATCTGCTTCTGATCAGAAGAATGACTTTTGTACAGCTTGATTTTTTTCCCTCCAGAAGTAAAGGCTAACCACTACATATGATTTAGCTATACGTAATCACACACTTTACTGCTGGTGAGAGGATTCTAAGAGACTTTGAAGAAGGTGTGAAGAGGCGTTGGGGAAACACTTAAGAGCAGCTAGCTTTGAAAACACAGGTACTTACACATGTATTTGAAACCACACACATACTCATTTTTACACTCCACATATCCAGACTTCTCTCAAATTATAAATGAAAGTTGTCATTATGGTGTAATATAGTATATATATTTCACTATAGTATAGTATAGGATACCATCATATAATCTCATATAAGTAATAGTTTAAATGCTGGCTTCTTAATTATTTATTGAAAATACTCAGAAATAACCTTCAGGGGAATAGTTGTTTACTCACCCATAACAGCATGTATGGGCGTGGTGGTAAAACACTGGAACACCGAATCACTGGTTTTTGCTCCTGCCTTTCTGTAATGCTGGTGTAATCTCTATAAACTTACAGTTTCACAACAGACTGAAAATAAACAACAAGCTGTTCCATCTGGCAGCTTGTTTTCTAGCAGCACTGCCCAATAACAGAAATCAATGTGGTTAAAAGGTAGTGATGCACCTAAGTGAGATGAAATGTACTCAGCTAAAGATAAGTTCAGAAAAGAAAAGGCTCCAATTCAAACAAACTGACATTGACTGATATTTACATTTATTTCATGTTCAAGTATGTTTAGAGTCATTTTATTGGAATCCATCATGTTTTCGGGGAACTGTGCTTCCACACAAATTTCTTTGTACCCAAGACACATACACACACAAATAGTCTAGTACAAAGACTTATCTGTGAGCTGTATACTGTCAAACATCTATATGGTCAATATTTAGGTGGCTATCCCTGATTGAGCTTTAAATTGAATCTCTCGATGTTGATGTAGCTTTGATGTACTTATTTGACGTATTTTAAGAAAATGCATTTTAAAATCAATTCACTGAACTCTTGCCCAAACAACTTTGCTCTTACTAGTTTCAGTTAGTAGTTAAATATCTACTTAAAAACATCTTAGTAGCATCACTGAAGTTCTAATCTGTCATTAAGTTTGAAAACAGGAGACAGTTGGAGCATTTTCTTTCACCAAATTTGACAAACTCACTATCGTGCCACCCTGTGAGAAGTTTGATGTTTTCTTCTTTTTTTTATTGAATTGTTTGGCCACCAGGTTAGAACTGGAGTGATGGATGAACTGACACTTCCCATTGAAGATAACTCTACATAATAATAAGACCTCTAAACTACAGCAAGCTCTGATGGAGTTTGTCAAAATCAGGCTGTACATAAAACTTTGTTACTAAACCAGATTTGGACGTAAAAACTCTGAAGGTTGAACCGCTTATAATAATACAAAAGGTGCTTTCTATCATTGCAGTTGTTAGGTATTTTTTCCTAGTGCTGTTAGTGTGGTATTGATCATTGCTGGTCCATGTCCTCGGGAAATCAGCTTGTATTGATTTCACTTCAGTTGTAAGCCTCTCTTTCTGCCCTATGTCTCTCTTCAGCCCAAGCACCTTTTCCAACCCTCTAACCTCTCTTCTGTGGGTTTAGTAAAACATGTCATTACAGGAGCAGTTTCCAAGCAAATTCCAAAATCATCTCTGCTTGGATTCCAAGAAAGGCAGCCCATTATATCTATTTTCATCCAATAGTTTTTGGAGACTAGATAGGCTGCCTCCTGAACCGACCACAAGAAATATTTATTGTCTGTTGTACATTGAGGATGTAGTTTTCCTTTTAGAGCCATAATTTGCTCTTTTGTGTAGGCCTTCCTTATTGTTCATAAAAAGAACCTACTTAATGTATAGCCAGATAATGGTGGATATTAATAGCTGGAAGGCAGTCAAAGTCAATATTTGTGCATATATGAGCGATTAAGTAACACGTATTAGTCTTTTTGTAATGAAGTATGTGGGTGCAAAGTGAAGAAGCAGTTTTGAGAATTTACTTCAAGAATTTAAAGATGACCTTTAATGTATATTTTACTGTTAAACTGCAGAATTATCTACTCCAGCTACATGAAACTGTTTAGTTTTGCTCCCTTTTTTGGTTTCCCAGCCTCAACCTTCCCTTGTCTGATTGTATTTGCACATGAAACCTAACAGTGTCTTGCAAAACTTGGCAATGTAAAATGCCTGTTGCGTCTTCATTTCTTCATTCCTTCCCCCAAAAGAGATTTCTGGCCATTGCTTTTGGCATCACAGACTACACACACAGCACCCTGTGATTAAGTCAGTAATGCAAATTAAACCTCATCCACATCCCATAATAGTCAATCCAACCACTGACTGTGTCACTATGTACCCCTGTGCATCCTAATACAGTCTAGTTCTGTTCTGAATCTCACTTTTATGTTTTCCACATTGTTCAGCTTTTGCTCATTCTGTCAAAGTGAATTCAGTTACATTTTGCACTGAGTTGTTGTGTTGTACCAGGATTCATTATGCCTTACAAGTTCATGAATACACAATAAGGTGCGATAAGATATATAATTTAATTGGTTTCTAACAACGTCAACAAAAATCCCGCATTTGTTTCGTTGTAAACTTTGCACATTTAATGGAAGAGATATATCTGATCTGAGGCTGCTGGTTGAAGCACAATATGAAATTATTGCTTTGTTAACGTTAGAGGACTTCTCCAGTCACAGTTACAATAATAATCAGATGGTAAAAAGAAAGCATGAAAGAAAAAGTTCAAACATAGTATGTTTGAACCTTTATGTTTTGACATAATCATGTTAAGGTGGTGCTGGTTTGTCAGCTAGGATTTAGGAGCCTTGATTTTTGCACTTTTCGGTTAGCAGCTAATGCTAGTTCTCGACAGCTAGCCTGATTAGCAAAGCTTATCTCAAATTCACTGTGATATTAAATGTGAATATGAAATATTTTGGCTAGCAAAACAAAAGTATAAACCAAATATACTTACCAGAGTATCTTTAGGTAAAACTGAATCCTGCTGAGCAAGATAATAATAGACAAAACCACTGTCACTCATTGTGGCCAGGCCTAAAAATATGCATGTCTACAATTTGAATGAGTAATTCATTGAATAAAATATTCTCCACCTGTGCTGTTGTCCTGCACCTGTCTATAAACATGTTTATGTCTGCTGCGAAGGCATTTTACCTCGAATTTGACTCATTTTTGGAGTCAGGAAGGCACCTTTGCAGGTGAGGAAATTTCCTGTTGGACAAGATCAGGTCATTCTTACAGCTTTTTGAGGGCTGTTATACAACTGATGTTACTGTTCTTTTTGCTGGGAGGGTACTTATTTATATGGTTGCTTCCATTTATTTTCGTATGTTGGTTAAGGAATCAAAAAAATCGTGTTTTAAAGTTTTGCTTTACTACTGAAGTATTTTTGCTCTACAAAATATAACATATATCCACTAAATTTACAGTTTATGACATATTCTTTTGGTTCCTTTTTTTTCTTATATACATTCAGTTCTCAATTGAATCCTCACATATATTCACTGCATTTATGTATTTACTTATTTACATTTATGTTTGTTGATGCTTCTTGAAATCTGACATCATGTCTGTACCTTTAAGTTTTTATATACAATAAGTCTCTGGATGTTTCCTCTGCAACTAAAATAAAGAAAGTAAAGAGTGCTTTCAGCATAGCACGGTTTATTCATCAGAAAGACATTCTGTGATTTAGTCTGCAGCTTGTTGCTGCATTTGAACCTTGAAGCTTCAGTAAGAGGAATTGATTGAGGTCCTCTTGGGCACAAAGACTTATCTGTAAGCTGTATACCATCAAATAGCTATCCTGGGGACAGTGAATCAATGCATACTTAACTTCATATCACAGCCAGCTTCAAAAGTCATTCCTGTGTGTAAGTGTAGTCACTTACTGCAACATGGCATTACATGACAAAAAAAATTGGTGAAATCCAACAAATTAGAATAATGAACTGGTCATAAAGATACAAAATATAATGATATAATCTTATATTAGTTATAATGATATGTTTTTACCTTTATCTTCTTGTTATTTTACGAAATAAGACTAAACTCGTAGATTATGATTGCTGGTAAAGCAACTAGTAATTTTTGTGGGTGCTGCTGCTATGGGGAAAAGAGCTGCAGTCAATTTCTGCTGCACCATAAAAATCAGAATTAAATCCCCAGAGTACAGATGGCCTCTGGAGCTAGTCTTATATTTCTGCTTGTACGATACCCTCTGATAGCACAGCCTTTATAGACTTTGAAAAGGTCTGGGTTAGACTAATCCTGCCCGTGACAGACTTATGACTCTTGGGCCTAAGCAAGAAACTCGAAAGTCCTGGGGCAGCTGGTCATCTATTGGAGTTCAGCATCACTCTCTCCCTCTGGGAATGAACCGGGATGAAGTCTGAGGTATCCTGAAGTAACTTCAGCTAGGCTAAAGAGGATGCTCTATTTCACTTGGCAAGGGACATTGAATTTCCCCCCTGAACACTTCAAGTCTCCAAAGAGAGGTGTAAACAGCAAGATATATGCTGACAGATGGCATGGTGCAGTTGTCTGAACTGATATCTGTTGAGGTGTAATTTTTTTTAAAGGTGTACACACAGGGGGGTGTTTAGGGGATGTCTAGGATATTTAAGTTCTATGATGTTAAAGGTAGGGGTAAAAAAGATGGATCCAGGGGCTGTTGTTCTATTTTTAAAGTTTATTAAATTATGATCCTGCACACTGTACCATAGGCCCACTATCGGGGATACTTGATCACCATTACACTAACCTGCCCAACTGTGATGGATTGATATCAAGGATATTACTTTTAAAGGCTCAGTATTATTCACCGGTTTGACTGAGTTTAATGATACACCTTTCAGAAAATGTGAAACCAGCGTGAACAGCCAGAGGGTTAATACCAGAGGCATACTGCTCTACAGCTTTCTGATTTATGCACAATCAGAGTGAAAATTCTAATTACTTAGATGAAAAAGTGCAATATAATAGAGACTCTGACATAGTGTCCAAATAAGCAGCAGTATTAGCAGTAGCAAAAATCACTGTGACGCTTATAATAACGGCAATAAAAGATATTACAACATGCAAAGGACTACAGTATCATGCAATCAGCAAACACACACATGCCATAAATATATAGCATGTGGATACACATAAACAATGTCACTACAATATGTGCAAAATAAATCCTAAATACCTAGAATTATGTTTAATTTTGCATGATTTGCATCGTAAAGCGAGTGGCACTGTTGTGCAGATGTTAGCTCTGTTGCATCACGGTGGAGGTTGCTTCCTGTGGCTGCTTGGGGTTTCTCCCGTCTGAAGACACTTGAGGTTAATTGGTTATTCTGAATTGGTATTAGCCTTTTGAATGACCAGCGATCTGCCCACCAAATTCTGCTGCTTACCCAGTGTCAGCTGGGATAGGCTTCAGCATCTGTGTGACCCAAAGAGGAGAAGCAGTCATGAAAAGGGATGGATGTATCAGGAATTGTAGACTAGATCACTATGTGTAAAAGTGGGGGGGAAAAGGAAGTCGTCTATGGAGCGTATCTGTATGTATTTACAAATTATTTAGCATCCAAATATGACATCATTAGACTCATGTTATCATTATTTGGGGTGGTGTGTAAACTCAAACTGATAGCTTCATGGTTGAAACAAATGCCCTCTTACTGAATTGTTGTGTGCACATTATGCCTCTCTCACTCTAACTTTTTGTATCTATACTTTTTGTTTTGTTTTACTATGGCATGTTTTACTATACATGTGTGTGTGTGTGTGTGTGTGTGTGTGTGTGTGTGTGTGTGTGTGTGTGTGTGTGTGTGTTTAAAGCTCTAAAGAATTTTATAGGTAATTTAGAGATGCCCCAAATTGGAGTGCACACATAAACTGAAGGAAGAAAAAAACTTCCTGTAATCCATCTGAGGATTACTATTTATAGCGTGTTATGATGATGATGCGTTCACCGTTAAAACATTGACATAAACATATTAATGGCTGTTGACACAAAGGAACACCCAAGATGCCTTTTAAAGCACCTTTGGGGGGGGATGACACAGAGGCTGAAGGTGCACTGTAGTTGCATCAGCTGATTATAAATAGGGTAGTGGAAAATTAACCAACTCCCTTAATGATATAGTCCGAGCATTGCTGTATTGCAGCTGTTAGATGTATGCAAGACATTAGACCTCAGGTAATAATGTATCTTTTAATGTGGTCTATATTGACAATATAATATAAAGATGTGCAAACTTGACTTATAATTAAATGCCAGCGACATTTTCTTTAGAAAGTAACATGTTTTTAGGAGGCAGAAGTATTTTTGGATTAAAATATTAAAATTAAAGTTAGCAGATTTGGTTAGCAGAGTGCTTCCTTAGACTGTAAAGTTCTTACTACCAAAGAGTCTTCCAATCAGTGTTTGCTAACATAAACATTTAAAATAAAACTAAATAATCTTTCTTACCAGAACTGCCGTACAAACTTCTCCAGCAGGCAAATACCAAAAAACACTCCAGTTACAATTATAAGTTATACAGTTATAATTCAAGGTCAGTGACAGGAATTAGCTTGTGATTCCCAGCATACATCTACCTGTGTTAGCATATACCTATCAGTCAGCTTGAAGTGTCCATTTTTCGGCACTTCCATGTTGGCTTTACTTTGTAGCTCCAGAAGTTGCTGCTCGAAAAAACATCCCATGCAGAATCAATTCATTGCTAGCTAAAGAACAGCCAGCAGCACACCGAATAAACAACAAATTGATCCTAATTATTTTGTGTAGATCCAAAGCCCGAGACATCTCTATGCCATAGCCCTCCAAAAGCTATTAAAACCTAAAACAGAGCGACACTACGTCTTACTTTATTGCAGTGAACATGAGGACAGTAGTTTAATTGAGCAAAATTCCATGCTGGCATTAGAACTCAACAAATCTGCATTAATTTACTGCTGAAAATACTCCACAACGAATTTAGTGCTTATGTACTTAAACAGTGACATATATGCAGTTGTGTATCTGTGAATCTCCAGCAGAATTAAATGAATTTAGGGGAAAATACACAAAAAAAGGGAGAAGGTTTGGGCAGTTTTATAAGGAAGGGAGATGATTTGTTGGTTTGTTGTTGTTTTTTTTGTTTTTTTTCATGGCAGTTGTTGATGATAAAGCAAATGAAATATATCAGTCTCATCCTTTCACTGACACACAGCATCATTCCTTCCAATGATGTCATGTTTCTAATGAGCTTCCTTCTGACTGGCATTTTGGTTTGTGCTCTCTCCTCAGTGAGCCCGGATGTGACCGGTAATCACAAACATCATCTTCATTATCACCATCCTGCCAAGGATTCAGAAGTGAAGGGCAGATCCAGGAGCTTCAGACTGACAGGAGCCATCTGGGTCCTGGGATTGCCTTGTTTACATGTGCTCCTGGCCTTGTAACAGCTGCTGCTTTGCAGCTTGAAACTTTCAGACTTGATTTCAAGATTATTTATCCAAAAAAGGGCCAGTGGAAGCTCTAATAAATCATGGACCTTCACTTCCACACAGAGGAGGACAGGGCAGGAGTGATTGTGTGGAAACTACAAGACTCAGTGTCTCCTATAAGCATATGGTGGCTTTGAAATGTATGAATTATTTTTTATCAGTTACATGGCATTCATTAACACTAACCATGACTTATTTATAAAAGGTGATGTCAAAAAACAAACGGCTACCGCATATGTTGTAAAGTTGGATTTCTGTATATTCAGCATAAGGTGTGTGGAAAGCATTTAATTACAAGAATCAAACTACATGTACATGCAGTATTTCATTTAAAAGCAGTTTTTTTTTAATAATATAAAAGTGCTCAAATCATTGTTGAAACCTTCAATAACTTACATATTATACATCTTACTAATAACAAATACAAAAAAGGAACTTGAAATATCTGCTTCTCTTCAATAATAGCTGCCTTGCTGTCCAGGATCCTTTTAATTGGTATACTTCAATTGTAAAACTGACCTGTGATGCTATGCGGAGAGAAACGATGAAAGGCAAACGGTGAGCAGGTGGACGTGGGGGGCAAGTGAGAGAATTTATACCCCTTTCTTCTTTAGAAATAGATTAGTTTCCTCAGGAGTCTATTATCATCTTTCAAACTCAATCCTCCTCTGCCTTCATAGGCCTGGATAGGGGCTGATAGCTCCTGGAGCCGCTGGTGAGGAAGAATCCAATTGCTTCTACCTTCTACCTGCCTGCATACCGTCGCTGTGCCGCTGACAGGTTTCCGTACAGAGAAAAGTAAAATGATTTGTTTCACATATGCCATGCAGGTCTCTCAGTGGCTGAGAGAGAAAAGTGGTGCTGAATAAAGGCTCTTTGCTCACATATCCTAGGGAGCTCTCTCCAGTGGCTAAAATGATCATTTTTATATCTAAAATGTAACTACTATATTTAGCATATGCACATAAATACATACAGTACACATTGCAGAAGTAAAGGTAAACCTTAAAGCTGCTACTGTAAATATAGATCGCGGTGTAACTGAGGCATTCCAATGGTTCGAGTGTACAAAAAGATTTCTACCACAATATACTTTAATAGGAGTAATAACCAATAATGATTATTGTTAGGAGGATGTGAAATTAATTTATGAAGTCATATTACAATTAATTTGTGCTGAGAAATGTATGTGAGACCCATGACTGTTCACCGCGCATCTTAATGTGGAACTTAGCGGCACAAAGTGCAAATTGGATTTTCTCTTTAGCTTCACCTTAAATCCCCTCTTCAGTTGCAGCTTTTTTTTATTTTCCAGCTGAAATATAATTTCCTTGGGTGCTCTGTTTGATCATATACGATCATATTTTAAAAGCCTGCGACCTTGCTCAGACTGCGGCTGTGAGGAAGCGCGAACACTAATTGCTTTCATTGGCCATTTTCACCTTTTATACGCCAGGTTAGACTCTAATGCATTCAAGGTTGTTTAACTAGCTGGAAGCTTTGAGTCTCAAGATTAATAAACGTGTATACATTTTACTCATCATTTCTTGCATCGATTTAGTGTCTTATCTTGTGGCTTCTGATCTTGGGCGAGATTCCCAAATGACAATTGCACTTGGAAACAAACTTGAGGCAGTCGTTTGACTTCATAATAAGTCACAACTGCTGCCTCAAACCAATTATATCACAGGTTACTTCCCTCAAAGTTAGCACTGTTGTCGTTTGAACAACCGTCTTAATGACACCCCTGAAGAATGTGTTCAGCCTCGTAATGACATACGGCAGACGCAGAGACAAAGGTGCCTTGAGGCTAAATAGAGATGCCAGGTTATACTGGTTCTCCTTACTTAAAGAAAGGATTTGATATATAAGGATGTCTTATATAGTTTTTATTGCTACATAGCGAGACTGGCATCCAGAGGAGGGAGGTAAGGGGCCAGAGGCTGATAGTGATGCCAAGGAGGTGCCATTGAGCTGTCACTGCAACATGCCAGAACCTCTTGAATAACATGTTTATTTTCTAATATCCAGTTTGGAGAGAAAATGTGTAATTTGCAAAATGAAATGTGTGTACGACATGTAAAATAACAAGTTTTTCATTACATCTGGGGCTTAATTTTCATGTTGTCAGTTCACTCTGTTATAATAAGGCACTGAAGTGACTGCTTAGATACTGGAATGCAACTGCATTTCTAAAAATAGGTCAGACGTTACGAGAATCCCAGTCGGACCATCAGGTCAAGTGAAATGGGTTTGGAAGAGAAGAACAAGAGATTGAAGTCGAACTGTAAAATAACTAAATGTCCATACTATACATCAATCACTGTTAACGGAATAGATTCAGGTTTAGCTTTGACCTACTGTACTTGCCATAGTTATTGCACCGCAATCCTTTGCAGTGATCACGAGTTACTCGGTTTCAGCTCTGAATAAAGTCTTGGACTGTTTACAAGTTGTCTGTTTTTTCTGCCTGCTTGTGTTTGTGGCTCTCTTGGTTTGCTTTTTTTTTTTTTTACCACAATCCTGTCTTTACAAATATCAGCAGTTTAAAAAATGAAATGATTACTCAACGACATGACTTAAATTAAAGCATGTTTTTCCAGCTTTCAGCTGTCATCCATACAGTTTGTTTTGCTCCTCGCCAGGCTTACGGTAACTTCCAACCATCCCTGGACATTTGGAAAAGTAATCCGTATGTGTCTGTATGTGTCTAACGTTTAAATATAAATGAGAGCACATGTTAACACTTTATGATAAAGTTATCAAAGTAAACATTGTTACTTTTTTCAGGTTTATGTAAAACAATTTTGCTGACATTTTTGGCTTTGGTGGTTTGAGGAGCTCACAGTGAGAGCCCCTCACTGTCCAGCACTGTGGCCTCATGTCGACACCTTGAATCTGCAGTGTTTTGGTGATGAGTCATGAGTAGTTGTGAGAGTTGGAACAGAATAAAGCAGAAACCTGAGATTTTGGACTCTCTCT
Source organism: Haplochromis burtoni (assembly GCF_018398535.1). Classification (NCBI taxonomy): domain Eukaryota; kingdom Metazoa; phylum Chordata; class Actinopteri; order Cichliformes; family Cichlidae; genus Haplochromis; species Haplochromis burtoni. Next base: position 338,179 of record NW_024582522.1, on the reverse strand, counting down.
CAACTCTAAGTCCCTCTGGTCACTCGGTAGTCATTCACATGGTGAATAAGACAGAAGAATACCCCAAGGCCTTCACGCTGGGCTGCAGCATGTCTGCCACATGCCCTTTTTCTTCCAAATTGCCCATTTAAGTTGCTGCAATTGCCTCATTACGGCAGAGATGTGACCTGGATACTACCAATGACTATTATTAAATTGTGCATCAAGCTACATCCCAGTTGATTGTGTTTCTAACTACAGGACTATGACAGATCATCTAGACTGCTGTTTTTTGCGAACAACAAATTTACTCATCGTGGGTCTTCAGTGGATGTCACTTCATGTCACATAGTGATTTCACCCTTAGTCTGAGAACGATATGGCAAAACACTCCCATTTGATGCTCCTAGTGAACACACATTTCGTCTGTAACAGTTATATTTGTGAAATGACTCATGGATTTTTGCACATTGTTCTCTCTCTGAGTAATCATAAGCTAATATTTGGTCTTTTATGTCACATGGACAGAAATATTGTGCCTATGGTTTGTATTTGTTGTCTGTTATTATTCTTTTCTTTAATCAGAAAAAAAAGACTATTTCTTAATTATAACTTAAATATAAAACAACACATTGACTCAAGAGCCCAGTTTACAGACTTGAAAAGAAACAGCAAAATAATGACTGTAAAAATCAATCCGATCATGAGCAATTATTATGATTACTAAACTCCTTATTAGTTTGTATAGTGTGTCAGAATTTTGAACTTTTATATCAGGACATCATAAAAATGATCTACTCCATACTCTGTTTTTCAAATTATGTAAATATATCCTGAGATGAAAAACAACATTCACACTTACATTATTTATTGAAAAACAAAAGCCCAAAATGCACACACAGTGTGTGAAAACAAGCAACAGTGGGAAGGAAAACCTCCCTTTTAACAGGAAGAAACCTCCTGCACATCCATGCTCATGGCCATCTGCCATGACCTGTTATCAATAATAACTTGAAATAACAATTTTCTGTAATTGATTAAATATTAATATATTTCTTTTTTTTAAACACCTAATTAAACCTAAGAACATAAATCTAGCATACTTTTGTTTTACTCTGACTGTAAATGCTTCTATTAAAGGCATGTTATACAAGCATTGTTTATATAAACAATTACAAAATACACAATAATAAAATAAATCAAATAACTTAATTAGATATTTATGGCAATCCAACATGTTATTTCTTACCCTGTGCCATTTGTGCCATGTAAAAATTTTAGTTTAATTTCTTTTTAATACAGAATCAGGACTAAACAAAAGAAAGAAGTTGACACTGTTCTCTTTATGGAACCAATGCAGAAGACGACTATTATCACTAAATCTTATTTTTTAACCATGTGGTCTCATTGAGATCGGAGTGATGATGGAAACAGTTGTTAATGTTAATTAAATAACTACTTAGTGGTTCAAGACACCGTCTGTATTGTCTGTGGATATCAGGCTGCTGTGGCTCAGGTGGTATAGTGTTGGCCATTAATCACAGGGACCCTCCACGTGGCCAAGCAACTGGCTTCTTATGACAAGTGATCGCCTTACAGGAAAACTCTGTCTCCATTGCTGCACGACTGTCTGCGTGAATGGGAAACACTTTGGAAAGCTCTTTCCAGATTCAAGCTAAAGATAAAGTGAGCTACATTACTGTGAACTTACCATTATTACGTTTAACCCCCCAAACCATCAAAGAAACCTTTTTACAATGTCTGCTGGTGTAATTACTCGATAATATCATGTGAAATGTTGAAGTATTTTTCAGTAATGACTGAAGTGAAACTACATCATAAAATCACAATGCTTTAATGTTTAATTTTGTGACAGCGTCTCAAAGTGCAGTTATTCTTTGCAGAAACCCTGCCTTTGGCATTTTTCATTACTGGTAATTGGGAGTTGAAGAACCTGGACGGTAATAGGACAGTGTTCAGTTTCCACACAGAGACTAAGAAATGAATGGCGATATTAATGAACTCCTGCATTTTAAAAGAGGTGAAGGCAGGTATTTTTGAACAGCTCCCATTGCAGTAGTTTCTCTGTGCTGGAGTGAGTCCAATTACAATACACTTTGCTGTCTTCAAAATTACTCAGAGGTAAAGCTTAAGATAGTATGAACCGTTGTCTTTGGAGTCTTTTATCTCCGCATAGTGAAGAACGGCTCCTGGGACCTTCTGAGGGGAATAATGCTGAGCACTGCTTAAATGCATACAGAGATTAATTTCATATTCCCATTGAGGTTTCTGTTTCACTCAGAATTATGACTGTGACCTTGACAACGGCTAACGTTTAGCCTCAACTTAGACAGGAGCTTTAATCATCACAGTGCAGATGCAGCCAAAGCCTTGTGGCATTCATCAAGTTGTTCACGGTAAAGGAAGTGTTTTTACAAGCTTTACTCTGAACACAGGGCATGTCTTTGAAAACTGACAATTACTGTGAAGTGCAAGAGGTCATTTTTAACTAAATAAGGCTTATTGCTACATTAACACTGCATGAAACAAACCTTGGCCTGACAGGATTTTTTTCTTTAATTTAGCAGTTAGTTTAAAACAGTACATTCAAAGTTTTTTAATAATTCTTTTGCCTTGGTATGTTGTTATTATTCCCATGCAGTTGGCAGGTTTTGGGTGGGGTGGGGGTGGGGGGCCTTCAGTCCACAAAGGCCACCCCACCAGACTTGCTGTAAAACCACCACACCTGGTGCAGGACCTTTTGTTACCTGTGTACCCACTGCCCCCCACTAATAGCTATTTCCATTCACCTGTTCTCCAGTACTGCTGGATCTCCTGCGTCATAGTCCCATACACTATAAGATGTTATAAATAACAGTATTGCTTTGATATGGAAACTAATTCACTGCAGCCCACTTGATATACTGTATATATGTACAGTAAAAGTAATGTGCTGCTGGTAAGCCATACTTTGGGGCTGAGTCAAACCTTAAAATGTTGTTTGCACACTGGACATTCAGTCCTGGTGTTCATACATGTTGTTTAGCTTTGCAGGTAAGTTTTTTGCAGCACTGTTTTGGTTTGATCACTTTGTTTGATCAAGTTTGATCAAGTGATCAAGTTTCATTTTTCTGCTCCACACTGAAATTCAATCTCTACCTTTACTTTTCTACAGTGTTGGTTTGCAGCACCACTGGATTACTTTATTATACTAATTTCTTAGCACCAACAGTGCTTATTCTGGACACCTTGACTGCTGTGGTTATGTAAGTGGAATGTAGTGGTAACCCTTTTCTGGGTAGTAGCACTTAGACAACAATCAGAATTGCATTAGCAGCTCATAATGTTGCATTTCACTGTTGCTCAAAGGAAGAGGTGCAACACAAACATGCAGGTTTGAATACTAAGCTTTGTCTTTTGTAACACATCCCTGTGTCAGCACACGCTTGTAGATTTGAAGTCTCCAGCACGTTGTGAACTCTTGGTCCGATTTCCTCCTACACAAACTTAAAAGTCACATATCTGCTACACACAGGTAAGTACATATACAAATAATTACTCATATGAGCCGAAGTACGAGCTGGTAGGGCTGACAACAACAGGTAGCTCAGGTCAAGTGCTGCTGTTGACCCGCACAGTTTAAAAACACAAAGACATTAAAAATGATAACATGAACATCTGAGTGAACATTCACTGCCTAGATCCAACGGTAAGGTTAAGGACCCACATTTATTCAGGACTATGCTTCTATTCTCTCTTTTTTTTTTCATTTTCAGACAAAAAAGAGAACAGTCAGCTCTACTGAGAACCAAACTAAGAAACCCTGCTGCCCCAAATGTGCTTTCAACATTTCTTGATGTGTGCTTTCAGAAATTAATGGCATCTGAAGGCTTTCCCCAATCGGACACACCTCTCGCACCTCTTGGAGACTGCAGCGTGGGGCTTCTCAATCTCTTTCTGTCTGCACACAACTTTTTAGTCCCTCTGAGATTGGTGTAAACAGTCTCATCAATATAGTGTTCACCACTGTCTACCCACCCACTGCTTCCAGATTATCAGACAGGACTAGAGCACAGGTTTTACGATAAATCATCTCACCCTTTCCCTCCTTGACTTTCCTTTTCACTCACCCTCATTTTTCATCACTCTGAGACTCCCTCCTCATTCATTCACTGATCACTCTTCTACTACAGGGAAATGTTGTTCACCTTAGGAGACTAAGGCAACTTCTGTATACACACAGTGCTAGGAAAAAGCACTTTTGCCTGGTTTGATTTCTTTATTTTTTGCATATCGGTCAAACTTACACATTTCAGATTAAGCAAATTTTAATATTAGACAAATCCATCCATCCATTCGCTTCCACTTATCCTTTTTCAGGGTCACGTGGGGTGCTGGAGCCTATCCCAGGTGTCTTAGGGCAAGAGGCAGGGTACACCCTGGGCAGGTCACCGGTCTGTCACAGGTCTAACATAGACAGAGACAACTAATCGCACTCACGTTCACTCCCCCATTCACACATATGGGCAATTTAGTGGTTGCAATTAACCTAACCCCACTAACTGCATCTCTTTGGACCGTGGGAGGAAGCTGGAGTACCCGGGGAGAACCCACGCAAACATGGGGAGAACATGCAAACTCCACACAGAAAGACCCTGGATGGTGGAATTGAATTGTGTAAATTGTGAGTTTCCTTCTCACTTACTTTTATCTTTATATCCACTCTTGGAAACTTGGAAACACACAGTGAATTATTCCAGAGGGTGTAGCACACAACAGACGACTATCCTGTCAAACAATGAGAGGAAATGTGCACTAATTCTTAAAATATGAAAAATTCAGCAAATGCTTATATTAAACCTGACTGCTAAATGCTTTTATGTTGGGTCATAATAATGAATCATTGTCCTAATTTTTTTTTTCAGTTCATGCAACAGCTTTAGCAATGCTGCCGTCGCTTTCAATTTTGAGAGATGAGTTCCATTCTATTTACTGACCCACTTATTATGGCTCACACAAACATGGCTGCCACCGCTAAGACCATCCCTACTACTCCCCATGGGCACTGACCCATTTGCCAGAGAAGCCAACCCTCAAAATTTCACATTTTCAGATCACATACAGTAAGTCATGCTTAAATCCGTTCTCTAATATTTCTCCTCTGCTGCACACCACCATCTAATATCCATCCCTTCCAATTCCCACCCCCTTTTTTTCTCCCCATAGCTTTCCGGTGCAAGGTAGGTGTTCTGCTTAACATTAGCTCCTGACTAAGGTCTGACACATCTCTGCATCCAGGGCAGACCGACTGCCAGTTCCATTTATGACAGAAGTCAATATATTATTCATGCCTCTTAATTAAGCAGTGAAGCAGCAGCTTATATGAATAACATGCAGAACATCGAGTTCTTGGATGGCACTTTGAATGCAACTTTGCCACCACATACACAAGAAGACACGATAAGAAATGGCACTGAGACAGACATCGCAAAGGAGGTGGTGCTTTTATCTACAAGAAATTATGTTATTATGATCATTTGAGGAAACTTACAAATGAGAACAGAGTGCTCATTATCATGATTGCACACAGACTGACTGATATTAAAGACTGTGAATGTTATACAGGACTTTAAGAACGCACGAAACTCCAGAAGATAAACAGCTTCCATTAACCATAAGATTTACCCACACAGCTACCTCTAGGGTTTAAAGAAAATGGTCCACACAAGAGAAAATATCAAATAGCAGCACTTTTGTGGGCAAAATATTTCTTGTTGGAGGGGAATTCAGACTGCTTTGAGCTGAGAGGAATTTCTTAATGTTATAACAAAGGCAAGCAGAAGAGCATCTCGGCACAACTGGTTGAATCTTTAAGCAGATAGATTACAACAACCCAAGACCACACAGTGTAGTCCCCATCAGCGAAGAACAGGAAACTGAGGTTACAACTCACATGGACTTAACAAAAGTTGGATCACAGATTGTAAAAATCTTACCTGGTATGAGTTTCAGTGTCTGTTGTCACATTCTGATGGTAGGGTCAAAGTTTGGTGCAAACAACATGAAAGCGTGGATGCATCCTGCCTCGGATCAAAGGTTCAGGCAGCTGCTGGCAGTTTAAAAGGGTGTTGGACAAATTCTGTGCACACTTTCAGCCCCTTAGTACTAACTGAACATCCTTTACACAACACAGCCTACCTGAGTGTTGTTACCAACCAATTCCATCCTACACTGCATCAACCTTCTGATGGATGCTTCAGGACGCTGCTATCATGAAGAGGCATCTGACAAATCTGCAGCAACTGTGTGACGTTATCAAGCCAACATGGGCCAAAATCTCTGAGGATTGTTTCCAGCACCTTGTTGAATCGGTGCCATGAAGAATGAAAGCAGTTCTGAAGGTAAAACCCAAGATGTACTTAATAAAGGTTACTTTAACTTTTATAATGATATGGCAACAGATTTCATTATTGATCATACAGTTTTTATGTTTATGCTCTAGTAAACGTTCAGTTCTGTAGTGGAGTAGAAATATAAAGTGATATAAGGTAAGATATAAGGTAAGTACTTTATTTAGTGCAGTGCTTAATATAGCAAACCTTTTTAAAAAAGCCTACATTGTTTGTTTATGTTTGATTAATGACCTTATGACTAGTTAATTTCCTGCTGTTTAATCAATCCTTGTAGCTCGAATTGTAATCGATATTTGGAATCTGTGGAGAAGAATAAATTCTTGGACTTCTGTTTGACACAGTAATAAAGTTATTATTTATTGTTTATAATGGACAGTCTAATGACTTAAAATGCGGTTACAACCGTTTCTGCACATTTGCGTCTCTGTGAACATCAGTAAGTGTAGACACGTGCTGCAAATGTATGTTTAGAGCAGATAAATCCTTGCTGTTTCGGGAAGCCAGGCTGTTTTAGTCTTTGATATTAAACAGAAAAAAAGGAGAAGTGTACTCTACCTGTTGGCTCTAGAGCCATATGCCTCTGACACGGTAGTATGCAGAACCTCACTTCTCGTCTTTCGTTCTTTTTTTTTTCCCCGAGTACAGATCAGTGTGGTGACAAGCCTAACATCCACTGCACTGGCTCACTAGATTCCTCTCTATCTCAAGTCAAGTGGTGGGTCAAAAAGGATAAAACCGTTTTCTTTCTCTTCTCTGATGCATGCTAATGCACAGTCTGTCAGTACTGAGGTGGTAAGGCCCTCAGGGAGGGTTTTCACTGAACTTCTTGCACGGAATTTCTTGTCTGTAGAAAGATCAGGGAGGGTAATCTCTGTCTCTGCTATCCAGGATTGTTCTGCTGTGTAATTCAGTCTTTATCCTAAATCCAGGGAGAGAAAGACAGTGGAGAGAGAGACAAAGACAGAGGGGGAAAGATTTATTTGAAAATGTCTAATGCAAACGGTTTAGGGCATTGAGAGGAAGACACTTTTTAGGATGATACTAGATGGAAATACATTTCCACAAAAACTCATTATACAGGGAAAACTTGTCCAATAAAGTAGCGGATAGCCAAGATTTTTAATCACTGAACTGCAGCTGTCAATTGAGCATTTCAGAGACAATGTTTATGTTATGGGAATGACCTTGGTGAGTCAGTCTATCACAATATGGAAGCTCCAGTGTTGGTTTGAAATGAAGCATAAACACACAGTGAGTGGGTGCAACACTCTGCATCTGTTCCTATTGGTTTAATGAGTACAACGTACGTGCCAGTGAGCCACAACATTAAAACTACCAACAGAAATTATTGATAATCTTCGTACAAATCAATCTTCTGAGGAATAGCTAGATAACTTCAGCTTTAACCCCTTAGCAGTCCTATTAGTCCCCTAAACCATCCAATGTCCCGTGGGCGGTACGTCCGACTGCTAACAGTTTAACTCAGGATTTTCAGGGTTACAAATGTGTTTCACTACTACTCTCCATGGTAACGTGTTTTGCTGAGATAAGAGTTCAGCACATACTAAACCAACACCTACTGACTAATCAATTCACCATTCGTTAAAGATCCTATGGACCCTGGTGCACAGAAAGTAGGAGGCCCTGCAGTTTATTTGAGATAGTTTGCAGGTTTTTATCTTTCTTTGATCATCAATAAGAAACTTGGAGCAACTTTAGTTTTTGCTTTTCTCTTGCTGGTTGAAGCAATTTTGAGCCTTTTAAAAAGAAAAAAAAAATCTATATCTTAATCTAATAATATGATTCTGAAATAGCACTGCAAGTCTTGCACTTGTTGCCCTTTTAATAAAACGACCCCATTGTCGATGAGAGTCCCTAAACATGGGACTGGTGCGTGGTAGAAAAACGTATCCCAACATAGAGCAAAAAAATGTGAGCAGGAATGGCTCGAAGACCACAACAAAGAGCCCAAAGCATCGACACAACCTCCAAAGGTTCAGGGTTATGGGGCACACTGGAACGAGTCCAGTCCCTGGAGGCCTTCACTCTGCAACCCAAAGGACCTGATGCATGCCCCAAAATCCTGTCTACTGTGCCCCGCGTGCTCAAAGACAGTTTTGTTGCAAGAGACCTGCACTATATTAAACAAGTGGTTTTAATGGCGTGGCTAATGGGTATATATAAAAATATATTAATATATATGCATACAAAAACGTATTTATGTCTTATTATACAGTACTAGGTTAAACCCATTTAATTGCCCACTCCCATGTGGGAGTGAAAATTGAAAACCAAGGTTTAATTTCATAGGTCTCTATTTTCAAGGGACTTTTTCACTGTCTCTAAAGCCCTCACACAATTACTTGTCATGTAAAAAGCAATTACAATCCGTGCCTGGATGAAATGTGTCATCAGAGAATCCATTAACAATGTCCTCAGACCTTAATATTTACAGTCACCACCCTACTTTCAGAGGCAACACTGAGTTTTATGAGTTGTGAAGGACAGTTAAAAGGCACATAGTCGTTGTTAGATCTGTTGTTTTAGGCAGTCTGTTTGAGGCAATTAGGATTTCAGAAAGGTATTAATTGCAAAGTTATTATATTACATAAAATTATACAAGTGTTCCTGTTGCGTTCCTTTATTTGACATCAACAAAAGCCACTTTCTTTGTACATTGTAGTTATCTAATTAAACCAGTGTGAGGATTGTGTAGGTGAACTACAAAAAGTATGTGTGCAGAAAACAGTAGATTATCTCCTCTAAGGAGATGAAAAGCGGTATAAATAAAGCTCAAAATTAAAGCCTATTATACCTTAGGAGCTCACTAGTATGTAGTACTCACTATTTTTCTTTCTTTTTACATTTCCGGTGTAGAAATGTTAAATCAGTCCGCTGTAATGCTTGTGTTTCTGTCTAAAACTAGAACCCGCTAACAAGGGTGGCCCATTCTTTCAAAAACTGAAGCAACTACACTTAACACCTGTTCTCACATCACAGATAGATCATATCGTCTCACAGCACGAAGACCACAGGTAGATTTTAATAGCAGTAATGATGGCTTGGATGTTCCACTATAGTGAACTGGAATAGATTACTGGTGCAGCAGCTCCTCAAAATGGAATACAGCTATCAAACAAGGCCCTAATGACCAGTTACCATCTTATCTTAAAAACATCATAGTAGCATACTATCCCAATATCAAACCCTATTTTCAGAGGACAGGCTTACTTCCAGTAAGCCTGGCTTACTTCCAGTAAGGCTTACTTCCAGTAAGCCTGTCCTCCAGCTTCCAGAGCCTTCAGCAATAAGGCTGACTTTCGGTGGAAGAAGAACACCTGTTTTCCTCCCATGATGCATTAAGCATCTTTTCTATACTCTCCTCTCTTTCGCGTCACATTGGCTGTCATTAAATTTGCAAAGTGTTTGCTCAAAGGGGAGTTGCTATTTATTGTAAGACCTTGAGTTAGTTGGTGTTAATGTAGAAAGGTTAGGTCCACAATTTGACTAAGGAGTGTCAATTGTGACATGAATTACAATAATTCTGTGTGATATGCAACCATATAATACTGGATTCCCATTTAAGTTTATTACAAGATCAAATATTTATCTAAATTTTCACCTAGCAAAAAAAAAATGTTAACACAAATTGGGAAAACTGGAAAATTGGCTTCAGACCCTGTGCTTCTTACACATGAAGTATGCAGCTGGGCACTTTTTCTATGTGTTGATTGCTAACGTTGAGGTTTGGAAGCACAGCCCGTTTTAAAAAATGGTCATCCATGTAGCCACTGTGACATAAGTCACTCGTTAGCGCTGTCCCTTTGTGAAGACTAACTCAGAATTGTAGCTGTTTTTCCCACCTTGCTGTTTGGGAATCAGATGTAATGAAGATGGTAGTGACCTCCAGTTATTCTTTTTATTTTGGCACTAATTTGTTTCTTGTGACTTGTATTTAGTTTTACTTCCTTTTGTCATGACCTTGGTTTGCTTATGTTTGCCTGCTGTTTCCTATCTCCCTGATTGTCTTGTGTCTATTTATGTCCTAATTCTCTCTTTCTCATTTCATGCTTTGAATGATTTTTTTTAATTGATGAGTTTGTAGGTTTTGCACCTTGTGAACTTTGACTGCCTACCTTAAAAATGTCAGCTTTATGTTTACCTAATTTGGCTGTGAGTCCTGTTTTTTGCTGAACCTTCAGACATGAAGCATAGAGCAAGTGACTTCATTTATTTCAGTGCCATTTCAACATCATACTGTATTTCGTTTGCACCACAATGAAACAGAATTAATTCTTTTACAGTCACAAGGGTTTTTTTTCTAAGAACAATTCAAAATTATCAAGTGGATCATGCAGGAAAAACTCAGCTCTGCCTTTGAAATCCATAAACTTTTTGTATTTCATCTGGAGTTTGGCCCTTTCACACTGCTTTATCCATAATTGAAGCACATAAATAATTGTACAGACAGAAAGCGTGATTGTAATGAATAATTCTGGTTCAGATGTGAAGCTGTTTCGTGTTGTCCCCATTGATACTGTCATGTGAAAATGAATAAATGGATGTTTGGGGGAGCTACTCCGATGTGTTGAATGCAGCAAGGCAGCAGGGTTTTTTAGTTTCTGCCTTTTTTCTCTGTCAGAAACTCTCTGTCAGTTCTGCTGCCTCCACTAACAAAATGTGACACTGACGCAGGTTTGACAACTGATAGATTACAAGTAGCAGTTAGTACATTGATCTCACCTGTGGTCGACGGCGCTTGACGCTACCTGTTTCTTGCCTGTTTCTCCTTTTCTTTCACTTAATCTTTCACCCTCAGAAACAGGAGTGCAGTAAAATTTACACCGTATGGCTCATTATTGGAACAAAGCAAACTTTTGTGTTTTTTATGGACCAAAAACTACATTACTGTTACCAAGCAGCAAAGGGGACATATTTGCACAGCTGCAAATGATATATGACCATCTAACATTTGTACATGTGTATTGTCATCTCATTATGCCTTTCTCCTCCTCCTCCATCACAGCTCCCTCATTTCCACCTCATCCACTTCCTCCTCACCTCAAGCCTCATCTCCAGAAGTGGTCAGAACTCTAATACACAAAAATGTGCATAAACATCATATTTATTTCTGATATTGACGGAATTACTTATTATCAGCAGATTAGACAGGCAACTCTTCCTGTCCCCTTACAGTTGACAGCAAACAGCTAAACAACAACAGCTGGTTATAAGCTAACATAATGGCAGCTAATGTTAGGATTGAGTGTCCTACAAACCATACTTGCCCTCTGATAAACAGTTTGATTAGATTCCCAAATTTCCTGAGAGGTTGTTGACTAAGTGTCTGAGTCCAACAATGTTAGATAAACTTCAGAGACGGTTTCATTAATGTTAGCTAACAGCGGCTAACAACAGCAGCTAACGACAGCAGCTAACGACAGCGGCTAACGACAGCGGCTAACGACAGCGGCTAATGACAGCGACTAATGACAGCTAACACCATTACAAAAAAGTTCAGAATATCACCAACAACTGCTATCAGGATGAAGTGAGCTTCACTGACTCATCGACTCTTTACACAAAGTTTTATAGCATCCTCCAGAATAAATAGACATGACACACATTGACAGCTGAGGTACACAGCAGACTGACAGCCTACGCTGACTACAGATGAACAGCAGCCAGAGCTTTCACTGCATTGGCCACCATAGCTAGGAGTATGCACTTAAACTGGAAGGAGTAAGAAAACAAAATTCAATTGACTGCAACTGATCAATCTACTGAGATCTAGCAGGAATATATAAAACACTGTACATTTAAAGTTTTCCCAGTTCTTTATTTATATGAGTTAAATGGAAATCTATTATTTGTATTTAATTATTATTATGTTTTAATAGATTCTGGGTAGCTTCATACTGTCTTGTATCTTGTATCAGCAGCATTGTGGTGCAGAGTTTTGCACTTGTTCTCTATCTTTTCTCCAGGTGTTTCACTTTCCTCTTACAGTTCAATTGCTTGAACGTTAAATGGTGATTTCAGGTACCCAGCATACTCGGTTTTCCACCATTTCTAAAAGGTCGATTGTTGTACAAAACCATAAGTTCAATACTGGTCTTCAGTATTGAACCTCTGGTGACAATACAGAAAGGATACAAAGAAGCACCTGCTCTCAAGAGTTCAGCAGCACTAACTTAGAGTGTATTGCCCCATGCTGTCAAAGCCTAAAAGGCACAATAATAAAGTACTTTATTTTCTGAGTGATGATGCTGGTAGAATGAGCATTTGCTTAAATCTCTACCAAATGTGTTTCTGCTATCAATACTTTTTAATATTTGTACTTTTTTCTCCAGTTTTGAATATTCAACTCACAGTGCCAGAGTAAGTCTCAAAACATATCACAAGTAATTTGTTTTTGTCACATTCCTAGTGTTCAAAGCAATTTGCAAAAGAATCTCACCCCGTCTTAAACAGGTGAGAATAAAGGACATGAGAAAAGTGAGTTAGTGTTAATATGGTACAAATGAAGTGAAAGAAAAGGCAGACCAGACTGTTTTTAAATTGAGCTTCATTTGAATTCATTAGTTTTCATGCAGTAATAATTTTGAAAGGGAATTCATTTTATAAGCATGGGTCTGTAATTTAGCCAGGAACTATAATTGCTCCACCTCTTAACATACTTTCCCCAAAGCATTTACATCCAAAACAAGATCTCCATACTTTAGTGGAAATAAGTTTCTTGTGTTGCAGTCCTGCTTTTAATAACCTGATATGTAAATGTTTTCATACAAATCCTAACACAATCTGCCCTCTGAAAGGTAACCCTAACACGATTATAGCCACGTTAGTTCAACAACAGAAGAAACTGTCGTGCTTGGTTTGAAGGTTTTCCAGTCGGTAGAGATTTAACTGTAACATGCTGTTTTTTGTCATATGTCAGGATAATTATTTCAAATGTTAGCACTGCATTATCATACTGTGTTTAAGACCCCGAGACAAGCTCGAGTTAGTGTGTGTAGATGTTAATTGCTTGGTAATAATGAAATGCCAGTCATGCAAAGCATTCTCATTAGGTTCCCTTTTGGGCTGCTTTACATGACCAGGAGAAGCATGCAACTCTAGAGAAGACAATTTGACATGTCACAGTGAGGAAATTACAGTGCAGATAAAATGCATCACAGCTGATTTCTATTCAGCTGATGCAAGTTTTTTTTTTTAAAGGGATTTTTCCAGTTCAAACACTGTCATGTTTGAAAGGCAAATAATCTTAATAACAGGTGCTTTTCAAACTTTAACAAGTCACAATGTCAGCTGTGAAAACTGCCCATAGTTTTAATGAGTTCATTCTTCCTTTGTGTTCTACTGCAGGTTTATCTTATTAACCGTTGAAGATACTCATTAGATTTTCTAAATAATGCTCAATGCTTAGTATTGAAGCAGTTCTGTATTAGACATAGATACTAGTTGACAAGCAAATGCATAGCTATTGTAACACAGTTTAACTGACACTAGGTAATCTATTTTTCACTCATATTTTCCAATTAACAGTGCTGCCTATACCATTCAAGAGTAACTGACAATAGGTAATCCTATTGTGAAAAAAAGTCTTGTGTATATACAATATATACAGTATATGGACAAAAGTATTGGGCCACATCTCCTAATCTTTGATTTTTTTATTTTTAGTCCCATTGGCAGTGATATACAAAATCATGCGTCAAGCCCTTTACAAACATGTTAATTTAAAAACACTGCTCACTTGAGCGTGATAGGATACCACCATCGCAACAAGTTCCTCCCCTTCTTGGTATTCCTACTGCAGGTGGTATTATTATAAAATGGAAGCGTTTAACCTCCTGTGTTCATTAACATCAGCACAAAAGCCGTGCACCAGGAGCTACGTTGCATGAGCAGCTCCTGTATCTGTAATAAGTAACTGGCTCAGTACTTATAGTGCATTCATAGCCATATGTCCATGCCCATATAGTGTATTTGTTACAGTTGTCTGGTCAGAAGCCATGAAACTATCACTTCCACCAAAGATATCTGGAAGGTAATCTTCCGTAATTCAAAGGTATTTGCATGAATAAAATGTTTTTGTATTTTTTAAATGGTAATTTATGCTCTGAGAATTGCACCTGTTAATACAGTAGTAATATAAATGTGGAAGCTCTCTATAAATCAGCCTGGGGAAACAAAAAGTAGGGGGAGGTCCTTGTTATATGCAAAGCTGGCTGATTTTCTAGGGGGAAAAAAATAAACATATATTAGCTTAAACACATCTGAAGCCAATTTAGAAATGCTAAAACTCTGAAGGCAGCATAGAAATAAATGATCAGATTTTTCTTCCTAGTCTCACAAACATTGGAGTCATGGATCCACAGTAAAGCAATAAAAAGAAATACACAGCAGCATGGGAAAAAAAACCCAGAAAACTTTTTTTTTAAATAAATGTTTATTTTTTACCATTGTATTATTTTCTGTATACAAGAATGTGTAACAAAAGCCAAATAAGCAATCCATTTTAGTCTTTTAAAAAATGGTAAGGCATGTCTGCTTGTATAACCATCAACTTCGACCCCCCCCCAAAAAAAAACCAAAACAAAACTTTGAACAACGTGCACCAACAGTTCCAAAACGCTTGATGTGCTCCTTATTTATCAGATTTCGCAAATCACAACAGTACCACACTCACAGCATATGTTTTAGCAAAAGTGCAGCAAATGATTAACATCAAAATGAAGATTCTTGCATAAAACACTCTTTAAAAACCTCACATCACCTTTTTCCCCCCTTTTTTTTAAAATGCCAAAATGAATGAATGAGAGAAAAACAAAAACAAAACAAGTTTAGCGCTGAATCGTGTCAAACTGTGAATGCGTGACCGTGGTAACGTATCACGCCAGGAAAGAGAGGAGTACACAAGGCAGTGGAGAATGGCAGACATTCCTCTTGTAATGAGAGAAGACTGTTGTTTAGACAGACACAAGCTCTTTGGAAAAAACTGCACCAAACTTCCAAAACATTCTTTTCTTAATTCACTTTCTTGACTTTGTCTGAAGAACACTGCTAAAGCCCAGCCTCATCTTAGTCATCCAAAAACTCTTGTTGCTGCAGTCACAGATCTTGTAGAGGCTCTAATGGGTGCATTCGACCTTTGTATGGCTGCAGATGCTTTGAGTTTTTACACTTTGGAGAAATAAAACTGAGCTGTTAAGCCCCACTGAGGAGCAGAAGTGCCAAAGCTTAAACAATGCCGTATCTGAAGCCACACGGCTAACTTCCTGCCTTATTATCAAGCACACACTGCACTGATTGTTCCGCCTCACTACCGACCCTGACTCAGAAATATCTGCCTCCACAATGTTTTGGCTGCGTTTGACTCCAAGTAAAACCCAATAACTTGCACTTATAATTGAGTTTTATTCCTGTTGCGCAGCATATTCATTTAATTTGCCAATTATGAAATCACCAAAACACAAAGCGCGTTTAAAAAAAAAAAAGACAAGGAAAAAACATTTTTGCCATTACGGTCGAAACGTTCTAGATATTCTCGCTTAAGTGTAAACGTCCAGAGCTAAAATTAATTATCAGTCCACACTTCAACAGCCTCCATGTAACAAACCATGACTTTTACATGAAACCTCCTTCACTTCAATTATCGCGTCCTCAGGGCGGTACTCCTGGGTGAGTAAAGATGAGGAAAACCAGCACTGCACAGGACTGACAGCTAGTTACTTCAACGGCATTTAATTCAACATTCACCATGTTATAAATAGTTACAGCGTGACGTCCTCTCAACTCCCCGTCTGACCCACTGAAACAGCAGCAGCTGATGCTTCTGCTGGTCGTCTGTCTGTTACCACAGGATACGTGAGCAATTTTAAAAAGCTGTTAGTGCAACACAGTGACTCGTATAACTTCTGTATAAAAACGATTTAAACACAGTCGAGTCATCTAACTGTGTTTATGTTTAAAGTTTCCAATGCACCCCTCGTCCCGTCTCATGCAGGCTTTGACCTTGACAGGCTCCAAAGACTTGCTCAGTCATCCGTTTTAGTGTGCACTAAAAATTTCCATGTACCTTTTCAAACCCAGGGCTTTAAAATGTGCATCGCATCCTCTCTCCGGCACCAATGAGTTGCTCAGTTATTACGGCAGTGAAGCGAATGTAGATAGGTCTCCTGCATGCACAGTTTTGGTGGGTATTGGGGAAGTCTTCTCAGTCTCCCAGGGCTGCTTCCAGGCATTGTTGGTGACTAATTAACACAGGTAGAAATCACCCCCGTGTTGACTCACTGCTCCCTTTTTAATGGGTGCTTTGCAGTTTACTCATTAGAGCGTTAACTATGATCTCAGACCCTCACTGGACCATAACTGCCAGCTGCAAAATGGTTATTTTGACAACTGTGCATTGGGGCACATTGCATGTTGGCATTTAGACATTTTTGAGTGCACAGCATAGAAGGAAAACACAAACGGATTTTATACATACACACACACACACACACACACACACATATATATATATATATATACATATATATGTGTGTGCGTGTAGATAGATAGAGTGAGTGAGTTCAGGCACACTGTTTCTTTATAGATTTGTCTTAGCAAAGAATGTAGGCGGTAGTTCTATTTTGTATCCAGATGTACAGCACATTTTAAAGAAATTTCTAAAAAAAACAAAAAACAAAACCCAAACAAACCAAAAACAAACAAGCACACAAAACATCTTTTTGTTTTCTATCCCCCTGCTGTCATGTGAATATTAGAAACTAAGCATTAGGGTAAACAGCAGATAGTGCTAAATGTTTAGTCACACATCAGGCTGCATAATGGGATGACATATAGTAATTAAAATAAAAGCGGTACCGTGAAAAGATGGAAAACGCCATTAGATAGTGAGGAAAATGTGTATACGCTTGTTTTATAGAGTAATAGAAAGAAGATTAAAGTCTCTTCATATGTCACACGCTTGTTTTGCATCATGATTTATCCTCCAAATCTGTTTACAATTTACTTGTCCACTTTTGTTTTGCTCTATGCGCTAACATTTCACCTCAGTCAGGGTGAACCCTTGTGATTTTCAACCAGTTTTGATGACAGGTGAATGGAACTGCTTCGTGTTTCTGTGCACAATTAGTTATTGGGTGGCCTTTTGTTAATCGCTTCAGTGTTGTCTTTAGTCATGCTTTGGTTAAACACAGTTGTTGTGCTACACAAATAAGGTTTGCTGCTCAGTGATTTAATTGCTATGCTGTTGGGGTTTTTGTGTTTTTTTTAAGTAGGAGGCTGCTGTTCAGTCACCTTATCCTAAAACCATTTCGATAAGAAGTGAGGTGAAAGAGGTCAACTGTGGGAGCTTCCTGTGGTGCTCAGTTTCTCTTTCGTGAGTCATATGAGCACACCGAGGGTAGATTTCCCTTATGGTGTTTTCTGTGAAGAGATCCATGACGCTTGCACAAACTTTGTGCTTTTCTATCCCCTCTTCACGCTGTGGAGACGAGGAAAACTCGTGCCCCGAATTTTCTTTATTAAGCTTTTGTACATGAAACACAAGATCTCTTTAGCTGCTCATAGCTCCTATTGATTTGTCTATTTGTGTATTTACTGGAAGGTCTCTGTTGAAGTAATGGGCTTGTGTATTGTGAAAACATTTCAGGTACTTATGAGCTGATGAGATTCAATCCTCCAGGCACACTCGTGATGGCTTCAACAAGATTCACGCTACATATTGCAAGATATTGTATCCGAAAGCTACATTTCTCTGCGACTAGATGTTAAAGCCATTAGTTGCAGATGAATTGTCAAAAAAAAAAAGTCCCATCTTTTTTTCTAAACCCTTTCCCTTGATCTTAATAGAAAATGTCATAAGGTAAAATGTGGAGGAGAATTAATGAGAACTTAGAACTTAGTGCTAATTGAATCTCACTTGGCAGATTGGTGTTATCAAGTTGTTGCTGGGTACTTTAAAACTATCGTTTCTCTAGTATAACAAAAAAGAAAAAGTCCTTCTTGAACACTTACGTAAAGCTTGAGCCTATCTGAGCTGACACAGGGCAAAAGGTGAGGTCATCTGGCATGATGTGATAGACAAAGCGTGCTTTTTAAAAAATCTTTTTTTACCAATGTTGGAACTGAATTTTTTCTTTAAAGACTGCAGGCTAACAGTTATTAAACTGAAACAACAGAGTGCTCACATTAATAACGGCTGCGTGCGCTCAAACCCCGAGGAACTGAGAGACAGCATTAACTCATTTCCTTTCATAAAGTATGGTGCAGTGCATCTCATGCTAAAGGAGACAGAACAGGAAGTGCATTACTTTAGCATTCGGCGAATGTGACCAGTTCTTATTATGGCCGCCACTTATAGCCTTTCACTCAGCTATGAACCCTTCTGGTATACAGTTCGACATCAACCACTGTGTTGTGTTTGTGAAGTGCTTTGCTCCCTGAGCCTCTTGAGTCTGCTAAAGGTCAAAGCCTGCAGGACACAGAATGAAAGTTACGAATAGTTACCTTAGTTGTACGAGTACATTTGGAGCCCTCTGGCCTCGGAACTCTTTTTTAAAAGTTGCTGACTTTGTACGCGTCCTCTAAGAGAACACGACCAATTACACCGCATGTAGCCTGTAGGGGGCATAGGTCTGCTCTCATTAACCAAAGAACATGCAAATTTCAGTATGATGCATTGCAAGACATGAGGGGTAACCAGCAGAGGATATCAGAGGTTACGACGGGTAACTTTACATGTATGCAAATAAACAAGTAACATAAAGCAAAATTCATCAGTGTGGCAGCCAAGAAAATTAAGGAAATTAAAATTTCATAAGGATATATCTATTATTACTCTCCTCCAAGTCCTCTGAGAATAACAGAACCAGCGTGAGTGCATGTTAACTACCCAGACAGACGAAAGTAAATTAGATACCTGAACGCTGTTAACAGGCAATTAGTGCTGCTGCAGAACCATTCTTAGTTTTTATTTAACAGATGATCAAATAATTTGTAGAAACAATGACACAGTTGTTAAAAAAAAAGTATCCATTGCCAGTAAGATTACATTACAGTACCTTCCACTGTAACACATACTGTAACTGCTTATAATATACAATACAATCAATTAAATGATCTGAAAATATAGATCGTTTTCTCTGTGGGGTGGATGTTTCCTGTAGCTGTAGAAACTTATGAAGCCAACAAAAATAATCTGTGCAAAGTAGTTCTCTTAGTGCAGTACGATAGCACTTTCTCAAGAGATAATCAAATGTGCAACAATAATGTGGCTGTAAGACCTGCTGCTTCCTGAAGCCACGTCGATATGACCAAACGGGAAACCAGGCAAACTGCTAGCACTGTACAACCTGCACAATCACTCCAAAAAACTGTGTAGCCTGCATAAAAACGGAAAAAAAAAAAGAATGTTTTGTCAGTTAACATCATATCCACGCATGCACACAGTAAAACTTTCTCCTTTTGATTTTGTTTTTCCTTTTGGGGGAGAAGACTAATAGGATAAAATAGGTGTTGTCTCGTTTTCTCCATTCATCATACAAAGGAAAAGAAAAATAGATTCCCTTTTATCTGGAGCAAAAAATCACTGACAGAACCATCTTTAGAGGGTTTCATTTCTAAAAGATGTTTTGGGCTTTTTTTACCCTCCAAAACTCACTTTAGAATAATGAGAAAACACATTTTCTTTATTTTGATGTGAAAGCTGGTTCACTGATGGCACCAAGCATTCTTTGGGGGACAAGCGGGATGCAGCACTGCACTCACTTTCACTCCTACCACACCATACAGTAAGCCATTCTCAACAGGTTTCCAGGAGGCTCTACATGTCCAGTGAGGGAACAGCAGTACAACTTGCTGTTAAACATACTGTTACGTAACAGTAAAAAAAAGTCAGCGGTAATGCGGGCCACACTGTATTATCTCCACTGAGTCTGCATCGCCCAAAGCGGGAGTGTGAGGGCAACCGTCAGCAGCAGTACGGAGGGTCCGCAGGAAACTGACTTGCCCGCGGCTGCTGCGCGCTCATCGCTTCTGTCAGCTCCGATCACAGGAGCCTCTGTTCCAACAAAAATAAACTCTGTTGTGCAGCCGTCGGAGCAACCGCTGCCGCTGCCGGAGCTGCTGCCCTCGTCACCTGCAGCAACACAAATTAAAAATTAGATGAAAATAACATTATCTGAAGCAGCTACCGAGTGCGGTTCATTGCAGAGGGGAAGAGAAAGCGCACAATCGAGCCCCGGTCACACGAGAATGTGGCAGAAAAAGAAGAAACAAAAAGCTCACCCACACACATCCTACTGATATATTCAACAGTGGGTGTTATAATTTGGTTAGTCGCTTCGGTTGTTTGAAATGTTTTGTTCAGTTCAAATATTCACAATTACTGACTATCTACTATGCTATTATTATTATTTTTCTTGGCAAAGCTGTAGCATCACTGTTTAAATAACCCTCAGTATTTAGATTAGTGAGCGACTGAAGGTTGTGACGCTTTCAGCTTTGGCACAGATTCCTGCAGTCTTCAGCTCAACAGCAGGTGTTAAGCAGCTGCTTCAACTATTCAGTTCAGTTTTGTATGAGCGGAAAACTGTTTGGTTAATTGCTCAACAGCAAACTTTAGGCACTGGAGTTGTTACAGTGAACATAAAGATAGAAAATATCCTCTAAACTCTTGCTGATGAACAAGCTCTTTACCCTACAGTGCCTGAACCATGAAACAAATGCCAGAAAAATCTAAAGTTTTTATTAATAAATATCAATTTGCATACTAGTTTTAATTCATATCAGTTGTCCTATATCTGACTTTTTTGTCCAATTTATTGCTCACAGCCTAATTATCTTAAATAAACTAAAACATACAAGGGTTTAAGGTTAGGGTTTAAAAAATGACACTGACGGTATAAAAACCGTATCCAATCTAATACACTTGGTGTTATTGTACAGGGTAATTATGCAAATACATAAAGAAAATCTATGAAATCTGAATTTAAATACAGCAGTACAATCCATTCTTGTCAGCGAATGCCTGCTTTCTACCATAAAAACCAGGAGGAGAAATGAGGTTGTAAATTGTTCTAGCACCTCAAAGCAACAGCTTCACACATTAATTACAGTATGTTGGGAAAAGAAGGCTGAAATATGTTATGATTAAAATTTCACAGACTTTCTCAAATGTCCTACAAGCACTTCTTTACTCATTACCCTAATATTGCCTCCACATGCATTTACTTGTTGATTCGGGGGAAGGGGACCCACGGAGTCTGCACATGATTTTTGTCGTTGTGGTAATTCAGGAGGGTTTCTTCGATCTGAGGTGCTGGTGGTACATAAGCTGAACACCTTATTAATGACTAGTTGTATGGCTAAAGCAGCTGTTGAACTAAGACTTTGCCGGCTTGTGTACCTAATGAGACACTGAGTTCAATTTTTTTGTACAACACACGCCGGCTTCTTTTTTTGGAACAGCTTGACAGCGTGAGGTTAAAAATTAAAGTGAACGGTACAACAAAGCTAATGAGTTGGGTTCATTTTTTTCTGTTTGGGACTCTCGGCTCCTTCAAAGCTACTGTTGAGACAGTTCCTATTGTTCAGTGTGGCAAATTTACATGTCAAAGTTAACCACAGACCTCAATTTTAAAAACATACAAAGATTTACTTAGCAGCCATGAAAAGATCTGCTTCTCAGGGCAATTCTGTTTGATTATCTGATCTCAAGTGCTGGTGTAAAAGTTTCCTTTACAGCCGACAGTGCCAAGCTTTCCTCGCTCAGTTTAAAATGGTGGGAAATGTGATTGTGAACGGCAAAGTGCGGGAGAAAGTCTCACCAACAAATCACGCGTAAACGTCCTTTTTTTTTTTACGGTTTTCTTGCCTCCCTTGCCAACCTATGCAATAATTTCGGGCGCTTTAGCGTCGGATCTACAATGCTGAAGTCGACACCACTCCCAAGAGAAAAACAAACATGACAGCAGCAAAGATGGAGCTGAAGTACAAATTATGGTGGCAGCAGTCATGCAGCCACATGTTTTGTTTGTAGCTCGCCGAATTTCTCCCATCTTGTCAGCTTAAGCGGATCCACAGAATCAGAAAGAATGGTTTCTGTCATAGCAGCATTTGAGATGTGCATCTTCCTAAACATAGGCTTGGTTGTCTGTCATTGTCTGTGTCACCACACCTAGAGCTATTTATTCTCCTAATAAATGTCAGTCTTGCTTCAGTGCAACACTAAACATCCTGCAGAGTTGTATACTGAGTTCCTACATGAATGACAACTGAGATCTTATTTCAGTAGTAACAGTGTATATATTTGTCACAGTGCCGCGTGTGGTGTAATGTAGTCCATATCAAAAGTAACATGCAGTGAGGGAAAGCTTTTCTTGATCTATTTTACTTATTGTTAGATTGCTTCCACCCACAGATTGAGCTGTGAGCGTGTGTGTAATTGATAGAGTGCAAAAATAAGCAAATAAGAAAGCTTACTGGAGTCCTGGAAGTAGATGTCATTTCCGTTGTATGCGTTCTTCAGCTTGTTGGTCATGACACGTAGCGCCATGATCTGTTGCCGAATCAGCGTGTCGGGCCTGGTGATATCCACTTCCACCTCTGGGTTGTTCACCTGGTTGGTTAGACCCTCCTTCACCACTTCAGGAAAATATCTGGACACAGCGACACATCAAAAAACTTGAAAGTATCGTCGAGTATTTGGGGACATATGTTGATGACAGTCAAGTCAGAACTGACGGAAAAAAAATAAAATAAATGATATTAAATAAATAAACTAATGTAAAAAATCTGTACTGACACATCCTTTAGTAAATAATTTATTATCACTATGTTTATGAAAAATATTCATGAATTATGTTGTTCTATGTATGCTTGATAGCTTGGCTGCAACAACAGAAAGCCATCATCACTGACGCTAAATCTACTGTGAGGCGGCTCACTGAGCTTAACACTGTGTAACTTCAGACCATGCACACTCACAGACAAACCGAGAATAAAGCATTCCTATTTATATCACGTGTTTTCGGTGTAACTGGTGAAATGTGATTCTCAGTTTGCTTGTTGTCACAAAGAAGAATAAAGAAATCTCTCCAATAATATCCCTAATGTGATATTCATATACACAAGTCTTGTAGTCTTATACAGTCCTGTGAAAAAGAAAGTTTTCACCAAACTCTCTGAAGTCTTGTTAAAAACTAAGTACACTGTTACTGTTTCCAGAGGGTAACCAGAAACCAAATTTACTTACTGATCAACAGCAAGTGTGAGCACCTCTATAAGAGCAGAAGTTTGGCAGTTTCATGGTAGGTTAAAACAATGCCACAATATTCCCAGGAGTGGAAACCCCCAGGAAATTCACCCCAATGTCAGACGGAGCAATTCTCAGAGAAATAAGCAGAAAATCCAAGAGCTACCTCTCTGACTCTACAGGCCTCGATTAGCATGTTAAATGTTAAAGTTATTAACACTGCAGTTAGAAAAGACCGAACATGACTTCTCTTATTTGCCACAGGACCCTGGACACCTTTCAGTCATGGGTCAACCATGAACATACAGAAAACAAGTGCTTTAAAGTACTACGACTGCAGGTAGTTGAATCTTAGTGTATTAGTATTTCAAAGAACTGCACACAGTCCTGTGAAAACTTTCTTTTCCACATGGCTGCTTGTCTCATATAATCATTTATTCGTGAAGGTAACAATCACAAAGTTCTTTTACGCATGTTTTATGACATAAAGGTGAAAATGGCCACTTTAATTAGTAGATCAGCGGTCCCCGACCCCCGGGCCTCGGACCGGTCCGTGAGTCGTTTGGTACCGGGCCGTGAGAGTTGAGACTCAGGTGTGAAATGTATTGTTTTCAGGGTTTTTATCGGTTTTTAGTTATTTTGTTATCGTTTTTAGCGTTAACTCGGTTTTCCTGGGTCTTTTCACGTGTGTTATGATATGTGTTACATACCGTAACACATATCATAACTAGTTTTATTTTGTTGTATTTATCCACGACACCTTAAAGGCCGGTCCGTGAAAATATTGTCGGCCATAAACCGGTCCGTGGCGCAAAAACGGTTGGGGACCACTGTAGTAGATCATAGCACGAGACACATAATGTGTAGAAAACATAACTATTTACCAAGGATTTTTCTTTTTCTCTTCCATAAGGGTAATTTCCATGCAGCATATCTCTTAAATGCAGCATGTGCGCTCATGATTTGGGATGACAAGCTGAGTCCCAAAGTAGACCAAGTGAAATTAGACAGAATTACAAGAGCTGTTCTTTCTAATGGCAGATGCTTAAATCAGACAAAACACAGGAGTGCAATCAGGCTTAACGGTCTATTTCATGTTGGGAGTGGTTGCACTTCACACAGAGAGCTCTTAACATGCCCGAAGCACACAAATGTCTGTTTTGTCTGTTGTAACTTAGTGAATCAAGAATTATTTAACTGCTTTGCAGCGATGCAATCTGTGCTTCATCATCTTCTCCAATCATTTTGTATTTTATTTAATAACTTAAAGGTGAACGGAGCTGGACATAGTCCGTTTTCAAATAAGAAGAGAATCCAATGATTTTACACACTTCTAACACAGTTTGACTGTTACTGATGTTTTATTATCAATTTACTCACCAGATTTAGAGTGGTGCTTAAAAATGTTACTGGCACAAACAATTGTCTTTTATTGCACCATCTGCTGATTTTGTTTCTTGGAGAGGGCTAAAGTGATGAGCTGATATATTTTCTCTGGTTCACGGTTACAGACACGACACAGTGACCAATCAACTGTACGGTTTAGCTTCACACTGCAAACTGAACGCCGGTGACAAGAAGTGTTGGAGCGCCTCTCTCCTCTGGGTGTTACAGCCTTCAGGGATTATATACTGTACAAGTTCTCCATAAGAGTACTAACCCATTGTACTTACAGAGAGAGAGAGAGCGAGCGATAATCTCTGAACAGAGTGTGGTTATTTTAATCCCTGGCAGGCAATATGTGATAACAGGAGAGATCGTGTGACTTTGCTGTGCTTATAAAGAGTACCAGAAGTCCTCACCTGCCCTTAGTGTGGCTGTTCCAGCACTGCTCCTCATCGGGCTCTGTGAGTTTGCCCTTGGCACAGATGTCATCTGGCAAGTTGGACCAGAACCTTTTGGACTCCTTGAGTTTCTCTTTGATGTCAATCACCTGCCATGGGCCAAAACAGTGAGCAGAATTATATTACATTTCTAATATTTGTTCCACACTGCTTCAATAATATTAAGGTCTGCTCCCTCACTCCATGACAGACATTACACTGTGTTGTAAAGATGGCTGTAGACACTCGCTGTTGGAGCTCTACCTGACCTCCTCCATACATATTGACAATGATTTAAAGCAAAATGTTCAAATTTGGATTCATCACTACACAAGACCCTTTGACACTGATTTTCAGTCAGTATTGTGCAATTCAGCACACCTCAGCCTTTTCTCCCCTTTCCCCCTTCTTATAAAGGGCTTCTTGACAGCCAGCCTTCCACTGAGACCATTTCTGATGAGGCTTCAGAGAACAGTAGATGGATCAGCTGAAGGGTCAGATACATCTCTTGGGTCCTGTATCTTTGTTGATTTTTTTCCCCCTGTTTCTTAAGGGCATGACTTTCAGATACTGTTCATCTGCTGTATATAGTTTTCAGGCTTCTCCCTTCTTTCTTGTCCAATTTAAAAACAAAAAACAAAAAACACACTGCACATTCGTTGACATGTGCCAAGTTTTCAGCAAATTGATCTTTGGGAATCACCAAAATATTACCCTATATCTGTCAAACTGTACTATTGTTGACATTTTTGTAAATTCAGAAAATGAAAAATCTCTGTTGCTCAAGAGCTCCTTAAAAACTACAGCAAAGTTTGGCTCCTGTGAAGCAAAAAGGAGAGAAATGAGCAAACTATAAAGGAAAGACTTTTGCACAGTAGTGTGAATCAAGTTAAGGCTTACTAGTGTGAATGACACCTTGAATTAGGTTAGGTTAGGTTAGGTTAGTTAGGTTAGAATGAATATCACTTCTGTACAGAACCACAAGTTTAAAAGGTCTCAACAGAGTTTTCAGATTAAAAAAAGTAATTTGAAGAAAACAAAGATCCAAATAAATTTTCATAATAAAACTGTGATAAAAAATATGACTGATATTTTTCTAGAAATGGAAAAAAAAAAAACACACACACACACACACACACACTTAGAAAACACTTCAATATTTCCTTCTTTGCACATGAGTGAGGCACGTCGTGACTTTAAACAGTCATGTTGCACAAGCCTGTTTTTAGTTTATTCCATTAGGACAGTGGTGCCCGACCTTTTTTGCGCCACGGACCGGTTTATGCCCGACAATATTTTCACGGACCGGCCTTTAAGGTGTCGCGGATAAATACAACAAAATAAAACTAGTGCTGGTACAGAAAAAAAGAAAATTTATTCATAACACACGTGAAAAGACCCAGGAAAACCGAGTTAACGATAAAAATGATAACAACATAATGCTAAAAACCGATAAAAACCCTGAAAACCATACATTTCACACCCGAGCCTCAAGTCTCGCGGCCCGGTACCAAACGGCCCGGGGGTTGGGGACCGCTGCATTAGGAGACCAGTACTCCAACCAACCCCTTTTTCATTCCATTTAGTTTTGAATCCACTTCCATCCATATTGTGTTCATCTGTGATTCATACAAGGCAGACTTGAGATTTCAAATTTGATATCTGGCATGAGTGTTCACCCCCAACCGATTCCATCTGGGCTCAGCAAGAAGTTTGAGCGCGTGATCAGAGAAACGGGGGAAAAAACTCCACAAGGACTCATCATGGACAGAAATCTACTGTGTTGCTTTTGTCATTTTTATAGAATTGGTAACAATCATGAAGACGGAATCAAGTTATTTTAAATCCTAACAGATGGAGTAACATATTGCTTTATTATTTATACTCATATAGAAGTCCATAAACGTCTTTGTGTTTAGCTTGTTGATGAAGCACACAGATCCTTGAACACATAACAATTAGCTCTAATAAAAAAGCAAGACGATGCACAGTTTGCAGTATGAAATTTAAACCTTTGTGAGCAGCGGAAAATTTGCTTAATTGTCTGTTTTAGAATTAGATAAAAACACTGACGCCACTCTTACTGCTATTCGTTACACTGTGAGATGAAGCATCTTGATCTGATTCCGTCTTTGTGGTCTTGGAGTTGTCAGTTTTCCAATATTGAGAGAAAACTTTGTCCTCAAGACCATCGCTTATTTAAAGAAGAATATCAGAGTGGTTATAACGTTCAGCAGAACAGTGAGATAATTACACTAAACATCAAAGTAAAGCTTCAAGAGAATCTCTTTAAACAAAGAAAAATCATTTTTAGGAGCTCAGACCTCAACTCAGTATGGAGATACTGTGTGACGATCTCCAGAGAGCTGCTCACAGCAGGCGACCTGAGCATTAGTGCTGGGAAATATGGCTAAAAAATGGCAAATGTACGAGAGAAAGAAAACTTTAACAAAGTATAACATTAAAGTGAAGACATGGGCAATTGTGCACAATTAGTTTAAACACATTGTCTATCTACTACAGGCCTGTATTAGACATGTTTGTTCATTGATTCTCTGCGAGTGTGTGTGTGTGTGTGTGTGTGTCTGTCTGTGTGCGTTCGTGTTAATATATATTTTATACATATATATAAAAAAAACATTGTTGATGGGTCACAACCTTCACTTTGAAATTCTATTGCTTTTCACAGTGTTGCAATTTTTTTTGAAAATTGTTTTGGACTTAAACCAATTTCAGCTGCTGAATACCTCGAGGCTCTTCAAAGCATAGACTGCAAAATATCTGTCTCATACAATTTGCAGCCATATATTTCTAAAAAAAAAAACATCATGTTATCGAATGCAATACCCAAAACGTCTCTTCTTAATCTAAGTTATATTCAAACGGAGTTGCCAAAGTATACAAACACATATATTTCAACTTTAGAGGTAAACCCTGTGATATTAATAATGACTGCTCAGTCAGGAGGAGTGACTGCCTTCACTGGAACCTTTACATCAGACAGCTGAAACAGTGGTTGATAGACATATTGCAGTCTAGGCACAGTAATATGGTAGAAACAAACCAATAAGGAGAATTACTTATTTTGTACTCGTCTATAATTCAGCTCCATGAATCAACTAGTGAACTGTGACTGACACATGCTAACAACTCTCTCTTGGTGGTAAAGCTTCATGAACAGATGGAGTCTGGTCATGTGACAAGTGAATCTACTAACACATGAGTTCAGTAATGATACAACATACAGCATGCGATAAAGGTGAAAGCTCCAGAAAAAGCAAGTGAGTGGGCCTTCTTTACCTTTAGGCCAACTATAGAAATGATGACAAATTGCAAATGAATCCTGGGTGGATGAAATCCTAAACACTGCCAGTGTACTGTATTAGACAGTCCTCCTTCTGTATGTTTTGAGCCAGGCTTGGTGTGATTGTAAGCTGTAGTTCGGCTTTCTTACTTGGACATTGCCTTACTTTTTACTCATTTTCATACCTGGCTATTTTCACAGGGTTTGATTTGTTAAGCCACTTAACAATGACCCATGAATCATTCAGGTATAAAGGTACCTAACTCTAGGGATGAAATGTATGTGTTGACGCATAACAGACAACTTAGCAAAGAACCAATTTTTTTTGTATCTTTAGGCAGCAAAGTATATCATTTGTTCCTATTTCTTTAGTTGAAAAAAATCCAAACAAAACACTGTTTGACAGGCATAAAATAGTATTTTTGTACCAACAAGCTGATGCCCAAAGAGTTCTTAGCTGAAAACTTGGCATATCTTGGCGTGGTCTGCAGTGTGTCCATAACAAATTGAGAAAACTGCACAAGTGGAGGACAAAAGAAGAAGTGGCAGGCCTAAAAAACAACCTACAGCAGATGAACAGCATCTGAGACCGATGTTCTTAAGAAAGAGAACAAAATCCTGCAACAACCTAACACAGGACCAGAGAAATGGCCTCTCAACCGATCTGTCTACTGTTCAGTGATGCCTCAGAGATGGTCTCAGAGGAAGACAAGACAAGAACTTGGTATCAGTGGCAGCAGGTCTTATGGAGTGATGATCCAAATTTGAATTTTTGGGCTCAAATTGTCACCTGGAGGTCAGGAGAGAAGCACAACAGCAAGTTTATAAAGTCATCTGTTAAACACGGTGGAGGCTCTGTCATGGTTCGGGGGTGAACTTTAGTCAGTGGTGTTGGGGATCTTGTCACGAATGCAGAAAGGTAACATTAGATTTTAGATCTACCATCCAATATTAACTGGAAAGCGTTTGATTAGCAACAGTTTCACTTTTTAGCATAGCATACTGCCAAAATAAACATATAAAAATTCACAATGAAACACTATCAGTAATGGTTTGGCCTCCACAGAGAACTTTCCATTATTGAAATCATGGGATTAATGATGAGTGTGGTCATCTTGACAAAAAACAGGACAAAAGGCAGCCAACATCCGAAGAAAAGCTTTGAATGTCCTGCAAGAAGCCTGGAGAACTATTCCTGAGGACTGTTTGAAGAAACAACAATGCCTAAATTAACTGCCTGAGAGTTCAGGCTGTGTTGAAGAATAAAGTCGTCATACAAAATATTGACTTTCAGGCTCGTAAAATTGTGCAAACTCTGTTTGTTTGCATTTTGTCTGTGAAGGTTCTCAGTCATCCAGGTCATCTTAGTCTAAGGAGCTTGGAAAGAAAAGCGTCTGGACTTCTTTAAGTTGCTTGAAGACGTTTCACCTCTCATCCGAGAAGCTTCTTCAGTTCTAGGGTCAAATGGTGGAGAGTCTCAGATTTAAACCCAGTGGGAGTTTCCCCCCAAAGAGGGACAAAAGGACCCCCTGATGATCCTCTACCTAATCACATGAGCCAAGGTGTGAAAACGGGTGTGGGTCACAATCAGCCAGGGTTTCGGGTGAGCTCATTGTGAAACATATCCCCACCCTAGCATGCAATTTCCTGAGGCCCAGGATGTGAGTGGGCATTAAGACGTCTGGGAAGGGAACTGAAAACTGGATTATAGATGGCAGACAGTTGGTGTCGTAAACCACCGCCTCTGTTCAAAGATGGTCGCTCACAGTGGACATAGATGGCTTCTTTCACTCCTCTTTCAAACCATCTGTGCTCTCTGTCCAAAATGTGAACATTGGCATCCTCAAAAGAGTGACCTTTGTCCTTTAGATGCAGATGGATGGCTGAGTCTTGTCCTGTGGAGGTGGCTCTTCTATGTTGTGCCATGCGTTTGTGAAGTGGCTGTTTGGTCTCTCCAATGTAGAGGTCTGGGCATTCCTTGCGGCACTGTACAGCATACACCACATTGTTAAGTCTGTGTTTTGGCGTTTTGTCTTTCGGGTGAACCAGTTTTTGTCTGAGTGTGTTGCTGGGTCTGAAATACACTGGGATGTCATGCTTGGAGAAAAACTCTCCTGAGTTTCTCTGATACACCGGCTACATAGGGGATGACAATGTTGTTGCGTCTGTCTTTCTTATCCTCCCTCACTGGTGTCTGATCTTCTTTTCTGTGCCTCTTTGCTGACTTTAAGAACGCCCAATTAAGATAACCACACGTTTTGAGTGCTTCCTTTACATGTGTGTGTTCCTTCTTTTTTCCTTCAGGCTTAGAGGGAACATGTTCTGCCCGGTGGTGTAGGGTCCTGATTACTCCAAGTTTGTGTTCCAAAGAGTGATGGGAGTCAAAGAGGAGGTACTGGTCCGTGTGTGTGGGCTTCCGGTAAACTTCGATGTTGAGTTTGCCGTTCTCTTCAATGTGCACAGCGCAGTCCAGGAAAGGCAAACAGTTGTCCTTTGTGTCTTCCCTGGTGAACTTGATGTTTTTATCCACAGCATTAATGTGCGCAGTGAAGGATTCCACTTCTTGTGTCTTGATTTTGACCCAGGTGTCGTCTACATATCTGTACCAGTGGCTGGGTACTCTTCCTTTGAAAGTGCCAAGAGCCTTCCTTTCCACTTCCTCCATGTAAAGGTTGGCTACAATAGGTGACACAGGGGAGCCCATGGCACAGACATGTTTTTGTCTGTAGAAGCCCTCGTTATACTTGAAATATGTAGTGGTGAGGCAGAGGTCTAACAGTGTGCAAATCTGATCGGGTGTGAAGTTGGTCCTGTCCTCCAAGGAGCTGTCTTCTTGTAGTCGTTTTCTGACAGTCTCCACGGCCTCCGTGGTGGGTATGCAAGTGAAGAGAGAGACTACATCAAAGGACACCATGGTTTCATCTGGATCCAGGGTAAGTTTCTGGACCTTGTCGGTGAAGTCGGTGAAGTTCTTGATGTGGTGTGCGGTGTTTCCCACGAGAGGTGCAAGGATGGTAGCAAGGTGTTTTGCAATGTTATAAGTGGCTGAGTTTATGCTACTGACTATGGGTCTGAGTGGGATCCCTTCCTTGTGGATTTTAGGAAGTCCGTAAATGCAGGGTAAGGCATCCCCTGGATAAAGGCGGTGATATGTAAGGCTGTCATTGATTTTGTCCTTTTCAAGGTCTTGAAGGCAAGCTATAACTTTCTTTTTGTAGCTGCTTGTAGCTTGTAGCTTTGCATTTTGCTTTTTCCCCATATATGTTTACACATGCATCAAGAAATCACTTCATCTATTTCTCATTTTCCAAGCACAATATAAAGAAATGAGTGGTGACTCAGTATTTCCTTTAAAAACTTTTATCTTCATGACAATTTTGCAAAATCAGTCTGGAGTGGAGATCACATGACATGACTGAAGGGTCTAAAAACAGCTAGAAAC
Organism: Haplochromis burtoni; assembly: GCF_018398535.1. Taxonomy (NCBI): domain Eukaryota; kingdom Metazoa; phylum Chordata; class Actinopteri; order Cichliformes; family Cichlidae; genus Haplochromis; species Haplochromis burtoni. The sequence goes on along the minus strand of NW_024582522.1, from coordinate 305,949 downwards.
AATGTTAGAGTTGTGAGTGTTTCTTCAAGCTGCTATTTCCCAGTTTAAATGATGAACTTTGATACAGTCAAAAACACTTTTTAATGTATAAACTATTTATTTGTCAATCCAATTTAATTCTTACATGAAACCTTTTACATTTTTCAGCTAAATGAAAAATACTGCTAGCAGACTTTAGCTTGGTTATAGTCAGTTACATTGCTTCTCTCTGACCAGACTGAAATCTCATAAGAAAAAGAGGCAATGTAGCCTGCAGGCTTAATAAAAAAATTATATTGTATTTAGGGAATTAAATGCTCTGACGCTCTTGAGGCTAGGCAACGCGAGGAAGCTGTTGTATATAGTACACTAGTTATGCCAGGCTCACATAATAGTGTGCTTATATTTGCACTTACGTCAGTGCAGACAAATGAATTTTGGGATCCACAGTTTAAGTTCTGTGAATAATAAAAATAATAGCAATAATCTAAGGTTGTGCAGCAGCTGTTTGTTTCATATGTATACAAAAGAACTGCCATATATCTTTCAGCTGTCTATCACAGACACACTTTGTGAGTTAGAACTAGAAAATGTTGCTTTTGCAAGATGGGGCTTTTTGTGTGAGACTGGATGAGAAAGAGAGAGAGCTGAGAGACTAGAGCAGCTATCAGGTCATATCTACCGAGCCTGAGGTAATAACCCAGTGAGCAGCAACGTTTCTTTATCTTGGCTTTGGCTCCAGGCCACAGTAACATTCAGCAAAGCCACAGCTGCACAGACTAAATACCTCATACAGTGTAACTCTGATGTTCTTGAGGGGGGTCTAAAATATGATAACTTACTAGTTGTTGTTATGACAGATATTTAATAGTGTAACACATCTGCATCTCACAGCTGCTGTTGCTTAAAACGAACCTTCACCGAGACAGATCTTTACACAGATACCTTGATGTTAAATACGCTCTACCCACTGAATTAGCATTAGCATTGTCCGCTATAATCACACTGCAGAATTCTAATCAGTATTTTGCATTTTTACTAGTTCTACAGTTGTCTATAAGTTCAAGTTTCCCACATACAGTTAACACTGCAGTCCCTCCATTTCTCAGTGGGTTTTTTTGTCCTGTATTTTCATCCTGTTCTCAAAGAAAGACTTTACGCTGTGTTCTAGTGCTGATATATGTTTATTTTCATAAACATATATGAAAATAATATATATGAAAATAAACATAAGATATATGTTTATTTTCATAAACATATATGATCTGACAGTAAATACACTGAGACTGCTTGAACTTGAATCCTGTATACTGCTTCATAGGGTGTGCATGCTGTGAAATGCAACATAAAGGTATGGTCAATTCATTTCCTGTACTACGTATAACTTTTCTACTCTTCTGGATCACTCAAAAACATTTTTCCATGCATATAAGCACTGCATAGTGAACCCAGCACTTTATCCATCACTTACTTGTTCTAGATTTTTTGTTTGACTGAACACATCTGTCTGGTGAGGTTTCACTATTTTTGGGAGGTCTGAATGTGTCAGGGTAGAACATAATGTTGGACCATCTTCTATTTTACCTCTGTGGAGGTCTCAAGGACAGCCTCTGTGCTTGTTGTTTAGTATAGGAGATAGTGCTGAGCATCACTGTGTTCCCTTATCTAAAGGGGATGCAGGAAGGGGAATAAAGAAAAGCCTCTCTGGAAGGATAACCTTCAGTATGGGCATGACCCTACCTGCTGCAATGTGTGTGCTCATCTCTTCTTAATACGGAGAATTTTCAGTTAGGATGCTAGGTACACTTTTTTCTTAATAATTTGCCTCTGTACCACATGACAGTGGATTTAAAATAAAAGATAAAGATTCAGTTAAAATGAAATTTTTTTTAAAACTATTTCGAAATTACAAAAATGCAGTGAGCCATTTTCTGATGCCGAGTCATCAATGTGATATGTACGTATTTATGTTTGACTTCTAACTTCCCATCGTCCAAACATGGCTGGTCAGGGACAGCAAATGGGCTGGATGTTGCACGTGGATGAACAATGCCCAGGTCTACTTTCAAGGGAACACTGGTGAGTATTTTTTTTCTTCCCAGAAAACTGACATCAATCAGCAAAACACCAGAGCTGCTTTTAACTGTAGCATCTTTTTTTATGTTGCTCGGCTAGCTTCTGCATGCCTTTTTCTTTTCTTCCAGAATAACACATAATCACCCAAAGTGTATTAAGCATCCAGCGTCCTCGGCATCAGGATTCTGAGAATCAGGAAAAATACTACTCTGAAACACATGTAAACTGTAAGTAACCAAAACACCAGATCTATTTGTCTGGTGACGTGTGTGTTTTCAGTGTGCTAGGTGCTTGTGCATGTTCAGTTCTTTTCATTCGGATAACCCAAAATGTATCTATCTGTCTGTCTGTCTCAAAACTCATGAGGGGGCACATGTGTATTCATGTGCAAGTGTGAACACACACACACACACACACACACACACACACACACACACACACACACACACACACACACACACACACACACAATGTCCTTGTTACACTGGGGATTTGAGAGAAGTGTATACAGTGAAGCCTCGGGTCTTAACAGGACATGAAAGGGCCTGTACCAACAGGATGCCACTGCAGGAGACTGCCCTCATATTTGATGTGGTAATCCTGTCATGGAGACACCAAAGCTGGTTAGGTTTAACACATGCTGGTGTGGCTCTGATTCACAATAGCCCATAGCGTCCTGGCACTAACAAAACAATATGGACCAGATCACAATGTGCTTGGTTATTTTTGCTCAAACTTTAAAATTTAACAACAGTAATGTGATATCGATACGGTCCATTCTGACAGCTAAGCATCTGCAAGCAGGAGCATTTCAGGTGAACTGGAGAAAGGAAGGAAGGATCATTCCAATGTACACATATAAGTAAATAAATCCATTTATGATTCATTGTGAAGTGAAAGCTTATGGAAGTTTAATTCAGAGTTTTCCATCTGTATAACTCGATGTACGGTCTACATAAACAATGTCTAAAGTTCAGTAACAGTTCAGTTCAGTACAGTCATTTCAACTGCACAAATACAGCAGTAAACAAACACTCGTTCATGAATAAATAACTGCAAGCATACACACATAAGCACACAAACACACAGCGTACTAAGGGCAAATTGTGAAGACAAAAATCTAAGCATGAGTCTTTATATGAGTACCTAGGGCAGTGAGTTTGACTCCAGCTAGAATAGCTGCTGCTTTCACCACACATCTATGCTGCAGCTGCAAGATTAGATGCTGCTGAACCTTCAGCATTTCTCTCCGTCTCACTGGGAGCCCAGAGGTTACTGCTGCGCTGCTTTAAAAAACCCTTTAAATAACTGATAATATCACTGGTAGGTTCAAAACTACATCACTGACAAGAGTGACGCAGGTTGCTTCTACATGCAGTTATTAGGCATAAACTGATAATAGCTGCAGTCTAACACAATTAGCAATCCTGTAATAATTCATCAGGGTTATTGTGTTTAAGGTTTATTTATTTATTTTTAAATTAACACCTATTTGAGAGGTGTTAATTTAGCTGCACAGAGACCGCACTTCCTGGTGCAACACTGGTTCTTATATTTGACATCTTAAGTTATTACATGTAACAAGTGAAATGTGAATTGGATGTAATTATTTCATAAAGTCACAACCTTTAACTTAAATGAGACCATGCTTAATTTTTAAGAAAATCAGAGAAACTAACTCACATTTGTGATGTTGTGTTGTTAGTCACAGTTAACTCAACACACAACTCAATCTGCAAAATATAACCACATTTGCAAGGATGTAAATTACAGAAGAACACAATGATTTGCAAATCTTGTGAACTGACAATAATCAAAGGAAAACAAATATAAATGTTTAAGATGAGACATCTTAACACTTCATGAAAAATATTAGCTAATTATGAACAACACATCTTTAAAAAATTGGGGCGTAGGGAAGCAAAATGCTGGAAAAGAAAGTGGTACTAAAAAGAAGCACCTGCAAAAACATTTTGCAACTAACTACAGTTAATAGGCAGAAGTCAGAAACATGATCGGGTTTAAAAAGAGGATCTTAGAGAGTTTCTCAGGAGTAAAGATGGGCAGGAGTTCATTAACCTGCATTTATCTAGAAATTGTAGAACAATAAAAAAAAAAAAACAACTTAAAATTGTCAAAAATATTTCACCATCTACAGCACAGAAAAGCTTCAGAGGATTATGGGAGTCAGGAGAAATCTCTATGCGCAAGAGACATGGCCAGAATCAGTATTGGAAGCCTGAGATTTTAAAGCCTTCAGGCCACACTGCATTAAAAACAGGAATGAGCTCATTTAAACTGGGCATGGAAATTCATGCATGGGCTCATAAACTCTTCCAGAAATTGTTGCCTGCAATGCTGTACTGTGCCGTCCACAAATGCAGGTTAAAGCTCTATCATGCAAAGAAGAAACAACACTTGAATGCGATCTGGAAACACTATTAACTCCATCATCTTCTCAAAGCTTATTTAAACTGAACTGGACTGAGGCAAAAACTGTTCTGTGGTCCGACGAACTGAAATTTCAAATTGTTTCTGGAAAACATGGACGCCAATGTTCTGCAGACCAAAGAGGAGAGGTTCCAAGCAAAGGTTCCAGTGCCTATATTCACTTTGAAAGTCTGACCTAATCCTACGCTGAGAGGACTGTTTGTCATCATTAATAATCAATGAATTATCCTCTTCACATAGGTCAAATTTGTAGTGCCTCCACAAACGTCTGCCTTAACTGGCAGCTTGTAGAGAGGGACCGATAACCTCAACAACAAACTACCAGGTGTGATGATGCAACATTAAGATGGATAAAATGCTTTAAGTTTAATGTAAACAGTTTAATTTTTAAAAAACTGGAAATGAGCTTAAAGGGTTAAATATAACTATACTTTAACATTAGGATCTCAGGGTGATTTTTTTCAAAACTACTACTAACAATAATGCCACATCAACATCACAAGGTTACACCAAATGTCAAACAGGACCTCTATTCCATTAAATCGTTTATACAAACAAAGCTTAATTCCAATCTGCCTTCCTCTGGTTTTGCTGAATCCTGGAAGTGGTGTCAAGTGGCTGATGAGCATTCGGCGCATGCAGCAAGCAGGGCAAACTCCAGCAATGCATGTTAATTCAGGTCCAGTAATTTTAATTAGGGCTTTCACAGGTCAGATCCACCAGCTTCAATTCCAAATTTCAGCCACAGAACTGTCTGTAGATATGAGCAGTACAACCTTCTTAAACAGTTTTTGTTTGTTGTGTTGAGTTTGTTGTCTCAGCATATCACATGCATATAGCCCTGAAATATGATCAGCGCTATAAGTAAGTGCCAATATTTCTGCTAATATGTGCCTGCTTGTCACGATGAAGTGCTGTATACAGACAGGAAGCAGACTTATAGCTCACCGAAGCACAGATTAAACAAAGGGACCGGCCCCTGCTTCCTCCCTGCCTTTTCTGTTAACAAGTGTTATACCCTTCCCAAGCACACACATGCACCATTAACAAAGCCAATCTTAATCGATTTCACAAAAAACCCCCACTGTGATTCACCATGAGTCACTCTGTTTGAGAAGAAAGCATCAATCGCAATCAAAACACACAGCACCAGTTTGTCCCTCATTCCAAATGACTCACACAACAAGCAATTTTATGAGAAATAAATAAGAAAAACCAACAAAGTAATACACGAATGTCTTTTAAAAAAAGAGCCCGTATGAACACTACGGTAAAACAGTGAAATCAGAGAAAATTGACGACATGACTGTTTAAAAAGATCCCTTTTAATAAAAGAGGATGCTGAGGCACTCCTCTGCTTTCACTTTGCAGCAGCAGTGTCCCTTTATCAGATGCCCAATACGACACATTCATATTGGGCTTTGCAAGATGATCTCACAGTCTGTTTGGGCTCATGTTGATTTATAAGCCCGGAACGTGCTTTAACTAGTTTCAATAGAACTAAAATCAATACAGATTTTCAGAGCGAGCCTGTGTCAAAAGCTAAAATTGAGATAATGTGTTTGCACACTGTAGATGCAGTGAGACGTCTGCACTATAGAGACAATCTAGAAATCCTTAAAATACCACCTTAAAATATCAAAAAGGAAACAGTAATCAGTCCGGCTCACACAAAGTCACACATGATGATTTCCTGGATGTTCAAAGTTAAATACAATACCTTCTTTGTCTTCAGAGCACATGTTCTCAACCAGTTCCTTAGTTTAGTACAGTTTGAGTTGTATGGGCACACAATCATACCCCAAAATGCGAACGTTTTAGTTATTTCACCTGAGAGTTTTTCTTAATTGTCCAAGGGTTCACTCATTTAAAAAAAACACGATATCATTTACTTCTATGCACCAACCCAAATTAGGCAATATGAATGCAAATGTGTGCAAATGTTGTGGTGTTCTGGCTTCCGTCGCCGGGCTGCCCTTAATCAAAACTGATCAACACAACACACGCACAGGTTTGCATGTAATTATCATTATTGCTTATTTTATCATAAATATTTAACTTTAGAAAACAATCATTTACAACAGGTTTCAAGCCTATGGGCTCCATGCAAACACCGCCTACAAATATTTATTAGGGCTATTTAATAATTCATTTAATTGAATGAATTAGGCATGGTAAATTGAATGTAGCAGTCAGAGTTAATGCTTTGCATTGTTTGTTTGTTTTTTACTGATAGTGATAATGAAGGTTATGCAGAAGTTCAATGAGTAAGACCTGTGTTTGCTCCTCTGCCTGGATTCCTGGCCGCCCGGACCTCCGGTCTATTATTTAAATCACTTCTGCCTCACTTCTGTCGTCATCACCGTGGCCCAACCATTTTTTCTTCAGTGAGAACTGAGCCTTAGTTTTGCATGCTTTAAATCTATTCTCATTCTGCCTCTCAGTCTCTCAGCCTGCCTCCTCCCCATCTCCACCTCATTCTGGTCACTCATCCAAGTTCCCATCTGCTTGATAACCACCACCGCCAGCATCTAGATTCTGGGGGGTCCTGTCCTACTTCCTACCACTGTTGGAACCTGTCAAATTCATCTGAGCCTAATCACTAAAATGTTTATGACTCAAACACTGTACTTCAATGAATCATCTTGTTCTTTCAAATGGTCATTCCTTATTGAATTACCAGTCAAAAAACTGATTGGCACTAGGGTCCCGAGTAAATGGCCAGAGCAAAAACAAAAATCTTTGGAGTCACTGACAATCAGGACCTATGGCTTGAATAGTGAAGATGCTTGGATACTAGCCAAGGTATGGACAGGCCAACTGGCTTGAGCTATGGCAAGAATTCAACAATTCCACATAGAGATATCTAAGAGCTCAACATCCTATAATGGAGAATTTTAAACATGTTTTGAAGTCGGACCTTGAGAGGGGAACAGAAAGCAGAGGAGAGTCCATCCTTGCTGCTGCAGGACTAAGAGGGCCTAGAAGCATCTGTGTTGTTCATTTTTTAATTTAAACAGAAAGAACAGTTACTACAAACAGATGTCAGGTTGTGCGGAACTGAAGCCTCTGATCAGTAGTGCTTCTTTATGGAAACAGGATTCTAGCAAGATGAGAAGAGCAGCAGTTTTCAGGAATTTAAGACAAGAATTCTCCTTCAGATGTCATCTAAACTTTTAATGCAGCATCTACCTGAAGTGCTGTGCCATCAGAGTTGAAATAACCCTGTATTACCTTACGGCTGTAAACCCAAGGACTTTGATGAATTTAGTATAAATATGGATTTCAGACATAGCTCATCATTAGATGTTTAAAATGTTCCCGTGGCTGTTAAAGTCAGGTCATTTCTAAATAAGCTAAACATCCCAGTTACCAGTGCTGTGACTTTCACAACAGGTGAACTTGTTAATGTAATATTTTGATCCTCTTCCTGATTATGTATACAGCTAATTACACAATTAGCAGAGGCTCTGTAAGCGTAATGAAATCTCCCACACATCTGTTAATTCCTGCAACAGGCAGCAAGCGATAGTTAGCATGCAGTTTGCAACTTATCCCCATGACAACAGCTTTATGCAGTAGCTGTTGTCATTTTCAACAGCCCTGTGCGCGTGTTTGTGTACACTTGTTATTTCTGTAATTATATGTGCAATAATTCTCTTACACAAAAATGCTCAGCTTACTTTGTATTAACTGTAACATCTGTTAGATCTTATTGTTGACGTAAATGTTCTCAAACATTTATCTTCAGTGGGAGAAAATACACAAGACAACTTATATAATCCACATGGATGCACATTATTTTTTTTTTTAAAGAAACATTGTGGGTGGCTGCTTTAACAGCTGTAAATATAAAAGTATTGAAATTTCATAGCAGGAAAAAGTCCAGGGAAAAAACCCTGGTGTGTCTAAACAATTAAAGCCATAGCAGATGCAGCAGCAGGAGATTACAGACTAAACGGGCTTGTTCCACCACAATAATACCGGATACGTGTTTACAATGCACCTGTGAACTGCCAGAAGCTTTCTGATTTGTGTTCCTGTATTTCCTTAAAAAAAGACCAGTATAGTATGATATAACACTAAAACAACCCAGATTATATAAATACTTTAAAATAAATAATTTGTTAACTTGTTTTAATGAAGTAAATACGTCTCAATATTACCTGACTCCATAAATCTCATACTGACTACTTTAATATAAAACTTAAATGTAATCTATTTCTAGGTATATTTGTGATATTTATACTGGAAAGAGCTTAATTCATGTTACTGTGAAACAGAAAAAACAGACCTCAAATGACGCAGATACTGAGCAGCTTTAGTACAGCACATTCATGTTAAACAAACCGTGACCTGACTAATGTAAGCACAGATGGAAGTTTCATACACAGCTGGTTTTGTGTCCCATCCCAAGGGTAAACCTACCATTTGGGGGAGGGGGCTTTATAAACAGATGCTTCTCTGTAACATAAAGTTACTACACTAACTTCATGGAATAAATTAGTTCAAATCTCTTGCATATTTTAAACTCTCGAGGCAGGAAACTTTAAATAAAAGCAAACACGTTGATGTAGGGGGGGAAAGCCCCTTTATCAATGCACTTCCCGCAGAAACTAAGATTAATAAAAGGAATGAATTTATAATGCGGATTATGCTGGTGCTGACTGATCATCGGGGAAAGCCGGCTCAGCTGTTAAACACCTTGGTTCAAGAGAGGGCGCCTTGATCATTTAAATCATCTATTGGAATTATTCTTATAACGGTTCATGCACGAACCAGAATCTTAAAATCATGTCTCACCTTATTCCTTTATATTTTGTATAAAAAAATGAGAAATATGTGCAGTGGTACTGAAACATATGCAAACATAAATGGAAATGCAGCATTTCAAACTGTTCTAACAAGACTGAAAGTCATTATTTGGCAAAATGGCATGTATTTATATAGCGCTTTTACTAGTCCCTAAGGACCCCAAAGCGCTTTACATATCCAGTCATCCACCCATTCACACACTGGTGATGGCACGGACAGCTGTGGCTACACAGCCACCCTGGGGCGCACTGACAGAGGCAAGGCTGCCGGACACTGGCGCCACCGGGCCCTCTGACCACCACCAGTAGGCAACGGGTGAAGTGTCTTGCCCAAGGACACAACGACCGAGACTGTCCAAGCCGGGGCTCGAATCGGCAACCTTCCGATTACAAGGCGAACTCCCAACTCTTGAGCCACAATCGCCCCGCAAGACTGCATTTATTCTTCAATACACCCTGAACTCACTCAAACAAACTTTCTTTTAATTTCTGTAAGCAGCCTTCAGGAATAGTTCTCCAGGCTTCTTGAAGGACTTATTTGGATGTTGGCTGCCTTTTTGTTCTGTTCTCTAGCAAGATGATCCCACACTGCTCTAATGATGTTGAGGTCCCTGCTCTGGAGAGACCTGGAGAACCACTACACACCATGCCGAGATATTCCACGAGTTTACCTAATAGCACTTAGAGGCTTAGGGACTAGTTTATGCCTGTCATACTGTGCTATATTTAAATGTTGCATTTTTTCAAGATTAAAAAAAAAACCCTATGTGCCTAAAATTACAATTTAAAACTGAGTCTTTGGAAATTTTCTGCTATGTGTAGATGCAAAACTGGTTCATCCCTTGAGTTAGATACCTTTTATATGTTTCATGACTCATAAGTGAGTATTGAGTAGCTTCACAAAGAAACATAAAAACTTCCTCTAAAAACGGTCAGGTACAAGGACTGGACTGAAAATGAATATAAAAGCAGGCCATGTCCAAAGAAAAACTTTGAAAGACCTTCAGAAAGTTTGGGCAACTGTTGTTTAAAACCACACCAAGTCTGGATCACTGGAAGCAAAAGAGAGCTGTATACTAGCCTAAAAAGTTATTGTAATGTCATACTTTAACAACTACAAGTACATAAAACAGCCTGTTTGCAGTGGGGCACAAATTTAGAGTGAGATTTAACACGCACCCACAAATAGCCACCATCTAGCTTTAACTGACCAGTTATTAACAAATATCATTGTATCAGTACTTAAACACTATGAACACATTCAGCAAAGAAAATTTGAATCATCTTAGAGTAAACTTCAATCACCAATAAAAAGCATCACATAAAAAGAACAGATACCGCTGGAAAGAATGTGTGCATTGACCAATGTTCACCAAAAATGTGTTATGTAACCTTGATAAATATGCAAAGATATCCTGCAGGATCACTTAAAGTCCTGGAGTTTCTAGGTCACACGGACACCACCAGGAACCGGCTAATGGTATTGTGGCTTGAACCCGTCTGCACCGGGGGATTTAAATTATATAAAGCATAGCAAAGATGGGCTTTGAAAAAGTCGGGAAATCTCCAAAGAGAACCAACACAAATGGTCACTTCCTTGTTATGCTCACAGCAATTGGGTTAGCTTACTTCAAACACAATGGCCCTGCATTTTGTGATTCAGTGCTTTGAATAATGCTCTAAATAGGATTTTCTTGGCCACACTGGTTTATTTCAGTTTGCCTGCCAGCCTATGTAGATGAGTTAAGCTCACAAGGCTCTGCAGTGCTAAATCAAGGTAAACACCTTCTACCTTTAGGCAGGAGTGATAACCACACAATGTCAAGGGAAACAGTAGTGGGCTAAACAGCCTGATGATGAGAAGAGATGCTAGAGCCGAGGCAGATTCCAATAAATGCTGCACCTTTCTGGCTTCATATACACACAAACTGCTCATAGGGTAAAGCAGCCAGGTTTAGCTGAGCAGTCTGGGCCCAAATTTAGCTCGAGATGGGAAATTCTCATTTACACTGAAACTGAAGATGAAAACAAGAAAGGTTGAGCTTTCTTCATTACTGTGGCGAGATAGTGAATAAATGATGTATGATAGATCACTGTTTACCTCATGGACATTTCGCTTCTTTGACGGCACTGGCCATGAATAATGGGAGGACAGATGTTAGATTACAAGGAAATTTTCCATCACTGTTAAACGACAGAGTATAGTGACTAGTTAATTAATCAGCAGACTGAAAGTGTACAGTATACTTTATGTATATGTAGCAGCATGCTGAATAAGCTGGTTTGTCCATATCCATTTAGATCATATGCAAGGGAGAGATATCAAGAGTTGGACAATGTCTCATCAGTATCACGTATTATCAATTATTGTGTGTTTTTATATCACATTAACTAATCCAAATAACACTAGCATGCCAGACTGACATTTGTTTTTGTCCAAGGAATGCAATCTTGTGATGGCATGCACACATGGGAGGTGAGCTTGATGAAGGATACAGCATGACAAAGAGGCAGAGAAGGAGACAACAGGTTTTATTGTGATTTCCCTCCAGTAAAAAATGCAAAGCACACGAGCAATATAGAAAACAAAACCACAGTGGTGATGGAAAGGAGGCCTGGATTTTAAAGCCATGCACACTGATGGGTAAACAAAGGAAAGAATCAGAAGAAGCTTGTTGGTGGTTTGCCATTATGCCATTTGGATGATTAACAATAAAATTGGTTAAAAGGGTCTGGATCTCTCTCTCTCTCTCTCTCTCTCTCTCTCTCTCTCTCTCTCTCTCTCTTTATCTATCTATCTATCTATCTTACATCTATCTTTCTATCTAGATCATTCATTCATTCATTGTTGAATTGTGGGAAACCTAATATAGTGTTATCCCTGCTTTAAAAATCAGGAATACCAGAAGTAGAAGCAGCCTGTTAACTAAGCACAGCTGTTGTTGTTTGTTTTTTCATTGTGCATTTCTTGTAAGAACTATATTTTTGAAAATGTCACACATTTCACCAATTTTTGCTTGTCTCAGACAGATTTATGAACTCTGAAACAAAGTCCACATATGTCTCATGTCTGGATTTGAAAGAGTGTCACTGATCTCATTCTAGTTCTTGGGTGAAACTTGATATCTGACAGAAGATTTCACGCCATCTATGTCAAAGAATTTTAAACTCTGCTGGTTTTGTCAGTAGAAAATCATACGGTGCTCTTGCACTGCAGTGAAAGATTTGTAAGGAGCTCCGAGAATAGAGAGCAGAGAAAGCCCAGAAGAGCTTGCAAATAACCCAGGCAGAGTAGCTGGAAACCAGCAAACAACAAAACATCACCATGGTTTTGTAATTTACTGGAGTATCTCCCTGCAGCACGCACCATACTGTGCACATTTCCCAACCAGCTGTCCACCACAATAGGTGTCTAGCTTCGTTCTTTCCTCCTTCGGCGGCAGAACAAGCGCACTGACAGAGAGTCCTGCGAGCTAGCCGTTCTTTCAATATTATAGTGAAATATATTTTTACTCATTTGTGTGTTTTTATGAAAATGGGAACATTAAAAAGCGCAAAACCACCACAGTGGAAGAAAATATTTCACCGCTTAATACACGATCAGTGATGCATCATTTAGTGTGCGCTCTGCTAAGTTGGCAAAGTGAAAAAGTATTGGAAAAAAAGACTGCTTATTGTGAAGAATGCAGACATCCTTGGGCAATTGCTCAATTGGGCTTAGCATAAGAACGAAGCAAGACATAAAACTAAAAGGATACATGAAATGAAAGAGAAAGCTATACCAAATTAAGCGTGTTGAAGCAAAGGAACTGGTGCAATGGAAAACAAAGTAATGAAGCTGACTTTAAACACAAAGGAGTTAGAAGGTGGCCACATTGATCTGTTGTGTCTGTCCATGTTCATTAATTCTAATTCATTTTGTGAGACGGGTTTCTGTTGAGCGAGCATGGCTGATTACACATCAGTCACTGTCAGATTTTCATCACTTTTGACAGACAGAATTACCTCTGGACAGTTAAATTCATTGACCTCTACATAGCCATAGAGGGTAGTCCTGAGACAACCAGTTCATACCATCCCATTATTGTAATTTCTTTGTTAATAATAAGTATTATATGAAGATTTAAAATAGGCCTGGTGAGGTGCTGGACTGGCTAAAAGTTTTCCATCTCAGTCTTTAGTTTAATTTAAACTGAGGAGTGCGTTCTGTACGTGAAAACAGACCCACTAAGACAGAAAATCTTCTGCACTTGTGTGGTTTCACCCCGTGTACAAAATAGAGATGAATTATCAGTGAATTTTACTTTTTATCTCTCAGATCCTTTGAGTTAATAACATGTGTGACCATCTGTGTGAAAAAATGCATTAAGTGAACTCAAATTAACTCAAGATATCACCCTGCAGACTACAGACATGGATACATAATGTCTCCCTTTAAACACACGTATAGAGAGAATCACACGCTCTTAAGTGGCTAAACTATAGCGCTTTCTGTTCTATTTAAAAAAAGAAACTGAGTCAAGACACTGCTGAGATTCTTTTCCCCAGATTTTTGTCAGCATAATCTAAAATAGAGTTTAGAAACCCCAAAAGCACTCAAGCCCTTTGGTTGTTACTGCTTCTAAAACATTAGCTCAGCATGCCCAGTTTTCCGAATTAGCATGCCAGTGAGATTAACTGGTCTTAACACTTGTTCTTTTTTGCCTGCTGATCTGCACAGGCTATTAAAGAGAAAAACTGTAGAGAACAGATCTGCATTACATGCCAGAATTTCATTAGGGCTGTAACTCGATCCATTTTATGGCATGACTCATGGATTTACCCAATTTGGCTCTGCTACCATCGGTCATAATTGGCAGTTGTGTCTACAATTGCACTGGGCGGAGTGATTTCTATATGACTGATTATTCTGGCAGAAAGAAACTTTCATGTGGGAATAGTGATGCCGGCTGCCATTCAGAAGCTGAGGGATGCTCAGATCGACTCTTTTCATGCATTCAAATTGACAGTGTGTTCAGCTAAATCTCTATAAATCCCTCCATTCTTTCAGTATACTGTGGCTATGTAAAAGTTGCACAATAAAGTACATATAGGTTGATGCCTTTCAGCACTGGATTACCATGATTGATTAAGAAATAAAGCAGTGATCATTTATTTAACACTTTTTCCTTCCTGAGAAAAATGCCATTTGCCAGATTGTTTCCTGGCCCTGGCACTCTGCTAAAAGAATGTGAAATGGAGCATGGAGAAAGGCCTGGCCACTGCTAATGACTGATTTACTTTCTTTTCAACTGCATCCCCATTTCAACAGTGCACAACAATAAACAGCCCATTAGGGAGACTCAAAATAGTTAGAATTTAGTCGAATAAATCAACAACTGAATCATCTAACATCCATCATTTTTTTTTTTTTTTTTTTTTTTTTTGTTTGTAGAATGGAGGCACCGACATTAATGCCGGGTCAGCAATGCTAAGCAGACAGAGAACAAAGTAATTTCTGTCAGAACTGTGCTATCAGACATCTGTCAAAATAAAAACAGAATAAAAATACTACAAATGCAAGGAACACACCATCAGCATCCTCTTGAATCTGAACATGGAACACATGGTTGATGATATGCTCAAATACTACTGTGTATACTGAACAAAAGGCTTTAGTGCAACACTAAATGAAGAGGAGTCGGCTGAATGGCAAGAACAACATCCAGGCTATCAACACCTTCACTCTGCCGGTGGTCAGGTATCCTGCTTGGATAATACGCTTGCCAAAGAAGAAGACAGAAGCCACTGATATCAAGAAGAGGAAACTCCTTACAATGCATGAAGGTTTCAACCAAATCCAGCACCCTGAGACTGTATGCTAAGCGGAAGGAAGCCGAGGTCTAGTGAGTGTCAGTACCAAAGTCCAGGATTAGACAACGAACATCCACGAGTACATCAGGAAGATAGGGACAACTGACCATGTGTTTAGTGAATACCTAACGCAGCAGAAACCCAAGAAAGACGAGGAGCGAGAGGAGGAACCGTCATGGAAGGACAGGCCCTTGCACGGTGGTCCTGGGGTCTATCACACCAGGCAAGACCCCAGGTGCAGGCTGTGTAAAGATGCCCCTGATACAATCCAACACATAACAGCATGGTGCAAGATGCTAGCAGGCAGGGCATATATGGAACGCCATAACCAAGTGGCCAGCATAGTTTACAGGATCCTGTGAGACTTCCAGATACAGATGGACAAACTGGTGATGGCTAACCAACCGGAGATAGTAGTAGACAAGCAGAGGAAGACGGCCATAGTGATAGATGTAGCGATAATGAATGACAGCAACATCAAGAAGAACAGTGGTCCTAGTGGTATTCGGAGCACTCAGTAAAGTGACCTCCAAGCTAGGCAAGTGGCTCCAGCAGATCCCAGGAACAACATCTGAGCTCATCCAAGGTCCCTCAAGCTCTCAGGCAGAGGACCCAATATATATAAGCAAGACGGTGAAGCTGCCCTTGCTCAGTGTGAGAGGAGACCTTCTTTGAATTACAAAGAGTTCATTCAGTTCCAGAAATGAATGAGTCATACAGGAAGACATATTTCACTGAAAGCACGCTATGGCCACACCATTCATATATATCATGCATTGTCAGTAAATTAGGATTCAGTTAAACCCCAATTAAGCTTCAAAGAAAAAAAAAAGAACACGCTAGCCATCAGCTCAAAAAGGCAGTGTTTTTACCAGTAGCTGTATTTGTATATGTAAGCCAGGACAGATGTGTGCTCAGCTGTTAGGACTTTGACAGTCTGAACCACCGAGTTAGGCTTTCAGCTTAAAATCATTCAGAGTGAGGCAGATGAGATAGTGGAGTACTCAATATATATCGTAGCACTAATTCAGCATTTATAATGCCTTGGGCCTTAACGTCAATATTTTAGTTCTTTAGTGTTTTGGTCTGAGTTTGTAAAGCTCACAGCTTTTACTTCAAATACCACAGACAATTGAAGAAAGACTGCGCCACTAAACTGCACCTTTTGACCATTCCTTGACTTGAATGTGTGCTGAAGTCAGTCCCAGACACTGATTATGTAATCAGCAGCTGCTTTTACAAATCAGACCGTAATCACATCCAGAGTGTGAGAGAGAAGCGAAAAAAGGACTCAGACATTTCACCTTCCAATCGAAAGCACAAAGACCTTCAAATGCTGAATGTTTGAAGACTTCAAGAGTTTGAAGACTTTTGGAAGACATTA
Organism: Haplochromis burtoni; assembly: GCF_018398535.1. NCBI lineage: Eukaryota > Metazoa > Chordata > Actinopteri > Cichliformes > Cichlidae > Haplochromis > Haplochromis burtoni. The sequence continues at coordinate 289,392 of NW_024582522.1, read as the reverse complement.
CCATCACAATTATTTAGAAAGAGTTTACATATTCTTTCTGATTACTCTGGTTTTCTCCTACAGTCCAAAGGCATGCTTGTTAGTTAATTAGTGATTCTAAATTGGCCACAGGTCTGTCTCTTTGTGCCCTGCGATAGAACAGAGACCTGTCGGGAGTGCACGCCGCCTGTCACCCTGTGACAGCCAAGGGATAAATAATTAATTCATTACAATCAATGCCTTTCATGCAGTACAGTGTGCACACTAGGGTTGTCATGATACTAGAATTTCAAACTCAGTACCGATCCCCAGAAAAATACTTGCTACGCCAAACCATTTTTCACAATGGAGGAAAAAAAATGATAAAATTAACAGACATATTGTAAAGAATGCATATTTCCTGTGGTTCTTGGCACTATATTTCATTGCTAATTAAATGAGGTTATCAAGGAACTTTACACTGTTTCTGTGTAGATGCTGGTAGACTGCTCTCACCTTCAATCTGCATTATTAGTAAATCAGGACTTTAAGGGAAATATATCACTTTCTATAGACAAATAACTACATTATCCCGTTATGTGAATATTAATATTACAGACCAGTAGAACTGATAACATTTACTGCCGAGATCCAAGATTAATGTTGTTATGTTATTATTAGCCATAGCCGCTAGCTGCCACCTCAACAATAACGGGAGGGGAAGGATAATGTGGGTGATATTTCCATCGGCTAACTGCAATGTGTGTGTCAGACAGGTAAGCATTCAAAATAACTCAAATACTTCAACATTGTCTCAAAATTCTTGATAAAGACTGAAATGTCAGCCTTTAAGCTTCGCCAAGCTTGTTCTATTCAGGTGTTTAGCTGCTAGCGTTATGAGGGGCTCTGTGAAGATGGCACTGTTAATATTGCAAATGAGTATCTGATCCAATAGTAATATTTAGCATCAATTAGTATCCAAGGATCAGTTTTTTGACAACTCTACGCGGCACTAATGCTGCCTTCTGTACTGAAAAAAAAAATCAAGTATTGTTACCTTTCCAGAATTTTGTTACCAAAAGGTGCTATAAGACATACCTAATACATGCATTTTTAACTTCTATATGTAAGTGCTAAAAAAACACAAAGAATATTAAACTTGAACTTATGTAACAGACTGAGTCACTGTTTGCTACAGCAGCTAGACTAAGTACTATACAGTAGCTGTAGCTGTAGCTGCGTATATCAACAATTTTGCAGTTCTTTAAGTCTTTCAGATTTTCCTGGATGATATATGATAGACTCAATTAATTTGCTCAGCTTGTCTACACCTATACAAGGAATACAAAAAGTCATGCACAACACAAGCAAAAACAATGGGGAATACTCATGCATAAAAGGGTCGCAACAGGGTTAATATGAATAAAACCTACAATACAAACAAATAATTTAAAGCCTCAGATCAAGCAGAGCAGCAGTAGAAACACAATATAGGAAACCCAAAGAGAAAGCCATCCAACGCTGTAGGGCAAGTTCTGACAGCTGAACCATCTTTCTGCCAATGTAACCCATGTTAGACCAAATGTGAGGCAGAAAAACACAGTTGTAAATATTGGTTTCAGCTGTTCATAGTTTCAGTGTAGTTACCAAGTTACCAAGAAACAAAAATACTAAGTAAAAATAAAGCAGACATGCCACAAACAAGCAATCAATATCAGTTCTAAATAATGTGGCAAAGTGAAGCACTATTGGCAGGTTGATGAAAACATCACGAGACACATGACATTGTGAATGTAAGAGGAGGAATGGAAAGCTTACACTGTGTTGCATTGTCCTCCAGACAGCCCTCTGAGAGCAGCAGAGAAATGAAGAAGAAAGACATTTAATTGGACATCAGAGAAATAGAGAGACTGAGAGAGAGAATAGGGCCAAAATAATGACTAGTTAGTGAAGCAAAAAGTTAAATGATAAATGGTGCTGCTAAAATATTCTATTCACCAGCCTATGAGATTGAGTACCTCAAACCATTTTATTCACAATACATTTTCCAGTGTGAAATCAGCTGCTATCAAGTCTGATCAATGCACAGATCACCACCTGCATACAAACAGCAACCTAATGTGGGAACGCAGGCTGAAGTGGTCTAATGACAGTGGTTGTTTCAAGCAATGCAATGCAATCAGTTTAGCAAAATACGCCAACTTTTTAATACTTCAGTGTTTCACATGTATTTGTACTGTAAGTATTACACATAACACACCTAATAAATTTACACAGTGAGATGCAAGTACATTGAAGAACGGGTTAGATATGTTTTCCTGAGCTACCCAGTTCCCACTTCCTGGAACAACTTTTCAAATCTTTTGCAAGCAGCAGGCTGGAGTGCATGTAAGCATACATTATTAAAGATAGTGAAACCAGTGGGTTTTCTCTAAATGCGCTTTTGCCTTTTAGATTTTTCCCACACATTTTAATGTGCATGTTATGAATCAGAAAAAAGTGGATTTGGTTCTAATTTTCAAATGAGGCCTGAGTGTAAAGATACGGAGTGTTCAAGAATAACACTTTAAAGGTTCTGGACATCTTTTATACAGTCACTGTGGTATTCCTAACAATTACAGCTATTTTTGGAGTAAAGACTACTTATGGAGACTCTCTGCTGCCTGTAATCACGTCTCTGCTCCTTCCTTTTTTCCATTTTAATCCCATGGAACAACTTGCACAGTTGAAGATTATAAAATGTACCTTTTATTTTAAAAGACAATACTGTGTTTAATAAACGGATTTACTTGTTGGAGTGAGGATTACATAAAAAAAAACATCGTCTAAATGGATTGGCCAGAGGAAAAATTCACAGCATAAGGAGCTATTTTCTAGCCTGTGTGAGTGCACACTTCAGCTGATATTCTGTTAGTATTACTTCACAATTGTCTTTTAACTGAATTTACTTAAAGCAGTAACTGTCGAGAAACATAACATATTCATTAAAGATTTGGTAGAAGGCCATATCGTGTTAAACAGCAGGAATAGTAACAATTTCAGACTTTTATGAGTAAAAAACAATAAAATATATCCACTCATTAGGTACACCTTTTCAACTGCTTCTTTAACACAACTATCTAATCAGAAGGTCACAAAGCAACAATGCAATGCATTTAGGGATATACAGATGAGTCCAACTGAGCATCAGAATTGGGAAGAAATGTGTTTTGAACGTGGCATGGTTGCTGGTGCCAGACAGGCTAGTCTGAGTATTTCAGAAACTGCTCATCTCCTGGGATCCCCCCCCCCTCCCCAGAACTATCTCTATAGTTTACAGACAACAGTCAAAAACGAGAAAATATCCAGTAAGATGCAGTTCTATGCCTTGTTGATGCCAGAGGTCAGAGTAGAGTGGCTAGACTGCTTCAAGTTGATAGGAAGGCAACAGCAACTCGAATAAATACTCGTTACAGCCAACGTATGGAGAAAGGTGTCTCTGAATGCACAACACATCAAACCTACAGCAGCAGAAAACCACACCTGGTGCCACAGACGACTGGAAAAATGCCACCTGGTCTGATGAGTCTCCATTTCTGCTGAGACGTTCAGACGGCAGGGCCAGAATTTGGTGTAAACAACATGAAGGAGGATTGTTCCTTAGCATGTCTATCTCTTTATGGCCACAGTGCTTTATGTTAGGCATGCCTACTCATACAAGTGTGTTTCATATCCATAAGAATAAGTCAGCTTGACATGAAACACACACAGCTTAGTTAATATCAGGTGCATCGCTTTTGCTGCTACATGACAGCAGCACATATTTTGTAGCAACAGGGGAAAAGATGAGGAGTCGTGGGCTGTGAGGCCCGGTTTAACATCGTATCAACTTATGGGCTTCTGCGCAGCTCTATAGCGAAGCTTGACGTTGACAGCCTCCTACACAATGTGCCTCAGTAGCATCAGGGGGCTCCGCAGACCTTTTTTTGTAGCCTCAATTAATGTCTTAGCATTTTTTCATCATTCTGACGTTTGGTGGGTGGATGTTGAATCTTTTGTATGCTGTTGTTCACTCAACATTTTGCACATTTTGGGATAAGGCTTGGGCCTTACCCTTCTCTCATGCTCACGAGGAATATGTATTAAACAACATGTCCAGCTTGTGTTGAAAAAGCGTGTGCTGTTGTGATTTTTCTCTGTAACCATCAGCAGTGAGTGAAAGAACAGAAATATTTTAAGTCCGAGTACAGCAGCAGTGGAAGTCACACAGCACCTGGGGGCTATATGGACTATATGAACAAGCCTCTATTTTTTCTGGCCTTTTGACATGAGCCCCAGTAAGTCGACCTTAAACTCAGCATGCCACCACCGAGTCTGCCTCTGCCAATAAAATTTCAAAAACACTCCACTTCTGTACAGTGGAAATCAGTTGAGCTTTTGAAAAATGTGAGAAAGGAAGCGTGTTCTGCATCCTTTGTTGGCAGAATCCTGACTTCTTTACTGGAAATCATCATGCATTAGCACCGCATGAGTTAGGCTTTAAAGTCAAGGCTTTGTATTCGAGGTTTGCTTTAGGAATGGATCAGTTCTTCCACATATTATTATTATTATTATTATTATTTCATCTTTCAGTCATCTCTGGAGCTGTTTATATCACAAAGGTAATTATTATTTCATTTAATTTTTATAACTGCATTTTTCAATCCAGGTTTACAGTACTGGCGAAATTATCTAGTCTCGGTGCATACCAGTCTATCCAGGCTTGTTCCAGCTGCAGTGGTTGGCCTCTCCTCAGGGGTGTAGGGCCTGAAACGCCCACTGAACACATCTGAGATGCCCCGCACAGACCTGCCTATTCCTGATGGCTTTGGTTGGCCACACCCTTGAAAGACCTAAAAACAGAAGAGAGGTACACAAAGTTACCGCAGAGAAAAGGCAGACGCCAGGGAAAAGAGGACAAACTGCCCAGTTTTGTAATAATAATGCAAGATTTCCCCATAATAATGACAGCGAACTTTGCAGTGATAAATAATTTAGTTGTCAGCATTCAGAGGATGCACAAAACTGCACTGAGCCAGGGCTGAGTCTGTTACTTTGTAGATTACACATCCATTTTGATCCCACAAAACTTGTACTTTGCTCTACCACTGATATTTCTCCCTCTGTCAATTTGCTCTCAGCACCATTTCTGCTCTGTGATTTGAGACAGCCAAACTGTAGAGAGCCGTCCTGGAACCAATACTGTCTATCAGTGATGAGTCTCTTTTTAAATGAAGTGTGATATTGTTGGGAGAAAAGGAATTAACCCTTGATATGTTGTTACTCAGTTGTCCTAGCGAGACATAAAATTAAGAAAATCTGACATCTGACCAGGATTCTGTGTCGCATCCTTGCTTTGCATCCACGTTATCACAAACTACAACTGAAATGAAGCTGTCAGCGTACAGAAGAGATAAAAGTAATAGGCTAATTTTATTCTAAACTGCAAATAGGAAAACTTTTGGGAGAGGAAAATGCAGAATTGTAGCAGTTTGTAATATTTAGTGTTACATGGCTGAGCGATACAGAGAAAGTAACTACCCGGGAACAATGTAAACCCGCACACACATTGGCTTTTTTAAAAGGAAAGTTCTTAAATTTAACAAACAAAAGTTCAGTTGTTTATGCTTTGAGAAGTGCAGATTTACCACTGGAATCTCGCATTAATCAGTGTGTGGCTCATAGAGGTTCATATGAACAGCAGATTGCTTTTAAGGCCCAAACAAGACACCTCCAAACAGCACAGCTCATTAGCATTCATCCCTGGCACATTTACTGGCCCCTGGCTCAGTAGTGATGGAGCACCCTAATGTATTAGATGGCTGTCATGACAAGAGACTGCTTTTTTCTAATATTTAGCAATTCTTCACCATGATTACGCTTCCAATATCTTGTACATCGCACAAGCAAAATGTTTTTCAACAGGTTTGAGGAGCAGTAAACGAAGAACAAGACAGCTCAGGGAAATGGTCAAAATGTGAAAGATTATAATCTGACACCAATCTGTCAGCCAAGCACAGCCTCAGAGAAGTGAGACGTCAAGCGCATTGACAAGGGGGTTAAGTTGGACATTGACAGCTGTTTGATATGGGAGACAATGTGACGGCTAATTCACAGTGACTTTTGTAACTCTGGCATGGAGATGGGCCACACGTAACCATCAGAATAACAATGATGAAGTGAAAAAGCTGCCTTTTGACAAGAAAGGCAGTGAAAAACCATCCACTGTGTGATAATATCCTAATTGTGCCACTTCATATTTAAAATGTGCCAAAGACCAATTTACAATATGAAGTCTAAAGAGGACAAAGACAGAATTAGCAGCGAAAACGTTAATATGTCCTGTCCCAAATTTTAGATATGCGAATACAATTGTGATGTTTAGGAGACTGTGTTATGTGTAAAAGCTTGTCACAGGGCTCCAAATATATGTTGCATTTACATTTCACAGATTGACATATTTCTGCTGAATCATGCAGATTCATATGAATAACAAAATAAAAAGGGACAATGAGATGAGAAGTTGAGGACTGCTAATATAGTCCAGTTATTATGCTCATTATTTCCTGGATGAGATATTAGACAAGGCAATTTTTTATGCTACTTGTGGTTTTACACTACTTAAAAATGTACACACTGTTTATCAGGTCAGATATTGTGTGTGTGTGAACACTGTTTTCAGCACAAATTCAACAAAGTCAGCACAGCTTCTTCAGGATACAGTACCTTGGCTGACACTTGCATGCTGTTGTCCTGCATAGTCATGATAGCGTCAGAGATCTTGATGTCAATTGGTTGTATAACTGCTTCAATATTGGAGGGGCCTTGCAGCCTGTCTGCCACCAGCAGCATGGCATCTGTCAAAACACAGAGGACACATGTCAGTTTAGAAATATTTAACACAAATGGATTGGTTCTCCATTATGAGTGAGTATCAGTATGTTAACATTGCATTTGAGTATTATCAGCTTTCAGCACAAAACCCTCAAAGTATTAAGCTCTGCGACTGCGACACTGATTTAAACAACAGGGCAAACAACTGTCTCGAGATTGTCTTGACAACCAAAAATTACAAATCCGAAAAGGAACCTGCAATTTCCATTGTTTTTGTAGGTTGAAATAGTACATCAGGTAGAAAATAAGTAAAACTACTTGCAAATGAATCAGCCTTTTCATGTTCAGCGACATGCGATACAGTTCAGTAGGAAATATTAAAGTCAGAAGTTTTTTTTGTAGAGGAAAGAGGGAAGCATCATCATGGCAACTATGACAACAAAGTTTAAAAAGACTGGCAAAGATTTTTACCCAAACAATGATGTTTTTTGATGCCTGACCTTAACCAACTAGCTTTACTTCTCACATATGAATCAAACTTGGTGTAAAAGTCAAAAGAGTTTAATCCAGCACTGCCAAACCAACATCTAAATGTTGACTTTTAATTATAGATTTTTTTTCCAGTTTTCAATTCAATTCAATTCAATTCAATTCAATTCAATTTTATTTATATAGCGCCAAAACACAACAACAGTCAGTTCAAGGTGGTTTATATTGTAAGGTTTAGACCTATGAGACCCTACAAGCAAGCGCTGGGCGACAGTGGAAAGGAAAAACTCCCTTTTAACAGGAAGAAGCCTCCAGCAGAACCAGGGAGGAGCAACCATCTGCCACGACTTTAATCTAGTTTTATGACTAAAAAAGGATGAAAATATAGTAATGACATATACAGCAAAGTAAATAACATATAATTTAAAAAAAACAAAACAAAACCCACACATATATTCACAACACACTGGCAGGCTCTGTGCTTGTCTTAATTTAATTGCTGCATCTTCTTTTCTTTAAATGTGTCAGAATATTTTCAGTGAATAACATCTCTTGAGACTCCGGTGGCTACTGAATGATGCACCAGGAATGATTAATGAACTGATTACCAATCATCTCGGGACCTAAGCCAACACATTCTTCTTCAGTGGATTGTCTCTTTTTAAACAACATGACATCTTGATTCATGGATCCAAACAGTTCCACTTTAGTCTCATCACTCTGTTAACAGAATCCTTCAATCTACAGGCTGATCTGTTACTTTCGTCCACATTTAAGTCAGCTTGTGTTTTGTTTTACTCGGTAAAAGTGTGCAGCAAAAGTGCCGTCATGAAGTCCCTGCTTGCAAACAAAGCAAAGAGTCTAAAGGCACTTTAGCAGCGTTTTGATTCTCGCGTGTTTCGCTGTGAAGACAGATACTCTGCTACATCTGGTAGATGTTCACAGTTTTGATTTCCCATGTGAATTTTGTAGCCTGCTCTCTTTTCCAGCAACACACCTATAAATCATCGGTGTCATGGCTTGTGTTACTTAAGTGTCTGTGTTTGTATTTTATTTCAAAACCCCGATGAAACCTTCCAGCTGAAAAATATAGCTATGTAATATTTCCTTGACAAAGTCCTTGCTTGTTTAGTGTTCTTCTTATACTCTGCAGATTCTTTGTTCTTGCTTTCATTAAGTCTTTGGCAGTTGTGTTTATCCAGTGAGGTTTCCTGCTGTACAGTGACTTTAGTATCATGCTGCCAAAACTGTATCTTGGAATTTGAAGTCTTTGAGCAATCTTTAAAAAAAATGGTTTAGTTAAATAATTTCTTATCTTAGCTTTTGAGACAGCACCTTTATCTTATCCAGGTTTGCTGCAGAGCTTGGACACCTGCATAGGTGAGAATAATGCCTGCACAGGTCGGTCTAGAGTTCCCAGAAGCTTAATTATCTTTTGACAGCCCTATATTACAATTTTTCCTTTTTAAAAGAAGGTGGTGATGCTCTGGAAATATAAATAACAGGGGCAAAACCATAGATCCTTCTCACAACACACCAAAAACACCCAATTTCCCATTTCAGTGTTTTACAAAGGCATAAAAATGCCCCCATCTCTCTTTCTGACATGTCATTGGTGCTCGTGCCCTCCATCTGCTGCCTGTTGTTTTGGACCCTCTACCACCTGTAGGCTCTGGGCAATATTTGCTCATCACTTCCCAATTTTATACATAGACTATTTGTGCAGAGTGATGAGCCTAGATGCCAAGCTCTAACAATATTCTGCTGCTGTAAGAAATGAATCATTAGGTTAATTTGCAAATGCTCAGTGACATAAATGAATATAGGAAGAGCACACCAGAGAGGCTGAGTCATGAAGAAGAAAAGGTAAGGGGAGAGGAGTTAACTGGGAGAAAAGGCAAGGGCAAATAGATCAACAATTTAAGAAGCTGGAGAGCGTTGCTTAAAGAGCTAAATATACCCACTGGTAGGCATGTGCGAGTGTGTGTGTGTGTGTGTTTTTATGTGCACACACACCTATATACACATACATACATACATAAAGCAGGGGCCGTGACCTTGGACGACTCTCGGCACGAATCGATACCTAAAACAGATTACCCACCGAACCTGACACTTTTCATTTTCATTATAAGACTGTGATATTAATATGTTCATACAGAAGAATGGTACTATTGATTGAGTCGGGCTGGGAGATGTCTGAGGTGAAAATAATGTGTTTGATAATACACTGTCCTGTCTCTCAAAAAGTAATTAAAAGTCTCGTCTGTGGGTATAGCACTGGTTAAATGGAAGGGTAGAGATATCAAGGAGACGTCTATCTCTGTGCAGTGACATTTGCAGGGATGTGAACAAATCAGGAAAAGCCTATTTAGCCCAAAGGGCAGAAGAAACACTGTTCTGGCTCCACTGAGTCTTCAGTAATGTTTGAATCAAATGTGTAAGTCATTAAATAGATGTGATTATAACCAGAGTTCTGGCACGGAGTGATAAGTAGCCTCTAGGTCTGAAGCCTGAGGGGGCGAAGCCTGCAACGACGCTGCCAAAAAGCAGAACTTCCATCCTCTTGCATGGCCACTTAAATCAGGTCTAAATGACTGTATGCAATATAAAATGCTTAAACAACATCGAAAACTGCTTCTGCTGACAACAAATTATTTAGTGAATATGGCTCCACAGCTTTAGGTTAAAAAAACTGTGCTTTTTGAAAAAGCCGTGTTATTGTTTAACATCAACTAACAGATATGATGCAAACATGTTTACAGTAGCCAGCTGCAGTGTGTGGGCTCCTCTCAAAATTACACACAATGCCCAAGTTGATCATAACTGAGCAACGTATCAGTTGGTGACACAACGACAATGGAAGTCTGCAGAGACAATACTTGTCATTTGAGTATGATGTTGTTTTTTTGGGGTTTTGTGTGGAATCTGTTAACAGTAAGGAAACTGTAATAAAGCATCACTGCATCGGTACATTGTCTGCCACTCTCCCATCACTGCTGATGTTTTGTTGTTGCAGTGCAAGTTCGCAAATGCAGTTTCAAAACAGCTCAGTAGTTTCAAACTACTGAGCACTCCAAAAAAATCAGGGCAAGAGGCTCTTATGTCTAAATGGCAAAGCGGGTCATTTGTCAGCATGATTTTTGAGTGCGTGCTAATCGGACACCCCTGTGGTTCAGGCATGATTATGTTTAGGCAACTGAAATTACTTTCTAATGGTCAGAAAGTTGTTATTGTTGTTAAACCAAATCAATAGTCACTGATTGTTGGTAAAAGAAAGAATATAAAACCATTACCCAAGAGTCAAAACTGAGCTCTTTATCCCCAGTGACTGCTCTAAGGAACTTTTCCTGAGATTGAACTGCATAATCTCGGTTTTAATATTATGCATTATAGCCTGTGTGGAAACTTCACCTTGTTCACTAAAGAAAAGCTTAGGGGTCTTGTAAAATTGACAAATAAGATCGTTGGGGTAAGTCAGCTACAGCTCTTGCAATTACAGTGCAGCACAGAGGCACTGAGGAAAGCCAATACCATTCAAGACTGTCCTGACCAGCCATTGTGGAATGTGTTTAGCTCCTGCCTTCAGGCCAGCATTTCCGAGTGGCTATCATGAGATTTAAAAAATATAAAATCCCCCTTCTCTCAGTGGCAATTGACAGGGCAGGATATTAAGCTCACCCGCTTGACTAAGAGGAGTGATTTCGGAGACAGATGAGTACAGATGAGGGAGTACTAACCTTTTTCGAGAGGGGTCTATTAAAAACAAAGATTAAATCACTAACCTGGTATTAACAATTAACAAATTAAGCTGTAACAGCTCTCAGGTCTAGTAGGGCTGTGCAGCTACCATGCTGCAACACAGCCTATTCAAAAGAAAAAGTGTAACATTAATGTGTAACATCACTGTTATTATTACATCCTTCATTTAAACTGTTTTCAGGAGAGACCTGTGTACAAAGACATACAACCACATAATGAAATGACCTTATATGTGATCACAAATTAAGAAACATATATTCAAGAGTAGCTGCAGATAAATATATATGACCTTTTAAAATGCTCCAATGAAATAGGAGAATGTAGCTTTGTAGTTCTTTTGTAGTCTCCATTTGTAGGCAGGAAAATATAAAGTACGTAGTATAAAGTAATTCATTTTCATTTCAAGTACAGCTAATGCTAAAATGTCCTGGGACCTGACATTGACAATCTATGCAGTAGGGCCTTGTAAATAAACCTCGTGCAAGGTTGCCTGCTTTTATTCATTAGGGAGGACCATTCCACTTTTTCATGTAAGATACAATGGTGAGTAAGAAATTAATCACCTGTGCTAAATTGCAACGCATGGTGATACACAGAGTCAAGCGGCTTCAAGGTGGTTGAAGCGTGCATATAAACAATATCCCTACAATCAAGCACAGACAAAACTGTGGACTACACAGTGATCTGACTATCTGCGAATGACAAAGACCTGAAGAAACAAGATCCCAATCTCTGTCTTTAACTTTGTTGACAGGTTTTCCACACGTTTTTTTTTTAAACTGTAAAATCTCTAGTATTTAAATAAAACAGATACCTTTACAAAATAAAGTCAGAGAAAGATTAACAAAGACATTTATCAACATGACATTATGTTTCTGGTTACTAGTGCTGAACAGTGTTGGTCAAGTTACTTGAAAAAAGTAATCAGTAACTAATTACTGATTACTTCCCCAAAAAGTAATCCCGTTACTTTACTGATTACTTATTTTCAAAAGTAATTAATTACTTAGTTACTTAGTTACTTTTTAAAAACACGATTTACAACCTGAAAGGTGATAAAGCGATAGATCTTTCAGCCCAATTCTACTTTTTCTACATAATCCATCATACAAAATGTAATCAAATGGAAAAGTCTCTTTTTTTAACTTGTTTTATAGTTTTAATCTTTTAACTTTATGCATCAAGCAAAAATTTAATTATATGCAACATTCTCTGACTTGAATAAATTAGTTTAACATTTAAACCTATTTTCTGCACATTCCAGCACATAAAATAAAATATTTTTTGTGTTTACACTCACTCTTTCAAATAGATGCAAGTAAAACACAGCAGAAAATAAATAAAGTCAAAGACTCAGCGGTCCTGTTGCTCTATTTTCACCTGTAAAGCAGGACTGGGTAGGCGGAGGTTTACCCTGGTGCAGGTGTGCCGCGGTCAGTTGAAGAATCCGCGAGTTTCTCTGTGAATTTCCCATTACGTCGTTGCGCACTCGGTGCTTGCTTGGAAGTTTAGGGGTTTTTTTCGCTGTAAAAAGAAGTTTTCTTCCCACGCACAACGGACGCTAATGTTTTTGTCACTTTTTATGGAATCAAACTCAAAGTAAGGTCAGTACTTCCACGCTTTAAACGCTGCACGCTCATACTCTCTCCGCACTCGATATATTATCCATTGTTGATCTGCACACAGCTGTTGTCAATCACGGTTTTAGTAACGCAGTAACGCAGCGTTCCTACGGGAAAGTAACGGTAATCTAATTACCGTTTTTGCAATAGTAATCCCTTACTTTACTCGTTACTGAAAAAAGTAATCGGATTACAGTAACGTGTTACAAGTAACGCGTTACTGCCCATCTCTGGTGCTGAAGATGGGAGAGCTGAGTGTCTATGTAGCACATAAACAGTCTTAACAACATGAGCTATTGATGATGAAAATCACTGACAGCTAACCATTAATCCACAATATATCTGTGATTCCATTGTTTCACTTAATATTTCTGTTTTTATGTTACATTTTATATTTTAACCATTGCATGTTAATATTCTTTACATATACTATGTATTCTGCCCTGATTACTATGTAATTGTTTGCTGATGCAATAACTATCTGAAAAGGGCCTCATTAGCTTGAAGAGTTTAACTTATGAAGTTGTTAATAAACGTTTCAGATTGGTTATTTTTTCCTTTGACATTTTGCTTGTTTAAGAAGAGAAATCAGACTCACAGGCAGCACACTCAAAGGGCATTTGCAGCATCTCAGATGCCAAAGTTCAGATTTTGACAGACAATGGGGGATTCATTGAGTATGAGTGTTAAATCTGAATTTATTATGAGTCTTTTAAGGATGCTAAACTTAATGACTTAAATGTTACTTTTCATGGGTAAAACTAGAGCTTTGATTTTGATGGGAAAAGGGGAGGCGTCTATATAAGTTCATATAGTGTATGCATTCAGTTTATAATTTGTACTCGAAATTATTTACCATTCGAACAAATATGTCTGTGTTCTATGTTGTCTACTGTATGCAAGGCCCTCGCTTTTAAAGCGTACTGAGTGAATACAGACGCAGATAGTCTCCCTCTTCGCTCTGTTAGTGCCTGTGCCTTTGAAAAGCGCTCCTGTTTGTTTACTCTGTAGTCTCAAATTGGGCGTGATGCTTGGTTAGATTTCCATCAGGAGCTGGCTGGAGGTCATTGCAGGGGACCAGCTTCAGTCCTGTGAAGTCTTCAGCTGCCTATGTTTAGCAGAGTACTTCTCTAATGCTTTTGCAAAAAAAAAAACAAAAAACAAAATGCCTCGGTGGAATTCAGTGAGAGTAGATGGGAAATTGGCAGCAATTCTGTTACCCATTCCATAAAAGACTCAAAGACCTAAATGATATCCTCAGTGGAGTTCTGACAGCCTATTTTTCATATAGCTTAATGAATATTTGATGGATTGCGAGTATGAGTCAACCATATGAACTGTTAAGAGGGGGTTAGTTGTACATGCTTAAATGACTTCTGATAAAATATAAAATACAAGAACTTTAGAAAATATATATCTTGAAACCGTGAATGATATTAAAGTTCATGTACTGTTTTAATTGTTTTGTTTAGTTTCTAAGTGATACCACTGACACCACTACCCTTCACTGCCATGCAGTCTAAGTGTTTTGGCTTGCTTCATGTCCTAGACCCAGTTAGTCAGGTTTAAATGGATAACGGGAAGCTTGCTACCTATTCTGTTTGCAATTCTTCTGCATTTCCCAACTTATACAGAGTTTAAGCACAAATACTTTGTGAATCTAATCAATGGAAGTCATTCTGTGACCAGAGTTGGTTGTGTTAAAACAGGACCTTAAATAGAAAAAAAATTATTATAATATATAATTATAATATAGTCTGTAGGTGATCTGCATACATTTAAAGCTAAATATGGGGTCTATTTCTAGTTCTGTTTTCACTGGTACTCCTACTTGGTACATCCTAAACCTGCATCATCATATACTGTAGCAGATTATACACGAGCATGAAGTTGTGAAAGTTGTGGCAAATGGGGGGGAAAAGGACTGGGTATAGTGATGGCCACACTTACTGGCTTCACGTATTCACGGCTGCACAACTTAAATAATCAAAACATTAGGTATTTAAAAACCAGATGATGAGTGCAGCCACTGATAAGATAACTCGCCGTCATTGGCTTTTCTTTGAAGCGCACAGGCTTTGGAAGTTATTCTACAATAGTCTGCTTAATGCCTTTCATTTACCAAACAGAGCTGCTGTGTGATTGTGGCAGCACAATCACTGCTGTTAGATCACACATTTAGATGACTGTAAAGAGACACCCTAGAGTAAAGAAACGGCCTTTAGTATAGTCAACTAATCCATCCAGTGCCATGGTACTGGGTCGTAGAGCTGGTACAAAAATTGTAATATAATGTGACATCCATCCATCCATCCATCCATCCATCCATCCATCCATCCATCCATCCATCCATCCATCCAGGGCATTGTTTGGTTTTAGCACTGTTTATGGTTATGTGAATGATATGAATTTGCACTGAGCTGTTTACCTCCTATAATTTGAAAAGTACTATTAGTATCACCACACCATCAAACATACCACTGCGACACAGGGTAGGGTCATCAAGACTGTGCAGCAAAGAAAAGAAAAGAAAAGTCCTGAAAGTTAACTTTAAATGCGGCCAGGATCCGGACTTTATTGAAAATGGTTCAGTAAGTGATTTCTTTCTGGAAATGCAATTTCAAGGCTTCGAGACAACAAAGACAATGTTGACTTTTATGTTATTCAGATTTCATTCGTGGGGACATTTTCCCGTCTACTGACCACCAGATTCACATTATGAACAAATGTTTAAACAAAGTTGTAGAAATATGTGATTTACATCCAAATGTTTTGGCAGGGAACACCTCCCCGGGTAACTTCAAAATGCCTTTGAATGCAAAGGTCTCAAAAGTAGAAACACAAAGAGATTTGCAGTCATTTCTGTTTCTCCTTTACTCTTTTTGATATCCTGAGATTTCTGGCAATGACAAAAACAAATTTTTCTTCATAAATTGTTTTATAAAGGGGTTTTTTTTGCTACTGCAATTATCTGATAGGGATCTTCTGTAATTTGGCCTTAGTTTTAGTAAATAAAAAAAATATATAATTTTTCTAACAAATGAACAATTGATTTGTACTACTATTCATCCATCTATCCATTGATAGAAACAGTGGGCTGTATTGGCATGGTTATTTATTGCTTCCTGCATGGTGCCAACTTTGCTTCAGGCAGCTTGCTCGGTGATTTTCTAGCAGAAAACTCTCCCTTTTTTGTCACTCTGTGGGATTTGGAAAGACTCCAGCAAACTACCTGCAGAGTCCCTCGGTACACACAGCGGTCGTGGATGAATTTGTGAAAATCAGCCACTATGATGAGAAGCTGAGAATGTTGAGAAGCAAAAAATAAAGAATTGTAGTAATAATTAGCACAATTATTAATAACTTTTAATAACTTTAAAATGGATTTGGGCGTAAGTTTATTTTTTCACTGGTAGATTAAACTGAATCTTTTTTATTTTTGTTATTTTAAACAAGAAGGGCATTTTTTCCAGACATCATCAATAAGTTTAAGATCTGGTATAATATACACAGTATGTGTTCTCTGGTTTCATTAAAACAAACAAACAAACAAACCACAAATTAATAATTTTAGGACACTGAACTAATAAATGACGAAACACGACACTGTTCCCTTCTACACTGCGTTCACAATTTAATGTGTGAGTTCAGGAAAACACACATTTTGATTTTTCTCTGTTTCTTTACATGTGATACTGTGACATTTTTAAGGCTTTATAGGTAGCAGCACAAATGAGATTCACCTGGGTTAGTTAAATTACTGAAAAAAAAATCTATGTTAAAATGGGACTTGTTCATAATGATTTCTCTTCTTATTCATTGACTACCCCTTGAATCACACTCTGGTTTAATTGGTGGAACATATTGGACTTTTTCACACCACATAAGCCAGACTGGCCCAAGTGGAAAAAAAAAAAGGGACAGCTCACTGGGCTGTGCATGACTGCTCTGGAGTCGGTGGGAGGAGTGTCAAGTCAAATGTACGGAAATGATCCCTTCAGGCCATTCATCCCTTCTATTCATGTGTGACCTACTCCTACTCTATAGGGATTAAAACAATATCACTGTCCCAACTAAGAATGAGATGTAGGTTTTATTTTGTAAAGTAAAGATGAGTTTACTAACACAGATTAGGGTGCTGCAATAGTTTATAATAAACAAGTAAAGTGGAGATTCTTTACATTTAGTCTACATATTGTTGTAGCCCTTGTTAAATCATAAATTGACTGATTAACTACATATTTTGGAAAGCTGGGGTCAGTTTTATACCCAGGCTTGATTACTTCCACAACGGCTGAATAAAATACCTCAATAAGCAACACAACATGTTACGATCTAAAGAAACAGCTAAGAAACAAAGTTATTGACATCTATCAGGCTGGAAAGGGTTACAAAGCCATTTCTAAGCTTTGGAGTGAACTATGGTGAGAGCCATTATCCACAAATGGTGAAAACGCAGTGGTGAATCTTTCCATGAATGGTCGGCCACAATTACTCCAAGAACACACTGACGACTCAACCAGGAGGTCACAGAAGAACCCTGAACACCCGCCCTCTCACATCATCTATAATTGACTGAGACAGGACTCTCTTCCAGACACTCTAAACCAAGGCACAATGTACATTCCAAATTCCTTTAACTTTAACTTTAATTTTAAATATGTTTATATTGTCTATCCTGTAAAATAGTCAGATGTCTATTCATACAGGGAGTGCAGAATTATTAGGCAAATGAGTATTTTGTCCACATCATCCTCTTCATGCATGTTGTCTTACTCCAAGCTGTATAGGCTCGAAAGCCTACTACCAATTAAGCATATTAGGTGATGTGCATCTCTGTAATGAGAAGGGGTGTGGTCTAATGACATCAACACCCTATATCAGGTGTGCATAATTATTAGGCAACGTCCTTTCCTTTGGCAAAATGGGTCAAAAGAAGGACTTGACAGGCTCAGAAAAGTCAAAAATAGTGAGATATCTTGCAGAGGGATGCAGCAGTCTCAAAATTGCAAAGCTTCTGAAGCGTGATCATCGAACAATCAAGCGTTTCATTCAAAATAGTCAACAGGGTCGCAAGAAGCGTGTGGAAAAACCAAGGCGCAAAATAACTGCCCATGAACTGAGAAAAGTCAAGCGTGCAGCTGCCAAGATGCCACTTGCCACCAGTTTGGCCATATTTCAGAGCTGCAACATCACTGGAGTGCCCAAAAGCACAAGGTGTGCAATACTCAGAGACATGGCCAAGGTAAGAAAGGCTGAAAGACGACCACCACTGAACAAGACACACAAGCTGAAACGTCAAGACTGGGCCAAGAAATATCTCAAGACTGGTTTTTCTAAGGTTTTATGGACTGATGAAATGAGAGTGAGTCTTGATGGGCCAGATGGATGGGCCCGTGGCTGGATTGGTAAAGGGCAGAGAGCTCCAGTCCGACTCAGACGCCAGCAAGGTGGAGGTGGAGTACTGGTTTGGGCTGGTATCATCAAAGATGAGCTTGTGGGGCCTTTTCGGGTTGAGGATGGAGTCAAGCTCAACTCCCAGTCCTACTGCCAGTTTCTGGAAGACACCTTCTTCAAGCAGTGGTACAGGAAGAAGTCTGCATCCTTCAAGAAAAACATGATTTTCATGCAGGACAATGCTCCATCACACGCGTCCAAGTACTCCACAGCGTGGCTGGCAAGAAAGGGTATAAAAGAAGAAAAACTAATGACATGGCCTCCTTGTTCACCTGATCTGAACCCCATTGAGAACCTGTGGTCCATCATCAAATGTGAGATTTACAAGGAGGGAAAACAGTACACCTCTCTGAACAGTGTCTGGGAGGCTGTGGTTGCTGCTGCACGCAATGTTGATGGTGAACAGATCAAAACACTGACAGAATCCATGGATGGCAGGCTTTTGAGTGTCCTTGCAAAGAAAGGTGGCTATATTGGTCGCTGATTTGTTTTTGTTTTGTTTTTGAATGTCAGAAATGTATATTTGTGAATGTGGAGATGTTATATTGGTTCACTGGTAAAAATAAATAATTGAAATGGGTATATATTTGTTTTTTGTTAAGTTGCCTAATAATTATGCACAGTAATAGTCACCTGCACACACAGATATCCCCCTAAAATAGCTAAAACTAAAAACAAACTAAAAACTACTTCCAAAAACATTCAGCTTTGATATTAATGAGTTTTTTGGGTTCATTGAGAACATGGTTGTTGTTCAATAATAAAATTATTCCTCAAAAATACAACTTGCCTAATAATTCTGCACTCCCTGTATTAATGTACAGAATTCATCTGCTTGCTGCTACTACTGCACATTCACCCAATGTATATACTATATATATATATATAATGTTCTTCCTCTACCCCCCCATAGTTACACTTGTATAACTATGCATGTGACAAATAAAGAACCTTGAACCCTGAACAAAATGTAAAGAACTTGTGTTACTTTTCCAAGTTAAGGTTCATGATTCAACAATAAAAAAAAAGACTGGACAAAAATGGCATCCACCAGTTTCAAAGAGAAAACCACTGTTGCCCAAAACGAACACAAAGGATCATCTTATATTTGAACCACGAGACTTGTGGCAAAATATTCTTTGGACTGTCGAGACAAAAGCTAAAGTTTTTGGAAGGTTTGAGTCTCGTTACATCTGGTGTAAAACTTTGCACAGCATTTAAAAAAAAGAACATCATACCAACAGTTAAACATGGCAGTGGTAGTGTGATAGTGTGTGACTGCTTTGCTGATTTAGGACATGGACGAACTCCAGAAATCGATGGGACCATAAATTCTGCATTCAGTACGTCCGACCATCAGTTTCTACCCTGAAGCTCATCTGTATTTGAGCTGTGCAATGGGACAATAATGTGAAACACACCAATCCACCTCTCAGTGGCTAAAAACAACAAAATAAAGCTGTTTGAGAGGCCGAGTCAAAGTCTGGACTTAAATGAGACTTAGATGCTTTAGTGCAGAGATTCCCAAAGTGGGGGGCCCGCCAGACAGGGCTCCCACACAAATGCAAAGCAGAAGATGAAGCATCGCCAAATATGTTTCCAAACCAACTTCCTTCCAAGCAAAATACTAGAAAATATGATGACGGTGTAGCCTTTGGCTTCACCTGCACAAGTGACAAGGTAGGTCTCCCCGACAGAATTACTTTTCTTTGCAAGATCTTACAAAAGTTCATCTTAATTTTTTTTAATCTCCCATGTCCCATCCGGGTCTCCATATTAAACAAAGGGGGGCCTAGCAAAAAAAAGTTTGGGAACCGTGGCTTTAGTGTGACCTTAAACAGCCGTTCATGCTTAAAAACCGTACAACGGGGCTGAATTAAAAAAATTCTCCAAAGAAGAGTGGCCTCATTGCCAACTATCACAAGTGCTTGATGGCAACTTCTGCTGCCAAGGTTGCTACAACCAGTTATTAAATTTAGGGACAAATTACTTTTTCACACAGGGTCAAGTAGGTAGGTCCTTAATAAGTGAAGTCATCATTTAAAAAACTGCATTTTATATTTACTCAGATTATCTTTGTGCAATATAAAACTCTGTTTGATGATTTAAAACATTTAAGTGTGACAGATATTCAAAGGTGGTAGACACTTTCTCACAGCGCTGTATGTTTCCAGTGATCATTTGTTAATAGTTTGTTTTTGCAGCAACTGCCCATCAGGAATTAATATGAATTAATGAAGGGACTATTCAGCTGTACTAAAAACGATGAACACAATGCTACACAGTACCCATAAATATATGCCTGCCTAGTGATTCAGGGTTGCAGTGATGAAAATGTAAAGAATAACTTTCACCATCCGCTGGTGCAAACTGCAGAAAGTGTCTGCACACAAACACAAGCTGATGTCGCGAAGCTGTCTTTCTCCACGTGCCTGAGCTCATCATGAAAGGTGTCACAAAAACAGCACGTAGATTGTTTACTCTAAATTCTAGTCGACAAATATATCACAAAGTGGTGGCAAACGGATATGATTAACCTAAATTTATTCACAACTTCATGTTTTGGTTGTAATCGTGATGAATGAATGAAGAATTCCCGAGTAAGATCGCTCCCTTTGAACAAGCCTTTTGGTTGACATAGTAAACATGGCCAGTAAACAGTTCCATAATCATAAACAACAATGCTGCCACTTTAATATGGAAAGAAGCGTCAGGGGCAAATCACTGCGTCACTGCACTCGGGGATCGCTGTTTATATGCTTTGCTTTTTTTGACAAACCATGCTGGCTTTGTTCAGTGGCGGAATGGCTCACCTAAATACAACAGTGCACCTGCTGTCTCCTTTCATTTCTTGTTCGATCACAGCACATAATTGCTAGTCAGCACCTGCTAAGCATTCATGATGTGGGAGTGCCTGTGAAAATACAAACATATGTACAGAATTTTTGATCTTCCTGTTTAAACTCTCAGTTCCGCCGTGTTGTAGAGGTGCAATGCTAAATTTTAGCATAAAATAAACACGAGGCAGATGACATATGAGGGCCTTACAAGACTAACTGGGAAAAAGCCATGGAATAATCTTTGCCCACAGGGCTCATTGATCTGCCTTTGAAGAGCTGAGAGGATGAGAACATACAGACATGCCAATGATTACACATTAGGGTTCTGCAGTTGTGTTTCACAGTAAAGTGACACATTTGTGCTTTATTTGAAGTATGACAGGATAAACTGACATGCACATGTTATATAATATTCATCATCCTTCTTTAAAGACATTCATGGTAACACTCGTGTTTGTGACGATAAGCCTCAATCTTCTACTATCACTTCCACAGAACCTATAGGATTGCCTTGAAGAAGTCCAGCTTCAATCATCATTGGACTTTACCAGAACAGCTTTGCATGTTTCACAGCTCCAAAATCCTTATTTATCTTATGCTAGCTCTTAATGCAGCACCTCACTTCATCCTGAGTCTGAAACAAGCCGTCTCTTTGTAGCTCCATCTCTCTCTTTTCTCTGATTTCCTGCTGCTTTGCCTCGTTACAGCAGCACTGCCTCGTCTGTTGCTTGTGTGCAGGCTCTGAAAACAATCTGCAAAAATACTATAAAATATAAGTTCCTGATTAAAATGGTCACTTCTCAAATCCATCCATTTATGTTTGAGACTGAGTCTGATCCGGAACTTGAAAAGCTGACAGCACATGCGCAGCCTAACCGAAAAACCTACTCCATACTCCATATTTCCTGCCTTAATGGACAAGTGCATTGGCTTGAGGCTGAGGCTAAAAACTGACTGACAAAAAGAAACTGCACCCACTGTAGAATAGCGCTTTTTCCCCCAAAAATGGAAAGCAAATGTAAGTTTACTTCATAACCAACAAAACTTATAAAGTAGTCCTAAACAGAGCAGCAGAAAAACATAGGATGCAGCAGGTGGTTGCTGTGTTAAAAAATAAAAACACATTTAGAGCAGCTTTTGGCTAAAAGAGATAAGATGTACATACACTGACCTTATTTGAAACTATAGGTATCTAACATTGTAACAAACGAAAGAAAGCAAAATCGTTCCACTTTAAAATTGTGCCATCTAAACCAAACAAAAACAAAGCCAAAACGATTACGCTATCACATCATTTTCATGTAACATTTTTTTCTAATGTGCAGCTGTAAGAGGTGAATCAATTGCAAAAGATTCACTACCCTGCCAACATTTCTGTCTGTCTTTTAGCAGCCTGCACAGCCAGTCTCTCAGGCACTTACAGCTGGATTGTAGCTCAGTAGCAACACCAACAAATAATTCTTGATAGGACCTTTTTCAGTTTGTTTGGCTTTCAGCTATTTCTGGTTTACTTTAGCTCATCTGACACCTCAAATACCATGTCTCTTCTTCCACCAACTCTAATGTCTTTTTACATTGGCAATTTTTCTGCTTTTCCAGCTGCAAGAAAATAAAAACCCAATTCTGCTGCCTCTCTGTTAATTTTCCTGTTTTTTGCAGGGAAACAAATGTATACTGGTAAAGGAAACATTAAGAGCAGATGCAATGCTCACTGTGATGGATAACCCAAAAAGTAACTATATTACCAAGGGCTTATGTTCCCCAGTTTCATAATCTGCTTACACACATCAACCTCACTGCACGCCTCACCCACGTGCAGCAAGTTTCAGAGCTGAAATTTTCACACTGGTGAACACAGCACTTTGGGAACATAAGAATGGCCTCTGCATAACAAATTAAACTCAAGCTCCAAGCATGTTGCTGTTAAGTGAAGGAATTGAATATGATACTGCAAATCTGCAGTGCCCCAAAAGTGGTAGGCGTCATCTTTGGGAAATGGCTACTCTGATTAAAATTTCAGTGGAACAACTGGGACGGATCAGTCGATAAGCAGATTGACAGGTGTCGTTAAACAGAACCAGGATGGATTTTTCTTTACTTTCAGTGTTTTTAAGTTAAGCTAACTGACTTTATTTTACCATCTTTATTTTAATGAATTATTCCTGTGGAGTCTGATTTGGCCACAACCTTAATAAATATGCAAAACAATATGCTCCACAGTAAGTAACAATATGTCTTCAGCAAATGTGAAATTGGAGGATAAAAACTTGCAACACTCAATATGCCTGTGTGGATGAAATCAGTTAAATAAATCATACAGCTTAGTTAATTCAGAATATTACAAAAACCACTCGCTGGTTGTAAATATAAAGGGCATTGGTGTTAGCATTCGTGCCAGAGATGCAGGAAAACAGTACTCTGCAGATCCTGCAGAGCCAGTAGCAATTACAAAGAAAAGACATTGTTTTTTGATGATGCTGGGGATATGGAGATCACTTCCACTCGGCTAAGTGAGTCATCCAGCCTTTTCAGCTCTTTGACAGGCAAAAAACCCCACCAGCTACCTTGTTTGTTCCTGTCATGTCTGTTACTGAGACTGTAATGCTTGATACTTGTTCGAGTGCCCGTGTGTCTGTATGTGTATGTGTGAGTGTGTGTGTGTGGTTTAATTTAGAGGTACAGTACTTATGGCATACTAGCATGAATCTTAAATCTTCTAGAAAAAACTAACTTTGGTTTGTGCAGAACTGAGCACAGTTACACAGCTATATCATTTAAAGCACCGACACACTGTTCATCTTCATGATCTCAAAGAGATCGCGGAAAGTCTTTCTTGGAGGAAGGAGAAAACATTGGCTTCATGAACTGTGGGTTGTGGGAAGGTACAGTTACACGGGGACCCAATCCTAGCAATTAAAAAGAAATGAGCAAATAAAATCAATGAGGATCACTTACGCTGTGGTGTCAAAGGACTCACCAGAGGACAACACAAGTCTATATCTTAATTAGGAGAAATAATGTGTTTATGGGCCCAGCACAGAGGAAGAAGTTGGCAAACTACAATGGTCTTTACAAATCACACCAAATTTAAAGCTAAAAGAGTTAATTAATTCCACTGGACATGCTTTTAAGTATATTTACTAATCCCTGTTCAGGCACACATCATCACTGTAACAGTTTTTGTGTAAAGCTCTTCATTATTTAGTGGGGGGTGCAAAAATATGCAAATTTGAACTCTGCTGAACTTTGTGGGTGCAGCCAACTGAAAACTGTTCACAATAACAAACAGAGAGACAGAGAAAAACCCAGCCTTTCTTTGGTTAATTATTTCCATACCTGCATTGTATAGTAATAAGCTTACAATATACAAATATCAGATATAAAACCTCCATAAAAATAAAAATATTTATTTATTAGCTTAATTTAAGCAAGCAGATGTGACTGCAAATGAGCCTGAGTCTCTCAGTGGTAGTAAAGTGCTGCTACCAGCAACAGCAATGTGGATAAAGGTCCATGCAGCATCATCCAGGGCTGAAATATGAAAGAAATGCAGCTTCTGTAGTGCCCACTTTAGAGATGCTCTAAAAGCCACTGAATCCTAATAGGCTACATGTTAAAATACCCAGCTAAGCTTATTAAGAGTCATGTTTATAGCTTGGTACAAAAGGTCTCAGTCACACCAGGTTGAAAAATGTGTATTCCCTAAACAAAAAAGCTGCTTTTGAGTTCTTTGTTTGGAAGCTGATTGCTGACATCACCCATAGTTTTCATAAAAGATGCCAACTTGTCTGACAGCATTCACCATTTTACTCTCTAATGTTGGCCGATCAGAAAGTCTAGAACCTAGGAGGGAAAAAGTTAAAGATGACAGTTTCTAAATGGAGGGACAGTAACTGTGTGTCTATATGTAACTCTAAGTGTATATTTTGTCTATATCCGCCATTGTAGAAATTCATCTCATGTAAACAATAACGTGGTGCACAGGGCGACGTCAACAAGCCCCACACCTTTGGCGTTGCGTGACTAAATCTCAGTTTTCCTCATCCACATGTAAACGCAAAAACAAAGTTTTCGAAAATCTGTGGCAGGAAAATCCCAGTTTTCAGTGATCCAAAATGCCGTTTACATGTGGACGAAAGGCCCAAACGGAAAGAAAAAGCTGCGTTTTCAAAAATACCCGTGTACATGTGGACGTAGCCTGTAACTGTAAAATTGTATCAACTCTTAAAAGCTAGCTAACTAAGCTAATATAAGCAGCAGCAGCAGATTGAAAGTTGTGTCTCTAAATGACCCTGATGTTTATAGTTGGTTAGCCGTTGTTTGTTTAGCAGTGTTTTATGGCCAGGTTTGCAGATTCAGTTGCATTTTTAACATGAAGGAATGAAACAGTAAGTATGTCGAGTGTAACTGGTAATATTAGCTAGGGTTGCTGGGGCATTGAACAAGAACATTAAACTAGAATTAGGCTAATTAGCTGAAAATACTGAAGCCACCCATCAAACTCTTTTCATGTTAAGACTGTGAAATGTGAAATCCAGTGACAAGCCTGACATTTGGAGTTAGAGCTGCAAAGCAATTTTTAAATCTCCTATTTGAGAAAGAGGTTAACAGTCAATTATTATCTGTCTCTAATTTTAGCCACATGTAGCTGAGACGGTTATGTTACACTGATAACATTTGCTTGTCAAAAATGACGTTGTTCACGATGTAGCCTGAGCCTAAAAAGCTACTGTAGAGTTTGAATAATAGGATGCGTGTCCCTTCCTCTTTCTCTCTCTCGCCGTCTCTCTGAGGGTATTTTAACAAGGTGCTGACAAGAAAAATGATAATGATGTGTCTGTCATGATGCAGAGCTGGGTAAATTTGTCACAATGGCAGGTGACTGATGGTCTAGGATCATCCAACGGCCAAACCCTGAATTCTTTCCCTGAACACACACGCAGACACACACGTGTAGACACACACAAAAATCACTCAGCACGGGCAGCTACAAGCAGGTAAATCACTTTCTTCCTCAGGTTTATCCTCATTGTTCATGAACTGCCTGTCTTTTTTTTTTTCAGCCTGCAAGTGACAATGTCATTACAGTAACCTTTACAAAGTGTAAACTACTGTACTGTGACTGTAACTTTATATGTATGAAACCGATGCTGTGATCATTCTTCTTCTGCATAGCAATATGTAGGCTACATCAAAGTATTCACCAAGGTCGTTACTGTTTCAATGCTACACAGATTTCTGCTTTAATGCTCGCATAGATACAATGTGATGCTGACATCTTAACATACAAACTGCTTTTTTTAATGTATCCAATAAAATCAGCAGTTGGTGTTAATTTGTTTGATTGCCAATATTTTAGTTTCTAATCTCATGGTGAGGTATTGTCAGTGTTAAGAGACATTTTAATGGTTCTGTAAAGCATTTAGAGCAATCTCTCTTCTTTTATTCAAAACGAAGGCATAGGCTATTTTCACAGCAGTTACTCTGATATGAAAGGGTAGGTGAAACCCAACTGTTATAAGGACATTATGAAGGTTATGCGCTGCGTTTATCCGCTATTTAATGTCAAAATGGCTGCTGGGAAAAAAAAACGTGTGTAATCTAGATAGAATGAAAAATATTTCACCACCTACTCTTACATAGTACCACTGCGATACTGTCTTTTAATACTTACAATATTAATACTTAAATAGGGTTAGGTTAAAAAATATATAACAAGGTGTAAAGAGCATTGCATAGATTTGATATATTTAATCTATGTTATGCTTGACCTATTGGCTTATTTTATAGATTAAATATAATATTGAATTAATTAATTATTCAACAAAAAAACCCACAACACCAAAACCATCATCTGACAAACAAACAAGAATAAAATTACCAAACCGTGTTTTACATTTTCCACAATTCAAAAGACACAACATATCTTATGGCAGATAAATTGTGATTGTCAGATGTGACACAACTTTTATGTGCCGAGAGAGAAAAGACCAAAGTCACTGTGAGTTTTGTGTTTGGTGACTGAGCAGACATGCAAAGAACATTTCCATAAATATTTAAAGAGAAAGTAGGAAAGCAAAGCTGTTTCCATACAGTGATGGAGTCATGCTTATTAAAATCTGCCTTTCAAGGTTTAGATACACTAAAGTGCAATATAACACGTAGCCAGAACCTGATTGTTGCGACAGGATTTTATTTCTATTAGTCTAAATGACATGTGTATTAAGTTTAATAATGTTAATGTCAGTAAGGTTGCAAATCTACTGGCATTTAGCGAAGTCTGGTTAAGCCAAAGTATTTTCAGTATAAGAAAAATCCTTCTCAGGAAAGAAGATTAAAAAGAAAAAACTTCAAATGATAAATTATTCAAACCCAAAAAACTGAAAACACTTGGCCTGCCAGTTATTACCTGGCAAATAAACCAAAGGTAAAAACAAAATGTTCACAAATTTTGTCCATTATTTCTGTGTTCTTTAATGTAATTACAGATCACATTTCCATGGTGAATATCAGACATACACGGCATGTAAGAAATGACATTATGATTTCATTTTAAGCCACAAAGCCTGCCTTACAGCAGAAGGGCTCTGGCACCAATTCACCTTAATGTTACTAACTACATCTGTGCCTTTTTCTGTCGTGACATGTCAAAATGACCATCATTAAAAATAGATGTTACAGGCGTATTGGTACTATTAAGTATTGTGTGTGAATATATATATATTTTTTTTATTTTCTTGCTGTGTATTGGAGTGTTAGGAGCACTACACTTGCAAACACATTAATAACTATTTTACGTGCCAGAAATAAAATAAGTGTTTTTCTTGGTAGATTTGGTATAGCAAATAAAAATGTAGATTTATTGGTTTGATTTTAATGAAAATAAAGAAACAGCACTTTATACATGCTTTTTTCCCTCCTCTTTTTCCTGCTGTGGAATAATAAAACAGCCTTGAGCTTCTCCTGTGGTCATACAACTACTGATAACATCAATGGTATCAATAGTGACATTTAAACATGAGCAAGGTCCACAGGTAAATGCCACTGGGGGTTCTTCAAGGCTTTTAATCTAACCTCCCTTAATAGTTGATGATTTGAAAGGAGGACAATGACAGATTGTGTAGGGGTTCAATCCATAAATTTCTATAATGTAAAGATATGCTTCAGTGGTGAGAACTGACCTGTGATACATTTAGAAGTCTCTGAAAGGCAGATCAATATTTCATGTGAGCTGCATGGTAAGCAAATTGAAGTACAGTACTTTAGCAACAGATAACAAATACAAAATGTCACCAGACATCAAAAACAAATCTTTTGTAGCAAAAAATAAACATCCCCTGGGTTCTGCATTTCTAATTATAATACAATGAAACACACTGGCTTTCCAAAGCAAAACCCATGTCTGCACAAAAAAAGTGATTTAGAATAAAAAAAATACACTTTTTCTGACACCCCAAGGGTGTTTGGGTCTAACTAGATTCATCATTCTGTTGCAACAACAGCTTTTCCCATTACTGTCAAGCACATCATCCCTTTGCGACAATAGATTTTCCTCTTCACAACCAAACAAGACACTAACTTTTTAACACATGTCATAAAGCTGTGAGACATCTCATTCAGTGCATGGGGGCCCATGTTGATCTGAGACTTCAGACGTGCCATCGGAGAGAACAAACGGTTCGTCATCTCATGGTTTCTCAAATGACAGGCTTGTCACAAAACAGCGAAAAGCTTAGATGTGCAGTTCACTTGACACACAGTCTTTGGGGATGTCTCTTAAAAAATGGTGCCCCATTTAAAAAAAAAAAAAATCTGTTAGTGTGGGTGGGAGGATGGGATTGGGGTACATAACAAATAAAGCACTGGCCTACAAAAGATCCAGAGGGAACACTCTATATGCCTTCTTGGTATCCATTTAACAGGAGGGCTTACAGCAGCCGGCTGCTTACAGCCAAACTGAAGTGCTATATTACTCACCATGCTCAGCTGGAAACACTATAGAAAATGTGTTTGCCTAGGATCTACTCTCCTTTATCAATCCCAAACAGCAGGGACTAGAGCTTTAAGCACTATGCCAGGGCTCCAGCAATAGCAAACAACATTTCAGACAGAAAAAGAAGAAATGGTTTCACAAATAAGATTTCAGTTTTGTCTCTTTAAAATCCTTTAAAGCTGAATCTATCACAGTGCATCCTACTGAATTCCCATCGAGACAATTCAAAGGCACTGCCTTAGAAAAGAAACATGCAGCCTTAGAAGTACAAGCTCAAGTTTGAACACATGTCGACGAACCTACAAAGAAAGAGAAAACGAAAAACAGGTGCAAGGGCACTCGATTCAGATCTTACCAATGAAGAGGTTCCATTCAGAATCTAGGTCTGCCTGGTTTGCTAGACAGCCTCTCATTACGTTGTGACAGTAGTTGGGACAGGGTTTGAGCCCAGGCATTCCACGACAGTATGGACAGTACAGCATCCTGGTCAAGGCTTTAACACATGCTGGAGCTACATTCACCTGCAAAGCAAAGAAATGCTTTTTCAGTTATGTCAGGGATTGAAATGGTGATTATTTCTAATAGAAGTTGAAATGTTTGATGGTAGTCAAAAATTTTCAAGAGGTTTCTACCAGCACCAGTGCATGCCAAAGCATCAGCAGTCAAAAATGCAGTTTTATATGAAACTATAGAGGGGATGGAAGTCGGACGGACACTACACTCTATTGCATCTTCTGAAGCTTGAAATGTGGAAATCCAGCAGATGAAACTGCATGACAAGGTTTACATCTCTGTCCATCTCCATTTATTGTGAAGGCTGTGCCTTTTGTTGTTGGGCCATGTAACTGTGCTGGCTTGAGTAAAAGTGACAGGATTCTCACATCTGCTTCCCCTCAGAGGTGGGGATGCAGAACGGGGAGTACATCTGATAATTGGCCTGTCAGCCTCTGTATTCATGGTTGACTTTAGATTTTGAACAGCACACACTGGAGACTTCTAGTGTGTGTGTGTGTGTGTGTCTGTGTGTGTGTGTGTGGGGGGGGGGGGGATGGTTTCCGATGGGTCAGCAAAGCAGGATAGTTAAAAGTAAAGCTAACTAAGCCAAAAAGGGACGTATCCTTACATTTAAGCAATAAAAAATAATTCAGCAGCACTTTGGTTTAGCAGATATTCAATATATACTAACAATATAAATATGTGGAAAAAATATTGATAAAATATATGCAATTTGGTGCATAAGCAGTGATTTTGCGGACTTTAATTTAAAGTCCACAAAATCACTGCATTTTTATTCATTTTCTTTCACTAATGTATCACTTTAGTGCTACTTAAACTTCTGTTAATTTTGGTACTGTCAGACAAATAAAGAAATAAAAAGCAAAGACAGACGGCACAAAGACAGACGGCACAAAGCCTGCGACGAAAATAAAGCACAAATAAAAGAAGAATATAAGAAGATAAAAATGAAAAGAGAAGAACACATTAGTGCACTACTGTAGCTCCATGGCAACATCTGAGGCTTTGCCATGACACTGCATACAGCCTGCGTCTGTTTTTAACATTCCAGCTTGTCTTTGATTTCACTCATACCATGACCAGACCACCTGTGTGTGAAGCGTGAGTGTGAGAGATTGGGGGGAAAAAAAGACAAGAGCGATGTTAGAAAAAAGGCAGAGAGAGAGAGACAGAGAAGCAGAAGGCAGAGATGAGCGCTATTAATGTATTTGCTTCCACTGCTGCTCGGCACCAAGCGACAAGGATCAAATGAACCATCTTTGACATTTGCAATCTGCCAGTGACATCACGCGATGTCTTGTAAGAAGGCCATTAAACCGGGTTGCTAGCTGTCAGTTGTAGCACTGCGTGTCATCCGCTGGTATGTGTTCTTGTAAATTGTTTATATCTCTCTGGGAGTGTAGCGAACATATGGGAATTTTTCAGGAACAAGGTTCATTTGACAACACATTAGAAAGCTGACATGCATGGGAAACTAGAGTGTTACATTTGAAACCATTAAAAAAATAGGACATCACTGCATTATAGACAGAATTAGGAGGATATTACTACTGGAGAGCTGGAACACACACACACACACACACATATAAATAAATCTGTGTGTGAGTGTTTTGCTATTTTCTACACCACAGTCACACACAACACTCATGGTGCCCTAATGAGGAGTTGTAGATGTTAAAAATATATTAATAATCAGTTAGAATATGCTTACAGCTACATTACTATGTCTTAAAGCCCATTTAAAAATGAATTGTGGTGTAAAGTAAAATGCTGCTAATCGACATATTTATAAATAATTCATATATTTATTACGTTGTTTCTTTGTTTTTTAAAGTGACATACTGTACACCGATCAGTGTACTGTTATAGGAGCCTACTATAATGCCTTATCGAACCCTTTGCGAAGGGCAGTTTTGTAATTTAATTTCTACATTTTCTGATTCACAAACTGAGCTCGAGGAAGTTTTTTTTCTAAAAGAAACATTAGAGCAGACTGAGAGTGAACAGGCTGTGGAGAAATCCTAAGATGCTGCCAAGGATGCAGAGCAACAAACACCAAGAAAACAGAGAGACAGATACAGATGAAGCAGACGGAGAGAAAACCGGACAAGACACTAGCAGACAAACAGAAGGAATAGGCAGGTGCCGTCACCACACTTGGAAACAGAAACAGGACCAACTAAATGCCAATCACAGTGTTTGGTTTGGAGAGAACATCCTGTAAAATTCCACAGACTTTCTGCTTCCAAATGTACACTTTATGATTTTCAGGATCCAATACATATCATACTATATATATGTATTTATATATATATTGCCATCTATTTACAGACCTTGAAGAGCAGTCTCCAGTGACAGTGCTCTCATCTTTAGATCTCAGCCTGTTTTCTTCCCTTGCCTTCAGTACTTGCACTTCATAAAAATCCGTATCTCACATAAATTCACAAAGTCTGACTGCTACATGCAATTCACCAATTGACTGAGACAGGGATGAGACACTTTTCCGATCCTACTCCCCCCCACATCCCTGTGCTTCTTCAGAAATATCCCCTGTCCTCTCCCTCATCAACGACTCAAATCCCACAGATTAAATACATTATCCTATCGAGCATTTGAATCATTTTTGTTTCACAAGCTAATTTGCATATAAATATGTTTTGCGTAGTGAGAGAGAGAGAGAGCTCGTCCCTTTTGTTTTCTCTTTTGGCTCACAGTGGCCTAGTCACTGTACCTGAGCAGCAACATGAAATCCAGTTTAAACCACAATTGTAAAACAACAACCAGTTGACAGCATGACTTTGGAGTATCTGTGCTTGATAACTTCCTTGTTTCGCTGTTGTGGTATAAATGATGGCAACATCATACAGGAGGATAATGAAAATATAGTCCCTGCACCATCTGCAACATCAACATGCAATTTTTTTCCCAACTTGTAAAAAGGATTTCATTATTTATTCAAATATTAAATAATGTATCTTTTTTTTTTAAATTGTCAGAATAACTTCTGTCAATTC
Organism: Haplochromis burtoni; assembly: GCF_018398535.1. Lineage (NCBI taxonomy): Eukaryota > Metazoa > Chordata > Actinopteri > Cichliformes > Cichlidae > Haplochromis > Haplochromis burtoni. The sequence goes on along the minus strand of NW_024582522.1, from coordinate 256,889 downwards.
AATTACACTTGGCCCAGTTTCTCAACATAAAGAGAGAAAACACTGGGATGTTTTTTTTAACCACAGTCCAGTTTCAACTACGTCCTTTATATTCGATGTGGCTTTTTTGTGGCAACAGAAGAAATACAGTTAATACTGCATATGGGAAAAGTGCTTTAAGCTGCCCTAAAGCTTTGTGAGCCTTTGGAAAATTTGCATTAAAATGATGCCTCCTAACACAATTATCTTAGTGGGATTTTTTTACATCATCGCTGTTACTGTGCCCAGTAGTCACCGGGTGCCCTGGATGAAGGGTAATCTGATAATCTTGTTAGCACTTATTTACAGTTGAGTAGATAAAATATTTCACAGCAGGATGAGGGGAGAACTTGGAAGTGAGATGACTCAGATCCAGAGCAAGATTAAAACACTAATCTACTCATCTGATGTTTAAGTGCAACGATAACACCGCATGGAGAGCATGTGCTTGCGCGCAAGTCACTGTGTGTGTTTTGGAGTCGTGGAGGACAAATTCAGATCCTTTAAGCAGAAAAAAAAAAACTTAATTAAAGTCCCAAACTGATAAATATGAGTGCCTATTATACTAAAAAATAATGTACTTTAGGCTTTAGTTATTACATTTTTTAAAGTGACTAAAGATAAAACACTGCATAGTTCATATTTTACCTTTTCATAACTTTTAAGTAGATTTTCTTGCAAACGCATACCTTTTTGTTCACATATATTGACACAAAACCTATTATAATATTTACATTATGTGATATTGACTTTGTTCTGTAAGTGCATTTACATAAGGACAGTGTGTGAGTAAATAGACTATAAGAATGGGATGAGCCACAAACAGCAGCCAACTCATTAGCCTCCTTGAAGATGTGGTCAGCTCCTGAGGTAAGCGTAAACATTACCAAGAATTTAAAGTGCAAGATTATAAATGCAATGAGCCTTATGGGCAACAGCACAGCCCCATAAGGGGGCCACAGTCAGGAGACATTACACACACCTGAATTCAATCAGCAATAAGACACATCAATGATGGGTAAATCATTAAAATACGAATAAAAGCGTTACCATTAAAATAAGGGATAACTCTGAAAGACACTCGGAAGATATCACCTTGTCTCTCCGACAAGGTGTTGCCATGCTTACACGGTGTGAGCTCCCTTTAGGGGCAACAAAGTAGGAGAAGCAAAGACGATGGAAATTGCTTTGTGCCACCAAGTAATGAAGTTGTGAGAAATGACAATGACTTTGCAAGCTACCAAGGCCAATCAAGGGGAACACTTGTGGGACGGTGAGACTGTTGCCAAAAAATTGTCTCAATAGTTCTGTCATAATTATTGTGACAGGTTGTGTTGCTTCGCACTGATTGGACATGGATGTAAGACTGCATTGCTGCCCCAGTGTCCCCACTCAATTCCACAGCCATTAGTGTCAATGGCAATATGAGTGATTTGTTACTGTGCAAATAAGACTACCATCTGCTACGAAGAGAAACATGTGCTTGGTTGCATAAATCTCCGTGAAAAACTTAACCACTTATTTCTTCCTAACCAAAGGGTAACATTAAGGGATATTGCAATAAACATCTGATATTAATTCCATAAGTCACAGGAAATGCAAATTGTAAGAAGACAATTAACAATTTCACGCTGCAAGGAAAATCTGATCAAATTGTTTTTATGTTTGTCGAACTCTTACTTTTATTTTAAACATACTGTGAGAAAAGCTACTTTAAAATAAACGAATATTTAAAAAAGTCACGCTTATGCACAAGCTACTCCTTGTAGAAACGATCCAATCTGAGAGATAACAAAAAAAAGGTTTTTGGGGAGCATGGGAACCATTTTGGTGATGAACAAGCTTCATTGTAATGGCTTGCCAAATTGCCCTCTCCTGAAAAGTATTGCAGTTCATTTAACCATGAAGGTGATCTGACCCCAACCAAGTAGTATTACTTCTCTAAACATAGCCACATCTTAATCACAAGGGTGTCAGAGCAGAAAATACTCATATGGGTCCTTGTGGGAGGTGCCAACAGATGTCCTGAATTGTAGGTAGACATTTTGTATGTATTTTTTATGTATATTTATTACCTGTGTCTATGTATCTTACATGTACCGTATACTCCCGTATCCAGTCAAATTATAAGACGTTGATGTAGCAGTAATGTATAACAATGTTAGAATTGTATCGTATTTGTCACAGCGGCAAATGCCATACATGGTCAGTAACAAATAATTATGCTCTAATTAAAAAAAAAAATCCAATTTACAAACACATGGTAATACAATATAATAGAAATACATTTAGAGACTTACATTTACTTAGATTTACATTTTAACGGGGCAGCTAAGGTAAAAAAAAAAAAAAAAGGTAACAAAGTAACAAAAACAAAGTAAACTTTATGTTTATAGTACGTTAGTACATACAGACCAGGCAAAATAAATGCACCAAAGTTGTCATTGAAAATAAAACCCGGTTTTCAGCACTTCATACTAATCACACCTTCTTTCTCTGCTTCTCCATAAACTTCAGTCTCCCTCCACTCCGCATGTTAAATGTAAGCTGGAGCCAAGACAATTCCAGAGGGGCTGCACTAAAATCAGCTGCTGTCAAATCGATGAATGTCTGAAACAGACAGAATAATCCACATGTGAGCATCTGTGCCTCAATGAAACAACACAGTGGTACTTGGGGGACCCCTGTGACCCACTCAAGTCAGCTCAAGTGTCTGTCTTTGTTGAGATGTGGGCACAACCGTTGATCTGTCCTGACATATTCCATGTTATGTAGCATGTCTGGAGCAGCAGTTGGGTCTGTTTCTTTAATTTACAACGACAAGGGAAAACACATTAAAAATCAACCTCACGCTGCTCATTGACTAGGCACGGCGTACCATGAGCGATTCACCATCTCTAGTGAGTACAAAACCTTCATATACTACATTGTTATCCATCTGTCGTGTTGCCTCCTGGATTATAGCGTAGCACTCACCCTCTGTCCAGCTGACTCTAAAGGTCTGCAGCCCAGCCTGAATGTCAGGGGCAGACAAGTCTCTGTGCTGTCAAGAAACCTCTGAACAAATGTCACAACACTGCTGCTGACAACCTTCTCTAAGTGCTTGTTAAATAAAGATATGGTGCCATACACTTTAAATCAAGGTGCAAAAAGTTGTCATAAGAGTGATGTGGGCTGCTCCAGTCGGATGACATATTTTCACAAGTTGATGAGAGGTGGATAAGAGGTATTTTATAGGACATGTTAAAACTTGATGGATCATTTTTCTAAATTTTTTTGACAAATTGCCACCCTTTTGTATTTTGTTCCAAATTTCCACCCACTCTGTACTTGGCTCACTGTGCCCTTCAGAGTATTCAATGCTGAATGGAAGACAGCACAGACTACTGAAGAGAGGAGGATACAGTATATTTCTTTATTATCCGTTCTTATAATGTTCTTGTATTTCAGACCACATGCTGTCTTTCATTTTTTCCCCAACATTCTGCAGTTCACTACAGATCAAAATCTTTTAATTAAAAAGGACATCTTTGGTGCAGCACATTTCCCGATGACGTGCCAACCCTTTTGAGCCAGTTGCCATCTGCCGTCACAGCACTGTGGCTGAGGCCTTATCCCCGGCAAGCTGTGTGAGCTGTGAGCCAGCAAGAGAGAAGGAGACAGACAGAGAGCGAGAGAGGAGGGATCATGCATGAGAGAGAGAGAGTGAGAGAGGAAGTCCGTCTGGTGCATCTGTATCTGTGTGGGCCTCGGCTAAGAAACATGGACGGACCACACTCGCTCACGAAGCAGGTCACTTAATCTGCCCTGAGCAGAATCTGCTGTCAGACTGCTCTCGTTCACTGTTTGGTTTTGCAACATATTAATTACAAGTAAAGACGCTGAACTACAAAATCACATGAACGCAGTCACATTTTCTTAATCAAATTAAGGCATTTTGTATCTTCAGCTAGAAGTGATACATCTTTAATTGCTAACGCAATCTGTAAAAACACAACCAGCTCCACTGGCATTGTCTGCAGTGTCAAAGCATACTGCAGTTCGCATTATGTGCATCTCTTTTGAGGTGTGATTACATGAACTTATTTCCTCTATGGCAATTTCCTTTTCAATTAAGAATCGGAGTCATTATTGTTTTCTATCAGGCAGTTGTTTTTGTTCTCTTAATTGGCTAATTGTTTTGTCTGCAAATGTGAGAAATGAATGAAAAATGTCCAACCACATTCCCAGGAGGTCCTAGATATAATACACATAATAAAAGTAACTGTTTTGTTCCAGCAAAACAGTTACTTTGTAACATTGTTATATTTCTGTTTTCAGCTTGTTTGATGTGTGTGAATGAATTCTCTTTATATACTTTCGAATGTGAACTAGCTTGCCCTGAAATTGCTATTTGGCCGATGAATATAAAAATGATTATACTAGCATTAAAGTCATTTATACTTCTACAGCCTATTGGATGAAACATGTCTGAAGTGGTCCAAACTCCAATAGCACGCGTATATACAGAACAACATCATCAAACTACTAAGAGACTACTAACTAAGAGATAACCCAGCGACTTTTTTCACATGATGAGCCAGTCACATGGTAGCAAGTCGTTTGAAAATAGACACGATGAAGATGACCAATTAAACACCAAAGCCTAACTAAGTATTGTTGCTGACCACGCCCATCCCGCCTATCTGCTGGAAGCAGCCATCTTCTGATGTCAGCTGATGTTCAAATCATCTCAAACTGGTTTCTTGAACATGTATGTTCACTGTACTCAAATGGCCTGAGCATCAGAAAAGAGAAGAAGGTGATTTTTGTGACTATGAATGTGAGATGGTTGGCAGTCCCACACATGCTGGTTTGAGTATTTCAGAAACTGCTGATGTAGTTGTGAATCTCCTCCACCATCTCTAGTGTTTACAGAGGCTGGTCCAAAAAGAGACAATCTAATGAACGGCAGTTACCTGGAAGAAAATGCTTTGCTGATGTCAGAGGTTAGAAGAAAATGGCCACACTGCTTTGAGCTGATAGGAAGGCAAAAGTAACTAAAATAACCGCTCATTAAAATGAGGGTATGCAGAAAAGCATGTCTGAATGCACAACATGTTACATGCTGAAGCAGATGGGCAGCAGAAGACCACAGCAGTCATGCTTGTTAGCTGAGAATTGGACGTTGAGCCTGCAATTCACATGGACCAAAATTGGATCATAAAAATTGGTCTGCACTGATGAGTCTCATTTTGTCCTGTGACATCTTGCTGGTAGGGTCAGAATTTGGATTAAAAAACATGATAGCTTAGGATCATAATACTTTGTATCAACAGTTTAGGGCAGTGGTGTTGGTGGCAGTAGTGGTGTGATGGCGTGTGGGATATTTTCTTGGAGCACTTTGTCCTCGTTAGTACCAAATTTCATTCAAACAACATAGCCTACGTGCATATTCTTGGTGACCGTATCCATTCCTTTATGATTGTAGTGTACTACCTTCTGATGGCTGCTTCCAGCAGGATAACACACCACGTCACAAAGCTCAAATCGCCTCAAACTGGTTTCTTGAACATAACCCAATGAGTTCACTGTGCTCAAATGACCTCGGCAGTCACCAGATCTCAATCCAATAGAGCACCTTTGGGATGTGGTGGACCAGGAAATTTGCATCATAGCTGTGCAGCCGACCAATCTGCAAGAACTGTGTTATGCTATCATGTCAGTATGACATGGACCAAAATCACTGATGAATGTTTCCAGCATTGTGTTGAACCTATGACATGAAGAATTAAGGCATTTCTCCAAGTAAGGCTTAACTAATAAAGTAGACATTAAGTTTATACTCAAAAGTTAGTATTCATGGTGTGAAAATGGTTTAGTTCTAAAAGTGGCCTGTTTTGCCATTATATATCACACACATCATACAGGCATCAGACAGAAAAGAAAAACAAATCTCAGGGCTTTATAATGTAGCACATTATAAAAAGAAACATATCCGTTTGTCTGTGTGCAGATTAAATGACAGTACTGTACTTGACCTTTTTTTCTTAGAACTAACTCTGTTAACACAACTTTGCTGACCACTAGTATGTATAGAAGCACAGCTGGTGCATATTTTAGACACGGCAGTGATTTGCACAACAGCTAAATGAATGTGCTAACTGTGATGAAAACAACAAAAGTGAAAACATGTAAAATGACTGGCATCATTTTCTGTAAGTGAATGAAAATGCTATCTGATTAGTAGGACTGTTTAAATTCAAACAAGCACATATTCACTGCTGACACACAGGTCGTGTGTCAGCAGTGAATATGTGCTTGTGTTTCTGTCTTTTTTTGCTGAATGTTGAATGCATTCGTTAAAAGTAATGTAGGGCAGCGAGTTCAAAAAGCAGACAAACAAAACATGAGCACGTATGGAAAGCACATGGAACTGATGATGATATTTCTCACGTGTCAGCAAAGAAATCTGGCAGAGGATTAATCTAAGGTAAATGTTGTGTAAAGATTAGAAACTGCCTCGGAGCTTAATGTGAAATTATCTGACAGTTCGTGGTCGGAAATGAGTGTATAATGAGATCACCGTGGCAGCATAAGCCATCAGGGAAAACAAATCCCTCTCTACAAAATACCCTACTTCCTTCCATCATCGTGAGCAAAAGTGCACCACGGACTAGGCCGGCTTCCCATGCGTATGCAGAGTGAGTGATAAGTGCTTTAAATGCCTGAACTTTAAACCGTTCAAAAATTCCAAATCCCTACAATCTTCTTTGAGTAGGTCTTAATGTAGTTGGACTGTGTTTTAAGTACCGCAAGGATAAAACTCCTAATGGTCATCATAAACTGTAATCCAAAGGGATTCTGCTCTTAATCCAGGATCGAGGTCCAGGAAACTGTTCAGTGCAAGTCTAGTGCAATCTCATTTTATGGCGTGATATCTCTCCTGCTCTGACTTTACACCATACAGCACTGTGTGTTAGCTGTAAATATTTACGGCTCATCGTATTGGAGCATAATCCAGATGCAAAGTAACATGGAAAATTAAACAGACAGCTGGTTGAAGGCAGGCATCACATGGACAAAGCGTGTTTTTCCATTCTACAACCTCGAGTTTTAAACATTTAATGATCAGTTTGTATATTTGAATTTAAGCCCCAGTGTTGTTAGAGTTACCCACTAAGCATCATTTGCAGCGTGCGGCACTTTACATATAAATGAGACTCAAAACCTGTAGCAACAGACGATTTATTTCGCCATTTGTTTGCAATGTCCCTGACAAACCTGTTGGTCTAATGATCTTTCACTAGCAACCTGTAAAGCACATGTGTGAAAAAAAAAGAAAAAAAAATCAATGGCAAGTGAAAAGACTCTATCGTCTAAGACTGCCTGTAAATAGAGTTTGTAGTGAGACTCTTTTGTCAACTGGACAAGCTATGATGAAATCGAGCACAATCTCGATGCTGCCAATCCATCAGGGACAATAAAAAGTTTATAAATTATCATTTCACTAAACTATCTTTATACGTACATATGCACCAATTTATCATTTATTCTGTAAAAAAAGTATTTACTGTAAAGTAATGCTGACTTTTGCTTCTCCTCAGAATAATTTTAAGTAAACTTACAGCAGAATCAGAGCACAGAATTCTACCTTCGTGACAGATGGTGTGTTTGTCACTGCAGTCTAGCTCTGAGGTATTTTTCAACACTATTTGTTCGCAAATGGTCTGCTAATAAAACACACTGCCAAATGACCAAACACTGATTTATGAAGCTGTAGTAATTGCAGTAGTAACTCAAAAAACAAAACTGCATTCTGCCATAAAGCATATAAAAAGTCTCAGATCCTTGTGGATCTACAATTGAACGGGATGCAATAGTGTGCTTAAACCCAAGAAGTTTTACATTGCTATTTACTCTAACAGTGTGCGGTAAGGAGATGCATGTGTGCAGTGCCACTGAAAACAGCATGGCACTGAGGGTGAATCTCAGGTCAAGGTGATTTGTCATGTCAAACAACTTTTCACCTCGACTTCTTCGGTTGTTCACCGGCCTGACAGCCTTCAGCAATGCCACAGTGTTTCCAGGCTCCGCTTCATAATTGATGAGGAAGAAGGGAATATGGGATTTGATCCAGAGTGGCGGTGCCATTTGGGCCTAGGACAGATGTATAGATGTGCTCATTTTAACTCTTCCTCTGAAATGGCTATGCCACTAAGGGAATGGTGACTAGCTCAGTAGTAAGCTAAAAGACATTATGAGCATTAAAAATGACCAGCTCTTTAGGGATTATACACGGCAGCAGAATATGACATAGCACTTTAATATGTACATAATACTGAGGTGGAAAATTCACAATCCTGTGAAATAGTGCAAGTATAGGGTGGGGCACTGGGGGAAACTGATTATACATCACACTGATGGTAGAAGTTCAAAGATAAAATATAAATTAAGGGATGATTTGGTTTCTGATCTAATGAAAAAATATGAAGAAATTAGACAGTGAGTTTCAATGTAACCATTTCTTGTGATTAAGTATGATGTGACTTCTTATAAGTCGTAATACGGTGTACACTGTAACAAAGCTTCCTGCTGAATTACAGTGAACTGCTGGCAGCTCTATTTGTCAGCATGAAACTCTGCAGTGCATCGACTACAACACTTTTTAAAATTATTTTAAAGAACATTACAGTACTGTGCTGTAATTATCTAAAGTAAGGATTTGAATAAACCTTACAATATATTAGTCCTAGTTTTTGTGAGATGACTGAAATGATGTTGTGGGACTTGAAGCAACATGATTTCACTTATGCAAAGAAAGTCAAACTCCAGCTTAGCTTAACTGCCAAAGAAAAATACCCTACTGTATTCTAGCTTGCTGTTCACATTGTATTTCTGAAAAGCATCAGCATTTCGAGTATTCACTGTACTTAAGAAACATTAGTGCACCAATTTCCCTGTCATTTTTTGCAGCAGTAGATCTGAGTGTCATCCAAGTTATGAAAAAGATGCAACTAAATACCCTAAAAATTGCTCTTCACAGTGAAACAGATAACTTAGGTGAAATATTACCATAGGTGAAGGTTGACTGTGTAGGCTTTTGTCTAAACATTACTTTTTATGCAGTCACAGACCAAAGTTCTAATATAAATTTAATGCATTCACTTGTGTTCACACTCTATGATCTGTCTCAACTTTACACAGGGAGTTAAGCCTCCAACATAAAAGTGAACTGCACAGATCATTTCTTTTTTTTGCCCTGCCACTCTTGCATCCAATTTCTTCTTCTTTGCTCTTCTTACAGTTTCTCTCCCTTGTCGAATTGAAAGGCACGGCGAGCTTTAAGCTAAAAAGGAAACTGCAACGAATCGGATCGCTGCTGAACTCTGAAGACATTTTTAAAACTTAATGTTTGAACTTATGAGCATCTAGTTTGATATGATTTATGTCTAAAAGCAGGTGAAGAATATTACTTTTGGAAGGGCGAGCACTTTCCAGACTAAAATTATTGTTATGATTTCTCAGTCATTTAATTAAATCTTTTAAGGCCTCTGCAAAATAGCAGAAACTAAAAATTTAGTTTCTATTTTAAGGACAAATCTGTTTCAGTAAGCCTTAAAGGTGTTACGTGTTTAGAGTATATAAAAAGTATTTTCTTTAGAGCGTGCCTTTTAATCTCATGCTCACAAATCATCCAGAATGCGTTTTTTTGTGTTTTATAAATTGTAAACCAACAGAATCAAAAGCTGATGATGACTATAACTAGAAGAAACTGGCTTCAAAATGAAACTGTTTAATTAAGCTCTCTCAGCCCCCACCTTCCACATCTATTTCCACAGTTTTCAGAAGCCCACTCTCCTTTAAACTGAATGATGGAACCCAAATGTAAATAACTCAAGTCGGATCATTAATACCGGTGTTTGAATCGTGCCATCTGCAAACAGCTGCGGTTATATCATATCTCATAGTTTTGATGTCCACTAAAAACTGTTGCATAACTTTCTGTGTTAACCGTGGAATTAGAAAACGTATCCTCTAAGCCTTTGAAAAAAAACATTTGAAATCTTCAGGATTTGATAACAGTCTTAAATATACTTATTTTACAATCCAATCTACTAAGATTTCAGACGAAACACTAATTAGTTTTAAATAAACTGTCACATTGAAATGAAGCAAATTTTTACTTATGCACACTGAAAAACAAACAAACAAACAAAAAAAAAACATGACAAAATACAAACTGCAAAGACGAACAATGCAAACACAATTCCAACATGAAATCTCAGCTGACCTGTGCTTTAATCTTTTCCCTTTTTGCAAAGCTTTGCTCTTTGTGAAGGAGTAAAATAAGGAATGCATATCAAACCGTCTGCATCACCACATATATCTATGAAAAATGTCTCAAACTGCCCTCCACATCCGGTCTGTGCATGAGCTTTTATTCATTTGCAATTGTTTAAGATGCATAATGACAAAACCATAGTAACCATCTGTACATGTATTTTGGCTTTTTTTGTACACTTTTTTTTCTGTTTTTTATTGTTTTTCTAATATATGTATAATCCCCTTTTTCCTTGTGTCCCCTGTGCTGCTGTAACAAGTGGATTTCCCCAGTGTGGGATTAAATAAAGTCTATGCCTATGTCTTAAATAGCTGCAAAGCATTTAAATCTCATGCAACGACCTGGGGATCAAACATATCCACAGAAAGTTGTCATGTTAAAGGATATGTTCTAATGTTTATTGCATTAAAGCTAAAGCCAGCAGTGCTAAACAGTCACAAAGCAACATCACACTCAAAGCAGCCATGAGAAAAAAAATTAAACTCACCTTAGCGACCCTGTTGGCAACTTCCCGGCCCACCATTAACCCCTGGACGAACGTCCTTGCAGCGATGAATGCTCTGGTGACCTGGGCCTTAAGTTTTCTGGGAATGTCTCCAAAAGGCTTTAGCTGATCTGTGTATTTACTGACGCACTCCAGGTAGTCATCTGTAAAGTGGTACTGGGAGTTAAGTAACTGGAACATGCGTTCCAGCAGCCTGGACCAGAAGTCATTTAGCATCTCTTCCAAGTTGACGTTGCCCCCCGTGTAGTAGCGCTTTAGCTCAGTGAACAGGTCCTGGAATACTTCAGAGTTCTGCATATACAGCTTCCCGTATGTCCGTGTGAACATACTGTTGAGTGACTTCTCAGAATTGTCCAGCAGTTCCAAGAAAAACTCTATATTTATGGATGTTTTGGGAGATGGGAGAGAAAAGGGGATAGAAAAGACACAAAGCTGGGTCACCACATGATATTTACCATCTTCTTTCCCGCAGCGTAAACCAAACAAAGGGATGAGAACATCTATCGAAGTATGCCTGTTGTATCTATGGTAATTCAGTGGCTTATTTTATGGCCCTGTCTGCATATACAGGAGCAATGTATAGCAGCCAACAATAGGTACTTGATTATGTGAAGAAAGTCAGCTCAAGGCATTAATAATTTAATAGCAGAAATAATGGGCCACAAGGACTATGAATGATTAATGTAAAGTTTCTGATTGCATACTGTAACAAAATATTCATAAGTTTTAGACACAGACACTAGTATACATTATCATCCTGGGCACCCACCATTATTCCCAGACACATTAGTTTCTCACTGAAACAATTTATTTGTCCACTGAGGCAGCTGGCCTATGGGCCTATAATTGAATATTGTGTTACGGAGCCTTTATTCCTTTTGAATTATCTGAATAGTGTGTGCCAACATTTTACTGTAACGACCTTTTTTTAATCAGTATAATTGTCACAGAGTTAGTATATGCGCCGTACATTATGTAACGTTATGTCATTTTATAATAAACCTTTACATTAATTACCTTGTAACATCAATTCTTGCATTTCACAAACATTCTGTAATTACTGAGCACTTCATGCCCATGCAGCGGCCTGTTATTGATTCAGGTTGCTTAAAAATCAGTGTTAACACAAAGAACATCGAAATTCACGAGTGAAATTTTGCAATTCAGATTTAACATTCAAAGCAATTATATTATTGTTTCTTTGTCATCTGTCTAAGTGCCTTTCTTCCATGTGAGCACCTGATCTCTGGAGTACTAACTCAGCCAACAAAGAGAAAAACAGAGAGAGAGAAAAAAAAAGCAGAATTAGCTGGGGAGTCTCACTGAAGCCGAGCTAATAGGATCCCATGTTCCTGAGTGCATAGGCGTAAATGTTGGGAAGATTATAACACGTCGCTCCAAGCACAAATGTCAAATATTCCTCCACTCTTCTTTGCAAACAAACACTGCAGACATTTTACGTGTCGTGCTTGCTAATAAACCATCGGAGGGCCTCTTCTTCTGGTTGGTATTCTGGGTGGCTGACATTTCTTTGCATTGTTAATGATAGCAGTCGTAACCTTACATGGTGGGCACGTGTTGTTCTAATGATAGTTTCTACTTTGATAATATGACAACCCACAAGGCATGATGAATATGTTCTCATGTAGCCAAGCAGGGTTTAGCTATGAATTATTAAGAAAACAACAAATTCAAAAATCATGTAAACTCTTAAAAATATTATATCTACTATACGTTAGAATACGGTTGTTTCATTTTACAAGATTAACAATAAAATGACCATCATGCCCCACATATTGGAATCATTCTTTCCTGAGTGCATCACAAGAGTCATATTTAAGCTCTTCATGTATAAAAGTAATGTTTAAATAAGCTCCTGGCCATGACATCTGAATAATCCACATATCTGCACCAGTGTCACCATATGTCAACTGCAGCACTTACAGCTGACATATGCCATATGACCAACTTTGTATTTCTTGCATTTTTTTGTGTGTGTGCAAACGGTACGACGTGTACACATACCTGAAATTGCTATCAGTCTAATCCCTAGTGACTCATTCTAGTTTCTTTGCAGCTAAATGACCTGCCACTACACCAACATTTGTTTAAATATTAGCAGCCTGCAGGGCCTTTTCCACTCCATTTTTCCAATTAGATCTGAATCAAGGACACATAAGCCCTTGTGTATTGCGCGTGCTATTGTATCCGTACCATTTAAATTGCTCACACACTGAGCGGTAAATGTGGAAACTCATGCGCATTTGCAGCCCAACATGTGGATATTTAACCTAAAATGATTTACACTTAATATATTCTGAAGTATTTCAAAATATATGATTAAGGGTAGTTTGAGCATAAATAGCATATTCTGAGATGGGGGAGGGTCTGTGCTGGTGGACGTCGGTTACTGGCCTGGTAGCCTGGCTGCCCCTGGGTGGGTCCGGGACGGGCGTGGAGGCTTGGGGGTCTGGGGGTGCTCCGCCCCTGGTCTGGGGTGCTGGCTGGGCCTTGGGGCTTGGGTCCTGGTTGTTGTGTCGCCGGGGCTGTGGGCGGGTGGGTGCAGGGGGACTCAGCCCCAGTGCAGGGGACCTCTGGTGCATCGACCTAACTAGGGGGCTCTCTAACTGGTGGGGAGGTTGTTATATCTTTGCAGGTGGTCTCCTCACTACAGGAGCTCACTCTGCAGGTGGGGGGAGAGATTTAGGAGAGGTGGAGAATGAACTCAACCTGGGCATCTATTGTCTTATGTAGTTTGGGAGATGATTGGATGATGGGGTGGGTGCAGTTTTCTCTGCGGTGGAGTCGGGTGGGCTGCCCCGGACTCTGTGGGGCTGGGCGGTGCTGCTGCTGCTGCTGCGGGCCCCGGTCCGGATGGGCCTGGGCCCCCTTGCCCTGGTGGGTTCCAGAGTGTGGAGGTGCCTACTGGGGTCAGCGGGCCGTTTGCCCCTCCCTTTCTTTCCTCCCCATCCTCAGCTACCTCCCTCTTCCCGCTCTACCACACCCACCCACACACGCAGGGCTTCGGGTGCAGGTATGTCACCAGGGTGCAGGGGAGGCACTCCCCCTCTGTCCCCTTCTGGCCGCCTGTGCCTCAATTTTATTCTGCAACCTAGACATCTATTACTCACACTCTCACATAACACATACATATAGGGCCTTGGGGGTGGGCACGTTTTACAGCATCCAATCCAGAGGATGGTCGGTGTACTCCAACCCACCTCTGGCGCTGGTGCCCTACCCTCAATTTTAAATGCATTTAGACACTAAGGGTTTTCGGGAGGAGCCATGCTGCTCTCTGGCAGGAAGCAGGAACCATGCTCTCCTGAGTTTTAAATGCACTTTAGAACAGCACACAGCAACACTATATATGAGCGGGCGGCGGGAGGTTTGGGGTCTTCACTCACCCCGGTTCTGTTAGCCGTCAGGGCTCAGGGGCTGGGAGGAGGTGTTGGCCGTCAGACTGGGGTCTGGGATGCGGGGCCCCCTGCTACTGCAGATAAGGAAGTGGTCCGCTTGCCTCCACCCCAGAGAGAAGGGTTAAATCTTCTGGGTCTAGGTGCAGCTTGCCCCTCTGGGGGCGGGGGTACCTGGACCTGGGATATAGAGCATGTTTGGGGAGTGTGACTGTCTGGGCAGCATCTATTTGTGTCTGTCTACACGTTGGGTGAGTGCCGAGTATTTGGTTGTGTATATGGGGTGGGAATGCACGTCTGTGTCCGCGTGTGCCTGTTCGTCTGTGTCTATATGTCAGGTTGGGTCTTAGACTCAACCTCTCTGGGTACATCTCAGGCCCTCTAAAGTACGGAGGCCTATCTCCCCTCACCACACTCCCTGCCGGTGGCTGATGCCCACAGGCGTTGGTGTGTTGGTGGTTCTTGTCGACTGGGGCTGGGCGCTCATGTATGTACTGGATCACTCTTGGTGGCCGATTGGCGGGGCCTGGCGCCTGTGGCCCGGCTGGGCCCCTTCCAGGGGGTGGGGTGCCCTCAGGCCTCTGGGCCTGAAGCTCGGTCCTCTCTGGCACAGCTGGCTGCCGCCACTGCAAACCCCTCTGGCCTCTGCTCCGTGGCTGCTGGGTGACCTCTCGTTTGGGGCTCTACTCAGCTCTTCCCAGGAGGGTGGCACGGTTCCCCCCCTTTGGTGGTTCTCCTCGGGTCCTTGTACTCTGGGGCCTGGATCTCCTCCATACCTGCTTCATGCCCTGGGGGACGGGGCTGTGGCTCCCCACACTCCCTAGCAGATCGTTACATGGAGAAACCTTTGGAATACAAGCGTGCTGATCCACACAGGTGTGCACACAGGTGTACACACGGGTGTTCACAGACGCGGACTACAGCTTTCTTGGCTGCTGCCTCAAAGCACATTGTGCGCTGTCTATCTTGCGTGCTGCACAATATCATTTAGTATCTACTGTTATCTACTGCTAGCTAGTTTATTGTGATGGTGCTGTATTTATTATGTTGCTCTTGTTTGTTTGTTTTCTCTTCTGTTTTTTTTTCTCCATTCAGGTGATCCAGGTGTTTTGTTTGTTTTTCTTTCTTCCTTCCCCCCTTTCTCACCATCTCTTCTCCCCTCTGTTTTTCTTTCTTTCTCTCCCTCTCTTTCTTTCATTCTTTCTCCCTGTCCTATCCCCCAGTCATGTCTGTCCCGTCTGTAGCAACTGAAAATAAAATAAAATAAATACATAATTATAATAAAGGTCAATCAAATGGACCCAAGGCCACGATGATCCACTTGATAAAGTAAATCTGCTTGGCATCTTTCTTGGCCTTAAGACAACAATTCTGATGGCTAAAGATCCAAACGGGACAAAAAAAAAAATAGCATATTCTTTTAGTTGGTCGAGGATTCATTTAAAACTACTTGACACTGCACGGTCCTCCCGAGCAGCATCACCACATGAGCACATGAAGTGCAAACTACTCCAGAAATGCAACATGACCTTCACATGATGAGCTCTGACATTATGAAATGAGTGAAAAGAGCCCATTTATAGTAAATGCCACAAACCTGTGTGATACAGGTCTTAGGTAGACTAAGACAGTGCTATAGACAGTAGCGTTCCTTGCATAAAAAAATTGTCCACATACCTTTTGAATACTTTGAATATAAAAATAGTGAGGCAGTGAAAGATGAGTACATTGCAGTTAATTCCCTGAAATAAATGGCCAAAGGAATAAGATAAATTTTACTAAAGAAACAGAACTCACAAATTTAATCAAGTTCTACACGGCCTAACGTGGTCCCCGGCAATGCTATGAGTGGTTAGAAACAGATTACACACTATTCTGCGCAGAAGTGTCAGGTTAAGTAAAGTGACTGCTGAAAGATAATAATTAGATAAGATAACCCGATAAAACGCCCTCAGGACTCGGACTACTTACTGTAAATGACGCTGACAGTGTTTTACATATGCAGGTGAGAGCCAGTGGCACCAGCTAATGACATTCTGGGTTCCTGTGATTACATGCAGCTCACTACACCCAAACCTAGGAATACTGTATGACTGCATTTATTGATTTCCCAGTTAAAATACTGTTAAATGACACTGAACAGCTGGTTTGGATGGTTTTCTGTTATTCACGCCTTTAAGAACTAAAAACCAGAAGTAAATGGGACGTCAGAATTTTTCTTGCTTTTTTAAAACTCAAGTAACAATAGCTCTTTGATGGGAATGTTGTTTTTTGTTAAGCCTATTGTGTGTGAGGTGCAGCACGTTCCTTAACATCCATTCGACTGAGGACAAAGTATTCTTCCCACTGCCCGAGTGCATTTCCAAATTCTGTGCATGTTCAAGCTATTATTTAAATATCTTCATCTTATTTTTAATCATTATTACAGAAGATGACTGTCTTTACTTTTGCAACCTTGTCTTTCAAAAGGCATTTGTTGCATTTTAGAATAACTATTGTTGAAAGAACAAATTACTTTCAGTTTAAAGTTTTGTATTGTGAGTCCAAGACTTGAAGAACAAGTACGCAGAATAAACTCCACCCTTGTGTTTGCATAACTGTTTGTTTTTTGTGTGATTTCAGGGTCCACTACCTGAAAAATTGGCCGTACTGAGAGTTTCACATAGCAGCTGCAGCCTGCCAACTCATGAAGAGTGAACTGCTCTCCTCTGGCCAAAATACATATTTGACAGAGGATTATCATTGAAAGTTATTGACCTTGGATAACATTCAGCTACCCAGCCGTGATGGTCTTAATACTTGGAAACATTTCAAACATGCTGGAAACATACAGGGGTGTATGCTTACTGACACAAACCATTTAGGAATCATCCAGCATCCAAATTCCTCAAGTGATCGAGGCTCTAAAATTGAGTTTTAGGGTTACGATTCCAGTAATAATATGAGAAAAAAAAACAACAGCGTCTGCTTTTTGAATTATTTTTTAGCTCAATAAATTCAGCACATCTAAAAAATAATGAAGTAAAATGAAAATGGATGAAACATAGCATACCCCCATAATAGCATTGCAGTTGTTTGTTGTACTAGCATGGCCGCATTTAATCAAATGAAAAATTATTGTGTTACAGTATAAAGCATGTTGAGGCGACTGCTGTTATGATATGATCCTATAGAAATAAAACTGAATTTAATTTAAAATATTTTTTTCTATTAAGACATTGGTAATAATGACAGTAATGTTAATAATTCTGACCATTGGATTGCAGCAAACAAAATTTAGGGAAATTTTTTGATTTGTCCCTTTCGGAGCATTAATACCAAAATTCAAATTCAGTCCACTGTGTAGTTGTTGAGCTAAATCAGTTTGTCAGTGCTGTGCAGGCAGGCACTGCTGACCTGGCTATGAGCACATTATCGCTGGTGCTAGAGACAAAATTCAAATGGAAGACAGGGGTTAAAAAACAGCACCAAGTGGTCTGGTGGACGATACTAGGGTGATAAAGAATTACAAGAAAATATAAGAAGGTCTGGCGATGTGGAAATGGAATATGAGGAATGGCTATAGACTTTTGCACACTACTGAACATTTGGACGAAATTTGTAAAAAATATCAGTTTCCTTCTTATTTTACATGTCTCTGTTTTGCCTGTGGTTGGACTGCATCATTAATGCTAAAAAGAGTCTACAGCCTGCCAGAGACCCGGTATTTCTTTTAACACGATCAATTAAAATGTATCTTCGTGCTCTTTCTCTGTCTTGATAAATTTTGTAAGACTTTTAAATGAAAAATAAAGAAATAAAAAGAGTATCTGCAAAGTTTTTAGAGTATAGTCCAGCCTTCCTAAAGTCTTCAGGCACATAAATCTAATAATATCCCTTTTCTATTTCTCGATTCATTTTTTTATGTAACATCTTAGTTATGTAACATACAATAACTTTAAGTTCTTCAAAGTGCACAAAAAGTCTGTCATATACTGTTGTTATTAGCATTATTATTAATCATCCTGTCAGCCAGAAGCTTTCTTTCCTGTTTTTTTTTTTAACTTGGAAAAACACAATAAATAATATGCCGCATAAAAACTATGACAAAGTGAAGCTCCGGTTTACTGCCAGTCAGAACCGAGGATGGACTTGCATACAAAATAAGAAAATGCACATGGTGTTCATACCCTTGAAGCAATTCTGAGTGTGAAGAATCAATTTTCTCTGAGAGCAGAAGTCCTCCTTTGATATCTGGCCTAATTACTGTAAATAATTATTATGATTAATAAAGGTGACCTTTCTGTTGCTCTGATAATAACACATTATCCACAAAAGAAAACGTGTGCTCGCCCATTAATTTTACTTCACACAGTTTGAGAACTCAGTCGCTTAAATGCCTCAAACAATGAAATTCCTCATTCTTTGTATGGTTAATTAAGACAAAATTTCAATTACTGGTCCAACAGACTTGAATGACCAGAGGGTTATAGTACAAAACTTAGCATAAATATTATTACAATTTAGATATTCTGGCCTGGTAATGTAATGCATTTTAAATACAGTCAGAGAGAGACGCAGAGCTGTCTGCATAATACCAGAATGCTCAGTGTTTTACTGCTTCCCTATAAAAAAGGGACATATTAGAAAATGAGTAAAAGTCAGACAAATATATGTTTTTACCTCATTCACTCACAAATTAACATTTTATGTCACCATAAAATATCCATCACTTGGAGCTTTTTTTTCTTGATTGGCACAGTATTTAAAGAAGTCATATTATCTACCAAATAGGACTCGTCAGATGCAGACTGTGTATATGAGCCTCCCATTGGCCATAAATTTCTCAAGTTCCACTTGCTCGGTATTGCCCTTTTTTCAACATCTCCTTTGTTCTGGGAAATAACAATAACCCAAACTAGCAACACGTGTGCAGAAAACAGCCGTAAAACAAGCCTACACAGTTCTTCCGTTAAATTAGCCAAGTTAATAACAGTGCTTACATCTGTAGCACCAAAACAACAACAGCTTGACTCAAGTGAACTACTTCAACCGCAAATAAACACTGTTTAGTATTCCTCTGAACTAATGGAGTTCAGTGTCAGACGGGTCACAAATTGCAGTGAATTGTTTCTTTTCTTGTGAGGATTTTCAAAACCGAATGGCACAGGGGAGCTGCTGTTAGCATTGCTGCCTAGCGGCGACGAGGTCCTGAGATCTGACCAGCTGAGTTTGCATGTTCTCTGCATGCAAATGGGGGGTTTAGTCTGGGTACTCCAGCTTCCTCCCGCAGTGCAAAGACATAACTGGTGATTTTAAGTCAGCCATAGGTGTAAGTGGTTGTCTGTGTCTCTGTGTTAGCCCTGCAATAGGCTAACAAGCTATCCACTAGACTAATGACCTTAGCTGTAGTGCTATAGCAACTGGCATAGCCCCTAATCCTTAATAAGAGAAGCAGTTAAGAAAATAGACAAATTTTCAAAACCCCAGAACACAATGTTTAGTGAATAAGGGAAATAATGTAACATATGTTTTTTTACAAGTTTAAAACATGAAATAGGTTGTAGCCCACACTATTAAAATCCAATGTGTTGTCCCACCCATCCACTCAAAACTCTTCCACTCAAAACTCAGATGAGAAATGTTTTCATCTTACTTTCTATTTTTCTCACATCAAAATAAATGCAATCAGTTGCACTCACTATGCTCAACCAAGCAATAGACCAGGGTAATGTTGTACTGGAAGACAGTCTGTTTAATGGATTTGAATTAAATATGCTACAGTTATTGGTTCCTACTGACTTTACAGTGACAACTTTGTTGAGCATTTACATTTTAGTGTATCCAAATGTTGACAAACTAATCAAATCATTATTAGTACCATCTATACTTTTTTTTTAAACTGCCAACAACATGATGGGCAGCTGTAACTTAAAATAATTTAAATACAGCAATAAAGGGCACAGTCTCTCCCGGAAAACATGCACAGTGTGGGTTTCAGCCAACACAGACATACTAGTCTGGTCAATTACTGGGTCAGGTAGGCGTGAATGTAAAGGTGTGCAGTTTAGAAAGTGAAGCAATTTTAACATTTGAGTCGCTCCTTGATCAAAATGTCCTAAGACCTGTCAGTAATAACGGCCCAGAAAATATTGTGGTCACCTTCTGGGCTGACCAGTAAATTATGCTGGACAAGCACCTAACAAACCTCTGACCTTGGCAGCTTCTATGATGCAGATCCTCTTACAGCTGTGAAACAGAAGTGCCACATATTCCTGGTTGAAGAAAAAGGTTGTATTTCATCTGCCGTTATCTCCAATGTGTCACTTTACACTGGCACTGACAATGAAGCTATTTTAATGCTTCTTTAATATATTTGTAGCACCTTTTTAAAAAGTTGCATCTGTGGTTTCTCTTAACATTTGAAGACACACACACTAAAAATAACAGCAGTATTCATAAAGAGACAATGTTTTCATAAAACTGAATGGTCTGTCACTATTCTACGACAACAACAAGCTACATAACAAACAGAACCTAATTCATAAAATCCATGTAATTTCCTGCACATGATATCGGCTGATTAAATATTCAGAAACATCTGTTTTAATTTGTGTTCATGTCCATGTTGATGAATTCCAATCATTCATTTAAGGGCGATACGACAACAGGACCTTAATTATCATGAATTAACATATCCTAATGACACTAGATGAGAAACAACAGATTAGTCAGTGGTGAACACCCATATTTATTTCCAAAAGGACCATGGTGGCATTGATGAAAGTAACAAATAGGAGCTTCAACAATGCTGACTTCCAGGCAGCATAATGGGTGTCAATATTTAAACAATCTAGCAGCAGCAGGAGCAGCAACAGAAGCACTGCTGCCTCACAAAAAGTACACCACAGAGGGAGTGAACCAGCACTTTAGAGAACCAAACATAAAGGTATCCTGATTTTACAAAGTGCAACGTGCAAAACAGCAATGCAGAGGAAAGTTAAAGGCCACAGCAGAAGACACCACTTTGTTTTCCCAAGCTGGTACTGGGCATTTTCTTTCTTTCTTTTGTTTTTTTAGCTTTGGCTTTGTTTCAGGTTGGAGCGGTGACACTCGGCACTTAAACCATTCACCGACTGATGGACTCAAGAGGACATAAAAAAAGAAAGAAAACGAAGCAAAAAACAACTCAGACTGCTGTCCAAGAGTACAGAAAGTGCCACTCCACAGTGTCACCGTAATCTGTGTTCAGCTCTTAAAGTTACTGCCTCTGATTACTTTTGTATTTCTACAGATATCTATTAAAAAGAAAAAAGAAGTCCTCAGTTAAAGAATAAATTAACAAAAATATCATCAACTATAAATGTAATTCCCCAACCTTTGTACTAATTATAGTTCCCAGTTTCCACACATTATACTGAGTTAACTGTAAAATTAGAATCGAACATCGAACATCAGAACAAACTGGGCTGCAGTAAATGTTAATGACAACATTTTTCACACTGTTTTGAATTGCTTACTGTGCAGAATGGATGCAACACTATCCTTCTGTGACTGGCTTTATTTCTAACACGGTACATTCAGGTACACGTTCTACTTTGTAGTTTGGGCCCTTTAACTTTATTTCTGTGTTAATGGTGACTCTACATTTAACACAATCCGTCTCCTGAGGAAAGCTATAAATAAAACTTGAGTTATTACTTACTATCTATTTAATGTATTTATTTAAAATACTACTAGTCCTTATGTTGAAGTATACGGAGTATGATTTCTTCATGAAATTCATTTTACTCTTATGGCAGTCTGATACATAATAGAAATGTGCCAGCTGTCACAAAGTTGTTAAAAATAACTTACCTGTATTGTTACATGTTATCTGGCACAATTGTCAACTCATTATACTCAATTTTCATCTTCAGGCTGACATCGCCTCCACTCTAAATAACATCCATGAGGGAGGGGATTTAAATTTCCAAAATCAGTCACTAATGAACCAATGTGTGATCCTGAGTCCTTTGTAACTACTGACGCACAGCCACATTTCAGAGTGGAGCGACCTTAAAGAAAAATTAGTGTCGGGTGATATTGAGGATGCATATCACACAGTCATACAGCTGGCTAGGATTGCTGTTATTACTTCTCCGGATAGATAGAGACCTGAGGGTGAAGCATGTCTCCAAAGAATGAAGTGGTACTTCTTGATCAGAGTGTGATGGATTTGGTGCACATGTCCAATTCCAGAGTAGGCAAAACATCCTCAGACCTGAGGACTACCATATTTCACTTACTTTTGGAGCACGCTGCATGATTCCGTCTTTCCTTTCATCTCCTTGAATACTTCTCTCACACCCACAAATCTCAAACTATTAATTATTAATTGGACTTAAAAAAAAAAAAAAAAGGATTCGACTGACCAAAATTATTTGGTCTTGTTTCCAATCCTGAGAAGTAGTTTAGAGATCCCACTCATCCTCTGAAACCAGTAGGAGATTGGTCTCTTCTGGCCTTGCTGGCGTTTATTTATCAAAATCTGTATCAGTTGTGAAGCAGTTTTTCCTTTTTGCAGTTACCAAACCTGAAGCATTGATCTTTTTTATGTGGTGTGCTTATTTTTTGTCTGCCAGAGCTGGTTGTTCATGAAGCTGTTTTTTGGAGTGCCACGCTGCACCCCCTTTAGAAACATAAGAAACATTTCTACTCTGTCACTTTTCTTAGAATAAAAAAATTATTTATTTTCCTTTGATATTTCTAATGCCATGTTTTTCACTGTCACAATGATAGTAAGAAATGCTCTGCTACAAGCTTCTGTTGAGTAAAACGAATCCACCTCACCATCATCTGAATACTGCGATACAACTGACTGAAATGTCAGTCTATAATATAATATTTATGTAATATTTCTTTCTTATTTTACACCTTGGAGGTTTCTTTAGGTGTCCATGAAAATATCCAGTGAGCCTCAGCACTGTTTCTGCAGAGCAATATTCACCTTACATGTTCAAATAAATATTTCTTCTATCATCATCAAAACAATATTAAAATATGCTCATTTATTTTAACCTAAAACAGTGACCTAATTTGAGATCTGTACATTTGGCACAACAGATTCAGCACACAGGACATGCCCAGACATAAAGCCTTAGACACTCAAGTTACAACAGTTAAAAATAGCATTTACTGCCTGGCATATTAGAAATGTCAAACTGTAAAGATAAAGGAACAGTTTCACATTTCACAATGGTATCCAAAATTACTTTCTGAATGCTGAAACATTATAGTTTTATGCACAGGGACTTTAAAATTCATTGTTTGTATGAAAAATAGACACACGGAGAGCAGATATTGATCAAATGGTAAGTCGGTTCGTGCATGATTGTTCATCGATCATAATCAAATTCACTTTAAACTATAAATAAAAGTGAGCATGTGAGTGAATGTATGAATATCAAAGGCCTCGATCCCCAGGCAGTATCACTCCGCAATGATGACAATGCATTTTCAACCGATGACATTGTGTGCAATGAGACTGCAAGCAGCTGGCAGCCAGGTGGTAAAATCCATTTTCCTCACACACATGATGCATATCACAGTGGAGCTGACAGCATCGATACAAGGGGCTCGTAATTAAAGCCCTCTGTTGTAGGACACAGATGAACTGGAGGCAAGTTTCTCCCAATCTATCAATCATCGAGTGACAGCTCATTTAAAACATCTTTAAAATTAAAGTTGCACCAGCCACCGCTCTTTACAAAGAACAATTGTTTTCTGACAGCTAAGCGAATCTCTGCTTTAAATCTCAGAGAGAAAGGTTGAGCATAGAATTCTTTTATGCCGCGAGCTGACAGATTGAATTGAGAAGAAGCCCGTTCTCTGCTATCAAAGAAACAACTTTGGCTGTACTTGATGCTCTCTGATAGCAGCAGATAGGGAGGTCACATATTTGCCTTGGATAATGGGCTTTTAGACATAATGGCATACAGCCAGCTAGCCAAAACAGAGATATTTCACAATTCAGCATCTGCTGTATTAAAAGATACTTGATGGTATCCAAACGTACCATCTGGCCCGGCAAATACCGGATGAGTGGATATTCATTCCAGTTCCTTCTACAGATTTGTAAGTTAGTTGAAAGATAATGTGTATCCAGTAAATCTTAATGAAGGATTTTAATCATATTTTGTCAAATGCTGTATACCATCTGAGGAAAATACGGCTATTATTTGAAGTAAACAAAATATATTATTGTAGATTAGTCTATACATGATCGTTACAGTCTGCTGTACAAATTCCATCATGTAAAAGTAAAATCTTGATCTGATTTAAATTTGTCCCCGTCAAGACAATCTTCTGCATGTCTTGATCATTCAATTGCAGCTAACGTTTCTTTCTAGAAGTCTCTGTGCATCTGTGAAGGGCGATGGAGCTCCTCCACGCCACAAAATTACAAGCAATTTCTTGTCTTCAGGATTGGAAACTGTAGTCTCTTTGATGAAAACTGCTGAAAACTGCACAGCTGTAGCTGGAGACCAGTTATCATCACCAGTGATGATCTGCCACAAAAAATTTGGGTCAGTTAGAAAGAGAAGTTTTCTTTCTGTGCAAGTCCGAGGTTTATGTTGAAATCGCTGAGAGCACAGTGAGAGTGGTCTGAATTCCCACAGTCAGGACTTCCCAGGAGCGATCTAAAAGTAGCAGCCGGACTAAAAACTGTCATTCCGTTTCCAAGAAGATGTCCTTGAACAAGAGATTGACCAAATTTAAATCAGTTAAGGCTTTTGATTTTTATGGACCTGCTCCCAGAATCTCTTAATCACACCTCTTTCCCCCTAACTCAGCATTGGTGCTCATGCTGGTGCCAGTGCAGAGACAGCTTTTGAGAACAAATCCTTATTTAGACAGGTCTGAAAACTAAATTATCCAAAATTAAACTCATGTATGATTACACAGTAGAAGAATTTGTGGGATGCATCAGGATATTTCTTTTCTCCTTCCTTTGCGTTTTTTTTATTTTATTTCCTTCCACGGCACCAGCTCCAACTTTTAGACCAGCAACTTTCTGTGCCAGTTCCTTCTGTTAGACAAAAGCCTTTCTTTCAGTAGACATGCATGGAGCCAGTTCCTATAGAAGAGAGGAAAATATAGAGTTCTAAAGCATGAATTCAAAGCATAATAAATTAGGTTAGTCTACCTGAAAAATTCATGGATAACAACTCATTATTCCTCTTTGAAGATGCTCTCTGAAAACTGGCAGAACACATACTTGAAAAGCGTTAAGATTCACACCCTGGTATAATCACGGAAGAGCCACACGCAGACATTGTCATTTCTCACATGAAGAACTGCTGTCATTAAAGCCTGACGCCTTGTACCTTGAATTTATATTCCAGGATACAACTGTAATGTCCCCACAGCAGAGGAAGGAATACTGTATTATCTCAGTCACAAGATAAATCGCTAAAATGCATAAATAAGACCGTGTTAGCTTTACTGCCTTGTGTTGTTGTTTGAAATGCAGACATGTTTGAAATAACGAGTGTGTTAAGCAAGTTCCATGACGGCGGCTAATAATCAGTGGGTTGGTAACACTGCCAACATCCTTTGCAGGATTTGCATCCATTACATTTTGTTTAGTTGCTCTGCCTTGGCTTCAGTGCATCTGGTGACTTACTGAGATATGTTAGATCTGTTATATGTGTTTTACAAAAGTCTAATACTGGAGACGCAGAGCATGTAAAGAATTGTTGATCAATTGCAGGGTTGACCACCACGCTCAGCCATCAGCAGCTTTAGCCCGGTAATTAGGATTATAAATGTAGATGCTGGTAGATGTAAGATACTGTATACTGGGCACCGACCACGCTTTCTTCTCACTCTCACTTGAGGTATGTTGGGTGTTTGAGTGAAAAGCTTTCAACGGGATTTAATTAGGTGATTCTATTGCAGTGCAACAATAACTTATTCAGTTTTTTTTTTACAGCAAATGGTCGAAATGCTTTCTTTCTTTTGTACCTTCCTTGTTGTAATGAAACTATGTACAGTGCTTTCAGTACTTGCTAACTCATGTTAAAGTATATGAGTTTGACATAGACAGTTTTTACTTGAATAATTCAATGTACATAATACCATGGGGGTGACGCTAGTACAAGCATTGTACTAGCATGAATGCTTGTAATTAGTAGTTATTGCAGTTTGGACAGCAGTTATTTGGCAGCTGTAAACACTTTCTGAAAAATGGTTTCATGTTCTCCCCGTGTTTGCGTGGGTCCTCCCCGGGTACTCCAGCTTCCTCCCACCATCCAAAGACATGCAGCTTGTGGGGATAGGTTAATTGGATAATCCAAATTGCCACTAGGTGTGAATGTGAGAGTGAATGGTTGTCTATCCCTATGTGTTAGCCCTACGACAGACTGGCGACCTGTCCAGGGTGTACCCCGCCTCTCGCCCTATGACAGCTGGGATAGGCTCCAGCGCCCCCCGCGACCCTGAAAAGGAGAAGCGGAAGCGAATGGATGGATGGATGGGTTTTCCATTATTACGCTGGTATTTTTACAGTAAAACACCTGACTACTGTAAAAATTTCACTATTGAGGATTGATAAGCAGAATTTGAGAAAAAAAAATCTACACACATTTGCTGTTCTCATAAATCAGCTCAAGAGGCACCAGGCAGGCACAAAAAAATGAACAGCTAAATCATTTAAAGAGAAGAGTGATTTGTGATAGCCTCCGGTGTGGGTAAGACAGGGCAATGATTGTTTAAGACATGCTGAATGATGGCATGAACCAGGAGGGAGTTGCCTTTTAAATAACGGATGGTGGTAAATTATACGAGAGGGCTGAAGCTGAAAGGCATGGCTTAGGCATAAAATTGAAAGAAGAAAAAAGGGGAAAAGGAAGCCTGATGGAGCTTTCATTAAACATCAATGCTTAATCAAAGATGTTCTTCTCTTGTAAATTTAACCATATTGACCCACGCAAGATCTACATGACTACTAACAAGTATAATCAAAACAATATTCATTACCATTTGTGCTCGAGGCAAGTCAGCATACTGTATTCATACCTAATTTAACTGCTGTTATTAAATCTTCGTCTGTTGTTATCAGGTTTTAAGGGAACAAGTCTTGGCAGACACATTCATTCTCTAAGTGCAAATGCAGCTGGGTTTCTGTGGCTTGTGTTTTCCTCCTTTGTTCTGTGTAAAAGCAACATCTCTGAAGATTTGCAAACAAATGACCAATTCAGCCTTCGAAAAACAAAAAGATACTAGTTAACCAAGAAAGTAGGACAAATATTACCAGGAAATTACCTCCCAAAAAGTTGATTTGTTTATTCTTCAGCCTGAAGAAGTCAATTGGACGAGCGACGAAACATTTCAAAACCAGCAAGTCTCATTTCTTGTAGCATGAAAGTTCTTTTAAAGAGAGAGGCAATCTGTTCCCTGATCCATCACTGCTGCCACCCATCAGCACCCTGTGTGACAGGACTGGAAGCAAAAGAGTGGTTGCTACACGGGCTTTTCATTGGGAATTACAGGAGATGTGTGATCTATGGACCACAGACATCAAGGCCAACTGGCAGCATCATAGGTTTAGCTTTTCTCTTACATTCAGTGATAATATGAAATATTATTAGATTGTTTAAAAATTCAGTTTTTAAAATAAGTGATTTACAAACATCTTTGTTACCATTGCTGCAATATAATTAGTTATGTTAGTTAGTTATGTGCTATCCCATGTGTTTTTTTCGTATATGAAAGAAGAAAAAAACTTCAGTGTGCGTGTGTGTCTGCTTCCTACTATTAGTCATCAGATGGGCATAGATTTTACAACATGTGCATTTATATTCATAAATGTTGACAAGGATTTCTTCTGAAAAGTGAGTTTACCTTAAAAGTGGATAATGCCTGCCCTTGGCAGCAAATATGAGGTACCTTATATTTGTGCCTTGCAACTCCCTGACAAGGACATCTGTTTTCTCTTGAGAGAATCCACCCTTTACTTTCAATTGCAAAACTAACAGCACACCATGTAGGGAAAGCTCTGCTTATTAACAGGAAAGAGAGGAACTGATAGTGATAGACAGTGATTGATGCTCGACCTGAACACACCCGCTGATAATGTGTTCTTCCTCATCCCAACTAACTCCTTCCTGCACAGCAGGAGAGATGTATGCCTGTGTTCTCAGACTAGAGCCATAATCACCCAGGCATCACCCTGGTATGTGTGCCTGGATGTCAATCACTACGTGGTGTGTGCAAGTGTTTTAATACGCCAAGACAATAAAGTATCTCAAGTATCAGTTGGCTAAAATCGACACAGTATTATTATCAGTATGTATTTTCAGCCGTCTTCAAACTATCAGCACACTGTACACAGTATTTTGTCTATTTATCTAACCATGGTTAAGAATGGTAGATACAATATTAATAGCACACTTTTGAAACACAAAGAAAGCTGTATTGTGACAGTAGGTCTACACTTCCCATTTACGTCGTGCTTTAACCAAGATTGTCAATATGTAATAACAAAGCAGAAAATACTACAACAATAACTGCTCTTGCTGCAGTGTTTCATTGTAAGTCTGAATACAGTTCTCTGAAATAAATATATGCTGCATGGTGTATTAACTTCCCCACCAGGGATGGTGCTATACCGACTCCAGTTTGGGCCTTTGAGGACAATTTTCCTTCAAAACCACCTACTAGATTGAACTTTGAGGAGTTCTTGTCATTATCTTAAAGTACTAAAATAATTGCCCTTGAGGAAATTAATTACCTTTGTGCACTGTTGCACTCTGTGTGGAAAGTGATTTAGTTAATGAAAGCTGAAGTACTGTCATCTCTTCCATTGTCCCTCATTTTTCAAGCTAATAATGTCAGTGGAACCGGTGGGTTATTCCGAGCACCCGAGCGCCCACCTTGTTCACGCACATGACATTTAACACCTTCTTTGCTTTTGTCTTTTTGGGCCATGAAAAAAAAGCACTAAACAAATAAATTAATTTATGTGCTCTTCTTTCGCAATATGGTCAAAATAGGGTGTAAAATCGCTTCAGTCAGGCACTTGCTTTACCTTATATTTGCAAAACAAGTAGCAGTTTCTACTACAATGGAAATTAGTAATGTGAGGAGAATAATCAGTGACAGCTAATTGCATTACACTTCAGAGATTGAGATAAGATTATGAAGGATGTGGCAAATCATACTGTTATCGGGTGTAGCTGTAAAAGCAATTAAAATTCCACCATTTTTTGTGTCACAATAGCTTCTGTGGAATCTGAGATTCAGTGTCAGTGAGCATATAAACCATCTGAGAAAGTTAGTGTAAAAAAAAATGAAAATGGGTTGTTTATTTCCTGATAAGCTTCAGTCCTACATAACTTAACCTCCTATTAAATCAATGAAAAAAAAACATCTTCACACAATCATACATATGCATCACTGAAACAGGAAATCACACAGCAGGATGCCTCAGATACAAAAACAGTCTAAAAGAACAGCGCTCATACTAACGACCTAAGACGGTAGACTAGTGCTAAACATTTCCAAGTTTGTGAATGTGGTTGATTAAATTTTGTCATCAGAAGGTACGAGGCTTCGTGTGATTATACATGTAATGTTCAGTTTGGTGTGCCACATACATGTAGGGCGACAGCTGGCTGTATCCTTTGAAGGTAAGGAATCAACATTTATCTGTACAAGTCGTTTCATAGACAAGAATCACAAGGTGCTTTAAAACTGGAAACATGCAGCAAACAAAACCAAAATAGACACAGTTTCACAAACAGGATCATTTCTACCTCTATAATGAATGCACGATTCTTCACTGTGCCTAAACTTTGGCAAAAAAGAAAGCGCTGTTTTGTCAGTGTCAGTCTGCAACTGTGTAAAATGCATTTTCCAAGCACAATTACATGAAAAAGAAATGCAATAAGGCATAAGCAATAAAAACAACTGTGCATCTGTGGTGGTCCACATGCACATCCACGAGGGATTCCCTGCCTTTTAAACACTGCCCCCCCCCATCCTAATATACTAAGGTATTTCACTGCACCCACACCCACTGCAGTCTGATCCTCTTATTTGCTGTGAATACGTCCCATCAGCCTAAGGCTCAAGAACGGAGGGCGGAAATTATTCTCTTTTAGTGACTATTGTGTCTGGAATCTGAGGGGAACTAAAGGTGAGATATAGCCAAGGTGCCCACAGGCTTGGCAGGGCTGCCAAGGATAAACTAATTAGCATGTGCTATGTTGAATGGGAGAGCATTAGCAGAACTGAAGTCAGTTAGAGCTGAAGGAGCAACTTAGTAGCCCCCAAAACCTTCACAGTTTGTTTGATTTACTTTCTGAAATCTCATTGAACACATTTCTCTGTCCAGCTGCCATACATGCAAGTTTTTTTTCCTAATGTTCATCATTTTTTCATCATCATAACGTCAATGAAAATGTTCGTACACTCATCAGAGTTGCCTTCGGCGGTTAAATTTGGACTTTGGACCAGAAAGGTGGGGGGTGGAGTAAGAGTGGGGTTGCTTCTACAGACACACAGCTCACAGCTTCTGTTTTTTTAGAGTAGAAAGCACCCCAAGGAAAACTGTGGTCACTGTGCTCTGTGAAATGTCACAGTGGCACAGTTTCTGACAAGAGATGCTTCTTTTGAATTGCCTGTGTGTCTTTTTTTTAACGCAAACCCACAAACTAGTAGCATTCTCTCTCTGAATAATCATATTTTTAAAAAAGGAAAGCTTAACAACATCTCTAAGAAAGCAGTAGTCTACGAAAACAGTAGTCTTGAAAATGCATTATTTATCATAAATTATCAATGAATCAATTTACTGCACATAAAACTTTCAGCTGGTGTTATTCAACCCTCAGTCATAAACACCACAACCAATTTCATCATGATTGATCATCCTTCACTAGATAAATGTTTGAAAAAAGCTTCACTGCCATGAGTAGGTCATAGTGCACAAAATGAATAAAGAACCCACCTGATGACTAATACTAGGAAACTTAAACCCATGTATAACATTTAATTAAGCATAAATTTTAGCACCTAGCTGCAACATCCCAGCTTCCTTAAGTCACACTTTGGAGTGTGCGTTAGTCATGATGTCATTAATTAGCAAGTCCCACTTAACGATTTCACCTGCATGTAAAATGTATGGATCTTTCAAAAACAAATTACTGTTGTGAATCATTTAATTTTAGCTCCATGATTTCATTTCTATCAATTTCAAATGATGGTCACATTAAGATGCCTTGTGAAGCATTAATTGCATCCTTTTTTTCTGTTTTAGAAGTCCAGGTTTATTTCGAAATAGATCTCAATCGACCTTTTCAGAAGACCGCACTGCATTTTCACTTATATTCAAGCCACACTGCTGGCACAAAGTTTGATGCGATGAAAGAATCTAAAAGGCCAAATCATGTTTAAGTGGCATTTTGATGACATTTCTTTGGCCTGTTTAACCTTTGGTGAGTTTCATTTTTCTTGTGCATTACATCTTATCCATGCAGAGCCATTTCTCATTCCCTCTGCTACAAAAGACTATTTTTTTCTGACTTTTCACCAATCTCTCCACAAAACCCTCCTGATAAATGAAAAAAAAAATCCTGAATGCATCGATGTAGTTGCAGCAGTGGTGAGAAAACTAGAGTATGAAGAGCGTGAGGTTCAGGGACAGAAATAAAAAGCGCGAAAGGCTGTTTGTATCAGACGCTATGGAAGTAAGCAACGAATCCTAATTTTCTCTGTTTACGCAGAGCTCCGGGCTGTAAACATGTTGCTTGCCTGCTAAGTCCATCGAGGAAAGATGAGAAAAAAGTAAAGACACTTTAGCTCAGACCAAGACTGATGTTAGCCTGCCTGCATTGCTTATATTGTCTGTTGTGGTTGTGTTGTTCTTCTGCATAGTTTTCTATCCTTCTTTTCCCATTGGGATGGGCGTTGTGTTTACTGTCTCCTATATCTGTGGAGAGGTCTTATGTACAAGATTTTCAGAGCAATGCTTGTTTTGAAAAAGTGTCTGAAGCAGAGTAAGAATTAATAAGTTGAAATAATATAGCAACAATTGCAGTTCCTTCAAACATCCATCGAGAGGGCAATTTGCTACTTCTGGCTCTTGAGGTGGGGATGAGATCTGTCAGCATACCTGTCCGATATCTGGAATTTTGACATTCATGGTAACCAGAGAATGAATTATAGTTTAAGTTTGCCTGTATTTTGGCCTCTTATTGTTTTCATTAATGGTGTAAGATATCTTAACTTGTTCCCCAGTGAATGTGTCCTAATGAAGCTTGTGATTCACTGACTTCTCCTGTCTTTGCCACTGTTTCGGCACTTGAAGCCAGCTTTCTTGGGAGCCGCTCATCCAAATATCATGAGTGAGTCATTAAAGTTCTTTGTCATAGCTCTACCGCTCCACATAAGAAACAAAAAATAACATTTTTAAAAAAAAGGATTATAAAGATTATATTATATCATCCTTAAACATCAAACCTTTTTGCTTTAATTTGAATTATTATGGTTTAGAGAGTTCATGAATATCAGAAATACAATACCTAAGATCAATCAGAAATAATTGATAGTAAGTCTCAAGATATAATAAAAAGTGTTAAACTCCTGAAAAGTGCATGTTCATTTATACACGCAATACATAGGGCTCCTTTACTACAAATTGCTGCATTATTGTTTTTTGGGATTGTGGCCATCAGCTTGCGGTACTGCCAAGCTGTTATTGAAGTCCAGGCTGCTTTGACAGTGGCCTTTAGCTCACAGATTATGGGGTTCAGGTCTGTTGAGTTTGTTGGCCAGTCAAGCACAATAATAACCTAGTCAGCAAATCCTTTGGTAGTAGTTTTGTCACTGTGGGGAGGTACTAAGTCCTGGTGGAAAAGGAAATCTGCATCGACATAAAGCTTGTCAGCAGATGGAGGCATGAAAGTGCACTAAAATCTCCTGTTGGATAGACTTGATAAAACACAGTGCACCAACACCAGCAGATTTCCCTTGTGGGAGCAATAAAGTATCTATCTATTGATCTGGATGACATGGCACATCAAATGATCACGGACTGTTGAAACTTCACACTGGACTCCAAACACCTACAAACACATACTCAACATTTACTTTCATCTGAAAAAAGAGGGAACACTGAGCAGCAGTCTAGTTCTTTTTCTCATCAGCCCACATAAGGAACATCTGACATTGCATCTGGTTCAGCAGTTGCTTCGTAATAGAAATGTAACATCTGTAAATGGACTGGCTCTTCACTTTATACAACGTGCCTCATTCAACTACTCACACCCATTTACACAGGCACGTTTTTCTATTGTTAAGTGTTTTCAAGAGCAACTTGCATCAAGGAAATTGCCCAAGGAAGTTTGGCATGCAGACAGGAGCAGCCAGGGATTGAACCGCCTTCTGATTAGTAGATGACATGCTCTACCACCTGAACTGTAGCCGCCCCTCAGCTATGGTTGTAGCTCCTTTTCTGAAGATATCTGTGCATGGTGGCTCTTGATGCACTGATACCAGCCTCAATCCGCTCCTCATGAAGCTCTTCCAAGTTCTCCACTTTACTTGCCTTGACAATCCTCTCATCCTTGTTGCTTGTGTACCTTTTTCTACCACACCCATCTATCTGTCTGCCTCTCTATTCTAGTCAACTCTGCACTAATACGTTTTGACACAGCACTCTGCAAACAGCCCGTCTTTTCAGCAATGGCCTTCTGCGCCCTGCCTTCCCAGTAGAGGGATGTCAATGATCGTCACCTGGACAACTGTCAAGTCAGCAGCCTTCCCTATTATTGTGGTTGTATTTACTGAAAGTATTCATATTCTTTATTCTAAATTAAATATTCTAAATATTTCAGGAAGTGGATTTCTGATTTTCTATAAGCCACAATCATTACCTCTAAAATAAAAAAAAAAAATCATTAAGTATTTGAGTTTATAGGAGAAACTACCTTTTTGAGCTAAATGGCAAAACAATGACATTTTAATGAAGCTTATGTGTAAGTTCAATAATGAACATCTGTATTGACTCATCTGTCTGCTCTCCCAGATGTTTGGCTGCTAGTCTAGTGACTTCCACTTTCCCACACTGTAAAACTCAATGCTGACATCACTGCCGTAGTCCAATCAGCCTCCACTCTGTGTACTTTGAATCGTACTGCTCATCCTTCATTCTGTCATGCAGACTCTACCTCACGCAAGCCTCCATCTTATTTTCACCATTACTAGCGTGCAGACTGCAGGCGGCCCTGCCCTAATTCCTGTCACCACTGGGATTCAGTTCTGCTGTGATGGGCCATTGGAATCGAATCACCAAATAGCATAACTGAATTCTGTATGTCAATAAATCAAGTTCAATTCCTTTTAATGATCTCGCCTTATTGAAACAATATTTTACATATGTGTATGGATGTGTGCCATTTCTCCCACGCAGAGTGGAGCAGACCAGCCAACTCTGGCAACACAAAACAAGAGTACTTATCCGAACAACCTTTAAATGTAACACTGCGCTGATTCTTTGATTTATTACAATGATAAAAATCAGAATGTAATATTTCAACGTCCACACTACAGTGAACTTTAAACCTTCCTGCTGGGCACGAGAGACACCACATAAAACACAAAACTTTTCCCATTATTATCTGCCTCAGTCACAGCCCTCTCCAGCAAGGACTCTGTCTCCCTGCACGAGGTACAGAGCCTTTTCTTGGCTCAAGCAAATGCTACAAAACATTCACAGCAGCTAGTTGGCTTGTTTTCAAAGTTAATGAGGCTTGAAGAGTTTTAGGAATGAGAAAAGTAGAGCACATTCTCGCACTTCAGTTTTCCAGTGAGAAATGGACACTGTTCTTTTTATACACAAGGTCGTACTTCAGATTTAATGAGACACTGCGTGCATATTTGGGTACCGAAATAAATGCTGTAAGGCAGAAACATGAAGCCAAGAGAAATTTAAGATCTACATTTAATATTAATAAAGGGTGTTCCCGACCTTTTGCTCAATGCATGCTGAGATATTCTTCGGTTTGCACAACACTCAGCAGAATAAGAGGATATAGAAAATAAACAATTTGAAAGAATATTTACATTTGGATGCTACACTTGAATTTTGCAATGATCTACTGAATGTTGTTGAAATTGCCATCCGTTTTTTTTTCTTTACATCTATTGTTATATACTGTTATTCATATTTATTTTCAAGTATATATTAAACTGTCATTATGACTTGGTCACACTAGACAAAGCCCTGACAGCAACCCTCGCAACCTGACGCCGCAATCTGCCTCACATAAACAATTATTTAGCCCTTTACTTTTCCTTGTCAGTTACACTTGCTGAAACACCCGTCTCCTTTAACTGCAGCTTGCCTCTTGTCCTCCACCCAGTCTCTTGGTTATGAGCCCTAGAGAACAAAGAGCTCGTAACCAACCACTGCTTGTCGCTCTTTTGTTACTTGTCTTCATTAAAGGTCTTGTGTTCAGCATTTTCACTGCCTGCTGATTTGCCTTCTGGCACCGTTGACGCTTGAAGAATGTTCTGAACACTGAATTTACGCCAAATGTCTAAATTGTGACAAAAGTGAAAAAGAAAAACAAGGAATTGGTGAAAAAAGACCTAAATGGATAAAAGACAACACTACTTACTATATGACAAATCCTGGATACTGAAAGATACAAATGACAGGATCAAGAAAAGGTTTGTTAAATCCTGTAACAGAGCCCCATAAATCAGTGCTTGTGTGTTTCTGAAAGCTCAATGAAAAGCCGAGCCTTGCATTGAAACCAAAAGATAAATGTCCTAGGCCTGACTGACACACCTGCAGAGTTGTGGGTTTAAGATTGTTTTCCTGTTGCTGAATCGCTGTTCACCTGACATCCCAGAGCTCAGAGCAAGCTGTCAGCACCAAAAGATAAAAAATGGTTGTTTTGAAAGAAAAGAACTGGAATGGAATTAGTGCTACTTTATCCTGGTAAACACAGTTCTGGGATGGAGAGAGCCAAAAACACAAGGCTCAAGAGCCCAGGTTTCAGTGCTCTCAGTGGGAAACAGGAAGAACTGGGAAGAGAAGTCTTAGATGGAGTGTTGTTAGAAAGGCCTGACTCTGGTGAGCCATCTCTGCTGACCATAGTCTCCCGGCTCCTGATCATCCTAAAAACGCGAGTTGAGGCTCGAGAGAGGTGATGACGTCTGGCAAGTTGTCTAAAGACTGCATATTGGGGGTGCATGGAGTTATTACCCAACTTAGGTAGCTGCTTCTAATCTCTGCTTGAGGCTAACACCTCAAGGTTACATATACAAATCTCACAGTTAACTGTCAGCATTTGGGAACAGGGTGCAAAATGTATAAATCTTATATGCCTTATCATACTGCATAATTTTTAAACTGTCTGCAACTCACTGTTTTAAACTGAAAATGCAAGTAATACAATCCAGAAAGTATTATAAATTTTGATGCTAGCTGAGGTATCCTTCATTTTAGTAAGATAAGGCATCATCACTAAAAAGACAATTCATTACTTTTTCAAGACACTGCAGTACTTTTGAGTGATGAATTTAATGCTATTAATAACTACAATATAAATGTATTTTTAAAAGAAAATAACACCTCATAAGCAGCATTGGACTGCACTGGATCCCAAAGTATAAACTATTATTCTGGGAACATTCTTGTATTTCATTCCTAAAGCAAAAAGTAGTTACTAACTTAAATGCTTTCAGACGCGACTCTATATTTAACCACGATTAGCAAATCCACAGTTGTTTCACAGTTTATCTCCTTTGCTGAGGCCGCCTCTGGATCTTCCAAGATCTAACACAGAGTTCAGCATTGAGAGGCATGGGATGAGTCAATAAGGAAAGCTTTAAAAAGCCTTGATTCTTTTCATGGACGATATTCATGCAATTTGAATAGCAAGGAGCAAATTGGCTGCACACACCATTACATTACTGTGACCCTGTGGATAAGCAGCTTTGTCTCAACCTGGCTGTTGGAGTGCCTCTCCCCATGAAAGCTTGCATGCAGAGCTTTGTCAGACTAATCCATCCTCCGGAGTGTTTCCTGCGCCTGACTGAGAACACTGAGGTTCTCAGACAGGAAAAAAAAAGTATATCATTTTAAAATGAAGGTTAACTTTTCTCTAGGCAAGATCAGGAACTACACTTCCGTTGTGGAATTCCAGTCAATCAACCTTCAGTGACACCGGCAAGTGATGTTATTCAGTGTATTATGTGAATATTACACTTGCAGTATGCAGTACGTCTAACATTTGTATGTATGACATGAGTGACTGCAAATCTTTTAACGCCTTAAGGGCATGCATGTGCAAGAGTGAGTTTTGGGATCTGAGAATGAGGCAACATCAGAAAAACTGTACAAATATTTCAGAGGAAACAGACGACAGCTGTCGCACGTAGGACTTCTGTTTTGAGTTTGCCTTCATAGTGTCAATTGTTTGGATATATTAGAATATGTCGCAGGGCTATACGGCCTAGATGGAAACTGATTTTCTTATAATTTCTTTAAGTCTAAATGACTGTTTTGTTCATTTTTTTAAGATGGGAAAAAATTCTTTAATATTTCCCAATTGTACCTTTTAGTTGTGCTCAGATTGAAATGAGCCAAGAAACGAGAAATTTTCATTGCATCAGCTGAATCGAACCTAAAGCATTAATTCAGTTAAATCAATAAACAATCACCAAAATAAGCACTTCAGGCAAACAGGCCAAAAGATTCAATTTCAAACAGGTTGGAGTTCACCGTCTGATAATGGAACATTTTCCATCTTCTAAGGTCAAAGTCTGCAAAAAGATTTTTCTACTCTTCAAACACCTGAATAAGACAAACTGGGAAAAGCCATTTTTACATTTAACAAATAATAACAAATAACAAAGTTTCCATTGTGAAATGATTTCTGAACTACATAAAAACAGCGTGGAAGCAAATGCTTTGGCTACTAGCCTTTCTTTTCGAATAATATCAATTATTATTAATATATTGTTACACCACCACATCAATCACACATTATAGACAAATATAAAAAGTATATAAGGATAATAAAAAATGGTTCAATCAGCAATGCAGAATAAAAATCAGCCTTTCTTTCTAGCTCTGCTGATGTCAACTTGCTCTTACTGCAATCTATGCATATGGCATGACATGCCAATTACTCACTGTCACATCTCAAGTGGATGCTGAACTAAAATTATACCAACCTCAGAGTCCCCATATTCACTAGAATTTAAATGATGCATGGAAATCAAAAGGAGGTGAAACCATAGGAATCTATGAGGGAAGCATATCAGCAACTTTGCAGGAGGGGGGTAACATTTTTCATCTGTCGCTGCAGACGGCATGATCTCAGCTGTAGTCTGAGCAAACTCAATATCCTTAGGATAGGATTTTTCGTAAGTGAGTTTTCACAGCGTATGTGTTTCAATATTTAATAAATACACAAAGTTTAAATTTAATAAATATATTGAAGAGAAGAATCACATTGCACCACACCTATGGATTTCCTCCTCTTTTTTGCTACAGCAGCTTGTGGGAAAGGCATTCCTCTCATAGCCTCTCCTTGAAGCTCACCAGTGGGAGA
This sequence comes from Haplochromis burtoni, assembly GCF_018398535.1. Lineage (NCBI taxonomy): Eukaryota > Metazoa > Chordata > Actinopteri > Cichliformes > Cichlidae > Haplochromis > Haplochromis burtoni. The sequence goes on along the minus strand of NW_024582522.1, from coordinate 218,033 downwards.
GACTTAACAGTGTCCAGACCGTACAGAGCCATCCATCCTGAAGTGCAAAAGTGACACAGGGCTGCAGCCTGTGCCAGATGATGGAGGCTGCCACCAACTCCCAGCTAAAGCACTGCTGGACAGACCCCATTCACTCAGTCCTCGGAGATTTACCGTCTTCCTGACATTCACTTAGGATAACACAGGGACACCAAAACAGAGGTTATTTATTTATGAATACTTCCAGGAACCGTGTGCCCTCACGGTTTTAGATTTCATTAGAAGTGGGCATGCGATGGAAACAGGGGTTTCAACTTTGGGGTTAAATCAATGTATGGCCTGTCCTCACCAGCGTTCTGCTCTGTGTAATTTAGTGTCATCTCCGGTGTAATGAAGGTCTTGTACCATCCGATGCTTACCAAGTCCTGGAGTGTCCTTTGTGTCCCCTGCATTTTTTTATGTTCTGTTTAGTGTGTCCTCTACTAGGAGATGTCGCGCTCGGAGTACAGACATGGTGTCATTGATTTGTCCATTTTAATCCAAAAACGTTTTCTTTGGATCAGCTTTTATGTTAATCCAGGGTGTGAGGTGCCAATATGTTCAATAAGTAAAGCTATAATACATCTATATTTTATTATTTAATTTTCTCTGTATTATTTTGGGCTCTAACCTTATAAAATGCATTAAGACGACTGTTGTGATTTAGTGTTATATAAATACAATAGAATTGAATCTTGTAATTGACATTTCATTTGACACTAAATTACAAAGCATCATTATTCTGGATTAACTCCTGTTTACAGTGCATATAGCAACCCCTGTAAAAACTTTACTTTAAGCCTAGTTGACCATGTCATCTGTAAACAAATTATATATTCAAAATAATTTAAAATAATTATTACATTTTTATCTGTTATCTATTACAAATTGCAAATTATTTTTATTTTAAAAATATCTGCAAGATGTGCAATTATATATCAAATGATATGTGAATGTATTTTCTGTAAATTTCTTTAGTAAGAGCGTACAGAGAGTTCACACGCTTATGTCTGTTAAATGAACACACAGTTAGCCAAACTCAGCCAGCGTTTAGTGTGAAAATCTGGTACAAGATCAAAGTGCAAACTCTTACCAGAATTTTGCAGTGTGCATGAAGTATAACCTCCTTTTTAAATTCATTCAGTGTTTAAATTAATAATGCCGGATGTTATACTATGCACAAAGCATAATGGGAATTACAAATCAGTCCACAAACTCAAATACTCAGTTTGCAACAATGGAGCCTATGTAATTACATGTGTTCAAGCTATCACTTAAAATTACAGAAGCAACACAGGAGATTATAGCTTGTCAAGCTGTGGATATTAAGGATATTTAGGTAAACTTTTTTTAAAAAAGCATCATATTTAAAAAAAAAAAAAGATGCTTTTAATGACAAAACTGCTGATTAGAATTCTAGTTCATAACTTCAGAGCTGAAGTGGGGGGATAGCATAATGAGGACCTTTGAGATCCTGTTTTGATGTAACTATTTGATGTCAGCAATGAACGGTGGGCATTTTCAAAGTTTCACTTGCTAAGTACTTCAATGAATGTCAAACATAAATAATAAATGTAAAAGAATCTAAGTTTGTGATGCCTGGGAAAGTTAGCAGAGGTTTTATAAATCCACGAATGGTATCAAACCTCTGGTTAGGATACAATGGCGTTAAATTCAGCTCAGAACAGGAGTAGCACTGTGGGGGATTTTTCTCTATAGAGGGGTAACTATGCACTGGAAACTGATGAACCTCCTGAAAAATGCTTTGCTGTTAACATTGTGCATTAGCATAGCATAGCATAGCATAGCATCTTTATTTATAACGCACTTTACATCCAACAATGTTGACCAAAGTGCTACAAATATTAAATTAAATGCATACAGATTAAAAAGGCACATTCTTTAAAGAGGAATCAATAGCACTGAGGACCCCAAGTATCCTTTGTTGAAAGGCTTTCTTTAAGAGGGAGATGCAAAGAGAAGACGCTGTGAAGAAGTGCAGGATACACCACAGTGCCATTCTCATTGAACAAATCCCCCAGTGTCATAGCAATGCAGTAAATACACAAAAAGTTGTTGACATAAAATCTTATTTAAAGGATAAATAGAGTGTGCTATTTGTTCATTTGAAACCCAACCATTTGTATCTCAAGCTTTCAATCCATTTCTTGACTGGCCCCAATTTAAATTTTAATGCAACCCAACATGCATTCAAAAACTTAATTGAAGGTGGATTTGTTTGTGAGACATTACTATTAAAACAAAAAGTTACTATATGTTGGTTCACAGGCCTCCATCTTTCACTCTTATTTTGAAGTGCAGTGACTCATCCTCTAGTTTTGTTAGGATGCCTGGGTTGAGTTTATTGTATTATTTATCATTTCTATTCTGTGGTTCCTTTGTTAGAGTTATGTCTTATGTCTTATCTGGTTTTGCCCCTCCTTGTCTCGTTAGGCCTGATTTGCCCCAGCTGTGTTTCCCTCCTGTTACCCATTCCCTGATTGCTCCCTCTGTGTATTTAAGCCATGTGTTTCTCTGTGTCCATGTCGTGATCTATCCTTATCTAGCTGTGTGGTCTGTCTGCGTAAGTGTATTTTGTATTCCTAGTTTTGTTACCCTTTTGGGTTCAGCATTAAAGCTGTGTTTCGAGTTAGTTCCTGTTTCCGGAGTCTGCACTTTGGGTCCTTCTCCTGCCTGCACACAGCCGTCACATAACAAGTTTCCCATCACAGCTTGTTTTTCTACTCAGTGTTTCACGGGGGGCCACAACATCATATGCAAGGCTTCTGTGCTGACTACAAGGAACACATTCTATTGTCTCCCACCTCATTCATCCCTGCGTGTGTTCTGTGATCCACGAACAACTCCAATGCACTAAAGAAGTCGTGTAAAAACTATCAAAATTTAACTCAAGTAGCCTAGAAAAACTGTCAGCTGTTCAGCTCATCTGCCTGTTCAAAATGACGGATTTTTGAAATTGATGTTATATCTGAGCAACTTCATGTGTAAATAAAATAAAGAGAATAAAGACAAAATCTCTCAAATTCAAAAAGTCCAGTTGTGCTTTCTTCCTATCTGCCAGCTTACACAGTCTAGCAGAAGCCTGTGAATTGGTAAAGATGACAGATTAGAGAGAATAGGGTGCTGTGTTCAAGTCAGTCTTGGTTTAAGTTGGGTGTGAAAAAGTGATTGTTGAAGAGAATGAGGGACACAACACCTCTCAGTGTTGAGCAGAGATCTACCGAGGCAGGATCAAAGAACTCAGTCAACCAGGGCACTGCTCAATGCAGACTGTAGTCAACCAACCACACACTCTAATCTCTTGCTCAGGTCTTGTGAGAGAACAGAAACGTATCAACCAAACTGAATTTAATGAGCATCTACCATACAACTAGAGCAAATAGTAAACAGAAAGGTAGAGACAGATATCTCAAACTTCTCTCCAGTTCTGACTTTTAACCTCCTACAGGACTACCAATCATTATTTTGACATAATGCTCAATTACACATGTATAAAAAGGAGAACAAGAAATCTGAGTTAATGTAATCTTTCAGCGATAAAGTGGTAGCATGCTTTGCAATTTTACCATATGAAAGTTGAAATACTGTAGCTCCAAGCAAAGAACAGGAACAAAATGACAGATTAAATTCTTATGAAGCCAGGAACTTACAGCTGCTGATATGAAAATTTGAGATTAAATTCTTATCATGCCGTTGACCCTCTGAAGTGTTGTGAGTCACAGAGATACTTGAAACAACCTGGATCTAACCTTAACAAAGAAAATAAATATATTTTTGATGCATGTCAGGTAAAATGATTATTTACTTTGTGATTACTTTGCATAAAGAAATATTTAAAAATAAATAAATAAATACTGTGTTTACCCAGGGTAAGAGGTCATTTAAAGTTAGGGAGTTGGGGTTTAGGTTGTATATTCTATTTGGCATTTGGTAATTGACACTTATAAATAAATAAATTAAAAAAAAAACAAAGCATAATTACAAATACATACAGAATTAAATCAGGTAAATCTGCTGGTATGTCACACCACACCACACTGATCTCATTCTCAGTGTCACAATAATCAAATTCACAGATTCCAAATCAGTTTCATTGTCACATTGTTACATCTTCCAATTTTACATGAATCTCTTCGGGCAAAGTAAACACAGCTTCACAAAATAGCTTTATACAGACAAGTGATTTGTGTCCCACAAGTATACTATGTGGGCAGTGCTCTAGAGGGTGTGTGTGTGTGTGTGTGTGTGTTCCTGAAACCTGGATCCTCTACCAAAGGGCTGGGAGATTAAGGGGTCTGCACAGTATCTTCAATGTTCCCAGGCCTGCAGTGTTCTGCAGAGAAGCTGCCTGGAATCTGTTGGGGTCAATCTTTTGGTTTGGGGGTCTCTATTTTCTTGTGCTCCTCATTCCTGATGTTGCTGTCTTTTGGGATTGCCACGTATCACAGTGGTCCCCTGTATGTGTTGATGATACATCCCTTTTATGAGTTCTTCCTTCAGTTCATCATCCACTGTCTGTCTTCAGCTGCCTGAGGGAATCTTGGAATGCCTCATCTCGAGGTGCCATCTACCTGATGTATTCATGGATGTTCCGTGTTTCATCCTGGATTGTGGCTCTGACACTCATTCATACTCGCCATCCTGCTTTCCATTGCTCGTAGAGCCTGAGGGTTCTGGACTTTTGTTGCAGACCCTGTTTTGTGGAGTTTTCATGTCTTAGCATCTGTGGTATCTGTCTCCTCCTATGGTCAGCTTATTATTCCAGCTGGGTATCTGATGACAGGTAGGACAAATGTATTGATGGCTTGGATCTTATTCCTAATGTTCAACTGGTTCCTCAGTACCTGTCTTACATTCTAGAGGTTGGCCTGTGGGATACCAAGGTACTGGCCAGCTATCCTCTATATCTGCTATTTTGTTTTGGATCACTTTCCCTCTCTTTCTTTGTGTGTGTGTGTGTGTGTGTGTGTGTGTGTGTGTGTGTGTGTGTGTGAGAGAGAGAGAGAGAGAGAGAGAGAGAGAGAGTCTGTGGAGCACTTTCAATCTCAAATCACTTGACTGAGCATGAGGCACCTTTTATCATGGTTCATCCTCAGCAATTAATCTTTAACAGATGCGATGCAATTCTCTCCCTCTCTGCCTATTTCATACACAGAGTCTCTTTCTCCGTATTTCAGTGTCTCTCCAGCTTTTGCGCTCACATATAAATACTGCAAATATTTATCACATTTTGTGTGTCTAATTCAAGTTACCTTAGGGCACGTACTAGGCTAAACAGAGAACACTAATAATTTCAGAGAATTATAAAAGTAAATTTTTGTGTGGGGAAAAAAATGGAGATTTGCATTATGCACTGCAAAGCTGGTTGTGAGGTTCCTTTCTTACAGCCTGTTCTTTGTCTTGGACTGGAATATTACTGAACTTCAAATCTCTCTGGGAGAATATATGGCATACTGAGAGATGGGGTAAGAGGGTCCTCAGCCGGATTATTGGACTTGCAGAATACCCAAGCCTAAATTCTAGTGTGCAACAGTCATTCATGGCAGTAGGATTGCTCAATAATGCATCAAAACCCACAGGCCTCCAAGGGAAGCAGTCAGTAATCAAAAAGTAAGTTAAGGTTTTCATAATAGGGCCCTATAAATAACTGAGGACAGAAATGAGGGCATGTAAAATTGATGAGGGATGATTCAAACCCCACGAGGTGGATGGAGCTTAACGCAAGGAGAAGGGATGCGATGTTGAGTGGCCCGGTGATACGGGCATATGTAGAAGGTGGAATTGCACGAGTGATTTGTGTCCCCAGTGTTACCACATAAACGCACAGATATACAATATGGACACTGCTCTAGAGGCAACGTCACTGAAATGGTGCTATTAATGTAGAAATACGCCCCTGCCTTCAAACTATTCTACTGAACATTTAAAACAACCTAGCAACAATTTCATAACCTGTGGCTACCTATTAAGCTTTTACAGAAGAAGAACTCTGCTGCACATTTATATTATTTAATCAAAACCAAGACTGCGAGGTCAGAAATTACATACATTTTCAAAAAAGCTTCAATATGAGCCAACAAAACTGTGAATTACAAGATCTTTTTAATGTGGGAATTCATTTTCATATATTTGTGCTCTCTAGAACTGATGTAAGTGTGTGATTAAAAAAAAACGACATAGTATAACAGTCTGAGATCTTGTCAATATGCAACGGTAAAGAGCGAAGGTTTATCCTAAATGAGCACTTGCAGAAAAAAGACACCATCAGACAACTAATTAGACATTTTTTAAACTTTTAGTTGGGATGAACAGTAACAGTTGATATGACCCACTGATAGCAGTGTTTGTCATTTTAACAGGTAAAACTGCAATTTGATTGTCAATAATTTATACACATGAGTAGTGTCCTTTATATAAATTATGCATTTAGGCATTGAAAACAATCTCTTATCAGGCCTTCAGTCTTTGTCTAACAATTATACAAATAAGCTGATTTTACCAGTTAAAACAATAAAAACTGAATTTCTACTGCGCTGTTGTTCCAAGGACATGCAGGTATTGTCCTCAGTTGACTGCCAACCTGTCAGATGGCTCATTTAACATTTGGCAGTAACAAATTTGAAAGAAACTACCATTGATGTTTTTAGCTAGTAGAACACTGATTTCTCGCTTCTTCCAACTATACTCACTACACAGTTTTCAGTTCGTATCACACAGCGAGGATTTTAGACATGTATTCAGCCAAGGATGACAAAAATGCCCTAACTCAAGATTCATTAGTGTCTATATTTTGTACCGAAGGTCCTTCATTTCCTCTTCAACCTGCATAAACAAATTTATTTTAAGCTAATTTTTGTTTATATAGTAGAATAATATAAAGTTAAATTAAGCAGTCATTTCATTTAAAAATATTTATATTCATGGATGTTTATACGGACTAAGACGGAGTGTACACAATAGCTTTTCTTTTTTTCCCCAGAAAGCCAGCATAGTTTTTCATTTGTTCACAATTGGATCGCCTCATACTTATACAATGCTAAAAACGGCAGGCACTCGAGGCAGTGAGCTTCTAATCTGCAGTGAGGAATGCGTGGTCGGCTGTTCACTTCACCCCCCAAAGCTAAAGAGGTTCATCTCTGGGTAAAAAACTGTTTGTCACAGTCCCTTCTTTACACAGCCATCCATTTACAGAGGCTGATGGGACCAATAACACACCAGCAACTACCACATTTTACTTGTACAAGTGCTAACAACAGTGGAGAAAGTTAATCCTGCTGGTTTTTGAGTACCCGAGCTAATGGAATTTTAAATACAGTCTAAGAATTGTTTTAATACTTGGATAAAAATCCTTTTCAGTCATTTAATCCCTAAAGTCTAGAGCCCTTGGACACCCTCAGTTTCCTCTCTTCAGATGCTCTGTTAGGCCTTTACTGCAGCTGCCTTCAGTTGCTGCTGGTTTGTGGGTCTCTCTGCATTCAGTTTGGTCTTTAGTAACTGAAAAGCATCGTCTGTTGAGTTAAGATCAGCTAACTGGCTTGGCCATTGAAGACTATCCCATTTCACTGCCTTGAGAAAGACAGTGTTGTTTATGCAGTTTGCTTTGGGTCATTCGGGTCATTATCCATTTGCACCATGAAATGCTGTCCACTCAGTTTTGCTGCAATTGGCTGAATCTTAGCAGCGAGTAAAGCTCTGTATATTTTTTACACAATTAATCCTGCTACTTCTATTAGCAATAAACACTAATCACCTGGTTCCACTGGCAGTATACATGCCCATGTCATAACACTGTCTCCACCATGTTTGACAGATAATGTAGTATGCTTCAGATCATAAGTCTCTCCCTATCCATAATTTTACCAGCTATATCAGACGTTTCCTGACAAAGTCTAGTCTGACCCGCCTATTCTTGTGTGTAAACCCTCTGCACCTCCTCGGGAATGTTCCTGACTTGAATAGAGGTTGTAAAGTTTTTTTTCTTAAACAAGGAAATAATTCTGCGATCATCCACCTTAGTTGTCTTCTGTGGTCATTCAGGTCTTTTGGTGTTGCTGAGCTGGTCAGTGCATTTATTCTTTGATTTGTGTTACTCTGCAAAAACGTATGGACCTAAATGTAGATAATGCTTGGTCAATTACATTAGCAGCATTCAGCTACAACCAGACATATTACTATTATTAGTTATGGAAAAAACAGTGCACCTACAATTTGTTTTTTCCATCTGACTAGTTCAAAAGAATGCATGATATCTTTAGTTAGTGTAAAAAAGCAAGCCTTGGATGGCACAAGCAGAAACACAAGTGTAAATGGCATTAAACACCATGGAGCCTTGGTTTAAAGCCCTGTGAGCTCTAGCAGTTATACAGGGATTAAAGTGGGCCTGAACAACCTGGAACAACGTTCTGACACCTTCAATTAATGAGTAATTAAATAGGCAGTTTAACACTAAATACTATCAGGCAAGTTCATTTTTTATTTGATACAGTCCGGCAGTGCTTTCAACTGTTGTCACAGAGACAGTAAAGTCATGACTCCAGCTGCATGCCTCCTCTTTTCCTTCTTATCCGTGTCATGCACTCATGCTGTCGATGTCAATAAAGTTTCTGTTGCCGTATATCAGCATCTATCTACCTCTACTTAAGAGGAGAGAGCATAACTGTGCAACTTTTTCTTTAAGTGGCAGGTTATCTCAGATACAGGATTTGAAACAGCTCAACAAATATCAGTGAACACACAAACTGTTTTTGTGCATCTTGGTGCACAATCTGTCTGCTAGCTTAAGGTACAAAGGCTCTGTTTTCCAGGGAGAAAAAAAAACACTGACATGGGATAATTTTACTCTCAGAGATAGAGAAAGATAGAGGAAGAAAATATAACAGCAGAAGCTGACAGATCATATTTAAAGGTAAGGACTGCTCTGCAAGTGACGTTTAATAAAATAAATATTTAAAGGTTAAAAAAATTAATTGTGTTGGATTGCTTTGAATCAGACAGTGGATCTGTATATGATGAAGTTATCTAGTTATATTAGAAGCACTTTCAAATATGTTTTTCAATGAGAAAAGGTTACACTCCACATCCATTATATGTCCCAATAATTAACATTTAAGGGAAACTGTACATTAACAATATTTGTTTTACTATCTTACATTACGTTGAATATAATTGCCATCAACATTTAACCAAACATTATCATTGCATTAATTAAAATATTGTTGAAAGCTGAATGTCATTAATAAGGTGAATCTCAATTAATTTTCAGAGAAACAGCTTTATTATCAAAGACAGCTAAGCTGAGCTGTCATATAAATGCTAAATGGCCTGTATTTGTATAGCGCTTTACTAGTCCCTAAGGACCCCAAAGCGCTTTACACATCCAGTCATCCACCCATTCACACACACATTCACACACTGGTGATGGCGAGCTACATTGTAGCCACAGCCACCCTGGGGCGCACTGACAGAGGCGATATGGTCAGGATTTTAAGTTATGCTCATTTTTAGGCTGCCGTTTCCCTCCGTAGGTTTTATGGTGGCGACAGAGCACGCTTACGAAGGCTCTGACTCTTGTATTTGCTCATCAACAAATCTTTTGTGAACTATAATTTGAAGACTTGGGTCATCATTCAGCCTGTATAGACATGTATAAACTGTTTATATCTCAGTGCTGTAATATAAAACAACCATAACACCTGTGTTTGATTCATGACATGGTTCTAGGATTTCAATTGTAGGAACAAATTACTTGAAGCTTGCCTTAATAATCTTTTAACATTCAATTACATACAGGCCATTATGATATATCAGTATTATGATACAGTAATACTATCTAAATATGTTAAAGCATCAAACAACATTATGTTATTAGTATGAGGTTGCAACAAGTTTAATGTCAGTATCAGTAAAAAATGCAAACATTTTAGTGCTACCATACGTTATCAATATACTGCAGTACTACAGCTACTGGACAGTAATAGAAATCTAGATCTTTATTTCATATTGGGAAGTATCTTTGAAAGCAGATTAAATCATAGATTTAATGTTATTCAAATGCCGTATTGGACAGTATGTGCAGAATAAACTGGGTAAACTGGGCTGTTTGCAGTGTTCTTTTACAGTTTACAGTTATGCAGAACTGGTGCAAGGCAAACTGTGGTATCCATGTTCATTACCATGGTCTATACTTATAAGATCAGACCAGAGATTCTTTGCATACAGTTTTTATTTCTTCTTGACTATGAAAATCAAGGTTAATTCAGACACTGCTTTAAAATAACCATCCAAATAAAGCAAAAGATCGCTGCTGAGTAACAGGACTCGGCTAGGAGTCAGTTTGCATTTAGCTGATGATATTCTTTGGTAACACTTGCCAAATTCCACATTTATACCAGCTTCATAGTGGCTAGCAATCAGACATCTGCCTTGATGGCTCATATAACATCTGCTTGTATATTGTAGAATGTAGATGGCTAAAATCAGAATGAGTAGGAAACCTCAAAAGCAGCATCAGACCAGGTCAGCTGATCACAGCCGGTTTAAAAACAAAGCACATGTACTGGAGCTCATATATATATTATTATATGATTTATTGCAGAGTGAGTCATTTCTCCAGACTGCACTGCTTCACCAGAACTTAGTATTCTCTCACCTGCAAAATCCCACTTTAACCCCTGCTTATACAGACAGGCTCATTAGAATGAAAATATTTTTAAAAGCCACATTAGTGCCATCTTTTACTGTCAAAATGTCAGTAGTTCACAGTGTATGTGCATAAGGAAGAACAACGTCATAGTGAGCTAGAAAGCCCTGAAGATAAAGAAAATCCAAATAATGCAGAACTGTAGTGAAGAAGTCAAGTGTAATAGCAAGGCTCCAGAATAACCATCTTTAAACCAGATAAGCTCATTTCTTATTAATAACAGTCAAAGTAATAATTAATCATGACATCAGAAGTCTGTAGTTACAAGTTTGACAGTGCTTGTCTCAGTACATTCAGCTTGGAGAGGTGGTGTCTGGGATATAAATTTCTATGAATCACAGTCTCTGCATGTTAAATAGATAAAACAAATCAATCTACTGGAACTTACCATCAAACTTTTTATGCCTGGAGACAAATGTTGTTCTCATTTTGTGGCTGCTCTCCTCAACCAATTTCTCAAACTCCAGTTTGCTCTGCTGGTTAAGTTTGTCCTCCATCTCTGACGTGCAGCAGGTGTATCCCTGAGGACAGACACGCAGGTGCTCACCTGAGGAAGACAGAGAGGCAGAGCGGCATTTTTACACACGTCACCGCTTCGACATTCAGATGCTCGAAAAGGCTGAACCGAGTCTTTGATCAAAATTCTCTTGTTATTTTGTCATTCTCATCACTGAGGCAATCAAAGTGGGCCAGACCGTAACAAACGGGGTAGGAAAACATTTGTCGGTCATTTGGAATCATGAATCAGAGAGTGTCTGTGATAGCAGAGCTCCTACACCTCATACAGAATTCCCCTTATATCGCAAAGCAAAGCGCTGCAATAATGACTGCTTTAATGAATATTATGTACATGAAGTGAAAGGCACAGTGCTAAGTCATGTCAAGGAAATTTATTTATATAGCCTAACACCACAAATTGGTCTCAAGGCTCTTATCAGCATGCCCTTAGCTATGACATCAGCCAAACATTTAATTAAACTGCATGGATTAATTTACGATGTCTTGACTTTGGCACAGCAAGCTGTAAATGAACACTGACATATTTTTGCCATGGAAACAATTGCTTATTTACACATTCACCACATACCGAACAACATTAACATTCATTTCAAGTCATGCTATCTGACACATGATGAAGCTAACTCTCCATTCTGTTCTGCTCGTGGTTTTTATCAAAACTGGAATGAAATATTTGTCTTTTTGGCTGCCAAATGCTCCATCATGTTCACCAGCTCGTTACTAACTGTGCGTGTTTGCTCTTTTGTCCAGAGCAGGAAGGCTACAATGAACTTATCATAACTTTTTAGTTTTCCTAAAAACAACTTTGCTGCAAAGATGAGACCAAAACAATATCAAGTTGCTAGACTGAGAGATGAGAATATTGTTTTGCAGATTACGGCGAACAACTGTGTTGCACAGATGCGCTGGTATCCATGGTCACTGTTAGGTGCCGGGGAGCATCAGAGGCATTATAAGAGGCTGACAAGCCAGCAAAAGATATCAGATGTGACTGTGTATTGTGTGCGTCTGTGCAGTTTTTATTTCCCACAGTCCATTAAAATGAAAGTTAATTTAGGCAGAGCTGAAAAACTCACACCATATTCTACATATCACAAAAATAACATTTAATATAAATGTTTAAATTTCTCAATATTTCTTTTTACACTATATCTCATGCACTCTGGTGCACTGTTGCTGGCATAAGAACAACATTTAAAAGATTTATTTTAAAGACTGATTCACTCAGATTAAAAAAAAATGTTTTGGGCTTATTGTTATTTTACATAGTCGGGTGGTAAAATCACCAGCATTAAGGCTTCACATGCCACCTGACTACAGTGATATTAACTCAAGGATAGCAGCATTTCTTTTTGCCTTGCTCGCTTACTTTTTAACTTTCTACACTGCGAACAAAATTACACAGCAACCTTTAGAAGAATGTCGAGGTATCAGTGAGAGTTAGTTAAGAAATACTTGTTGTAGTCCCTCTAAGTAGAAAATAAGAGATGCTGTGCGTGCGTTTTGTAATGAGATGTTTTACAGAGCCTTGGACTCTCGTCTTCTTCTACATAATTTAATTTTGAAGCATTAATTTAATAAACTGTGAAGTGTTTGACTATTACATCAGTTAGAGAAAAATTCTCGAGTCCACTCAGACGTCAGTGTATAAAAGTGTATACCAAACCAATGAAATGACTCCAAGATCCACAAAGAGAAATACTGGAACTGAAGGCCTGAAGAATTTTCAAAACTTGGAGAATTCACACTAGATTTTTTTTTTTTTGTAAATGAGTAAAAGTTTTACTTTACTGGGTTTCGAGAAAGGTAACAATCACTTAATTATGCCACACATCTGAAAATCCTTTCACTGAAAAAGTGAGGGGTTTAGTCTCAGATCTGTGGATTATTCATGGTGAATAGAGTAGTTTTCAAAAATACTGATTTACTTAAAGGGATGAGGAAAATGATTCTGATGAAATCAATAAATTATATCTACACCCATAATGCACAACACTATCTGCAAAAGACCATAAAATGAGGTTTATTTATTCCAATAATTAATCATTAAGGAAAATATGTTTAGTATAAACTAAATGTATCAGTCAAGTATATTCAATATCACCAGACTTGAAATTTGACATTTTACTTGCATATCAGACTTACATGAATAATCTACAAGTAACTATGTTAACTAATGTTAGCATTTTGGGCATAAAAATGACCAAGCCAGAAATAATTTTCCAGTTAATAAATGAAATATAAAACCAGATCCACAGAAAAAACAAAAAAATTGTTTGCCAAAAACCGAAACGAATGCTTAAATGCAAACAGAGGCTTTAATCAGTAAAAGTGACTAAGAGCTCCATGTGAGTGGTGTGTACATACATCTTTTTTGCACAGAAGTTTGTACTTTCATACTACTACCCATTTTAAGAGGTTTTCCCATTACTAATAAACTAAAATGTAAAATAAAACTTAAAAAATGTTGGAAAAGTGTTGCTAAATTCCAAAATCTAGGCTTTTTTTTTTATTAAAAACAAAAATACTTATCAAATTGTGGTTTTTGTTTTTGTTACCTATAAAGTTGCTGCTGTGATCTTTGTGCCAGAGCCACACAACCTTATAGGAAAGTTTAAGGGGGGGAAAAAGTCCTCCCACACAAGCAAAAGCTCAGCGTCTTAGTTTCTGTCAAACACTTAAACTGGTCCGAATGTGAGTTTTCATCTGGTTGTCTTCCTGCAACAACACACACCAGCAGTTATCATCACATGATTATATTAGTTTTTTTGCCCAAGAAATATTTGGGCAATTTTTTTGGAAAAGAATTACCATAATGCATACTGTATGTAATTTTTTTCTGCATGCATGCGGTATTTTCTTTCCTCTTCTGCAGAGAGCATCAGACATCATTATTAGTTTTTTTTTTTTTTTTGGTCTGGCCAGCAGTCACATAAAATATTTGTGTTTTTCCCATTCTATCTATTAACATTTGGGAAAGATGAAATGAGTATCGATTTATCAGTGGAGGACAGAACAGAGAGATTGTAGGATTTCCTCTGAGGAACACAATGCAGGCACTGGCAGGCACACTGCATGCATATACAGTAAGCTGCAGATAAAGGAGCTGTGTATAGATAATGAAACAAGAAGATGCAATATGTACGTGCTGGCACTCTCAAATGTGCTTAATCCTTAATCAGTCCTTAGAGAGGCACCAAGCTACAGTAATGAGGTGCACCATCAACAGTTCAACACAAACTCGTTTCTCCAGAGTAATGCACAAGGCTCCGAGCCACAGCATCCAAACTCTACAACACAAAATAAGCTGAAATGCACCACTCACTTTCTATTAGGCGATTCCTTAAGGCTTTTTTGTTTCTTTACTAAGCAGCAATGTCCTATTTTTTAACAAAGTAACAGCTGCAGATAACGTCCACTACAATGGGATTCAATCAAGCGCATGCATATGGATTGAATCTACAGGCTGGCGACCTGTCCAGGGTGTACTCTGCCTCTTGTCCAATGACAACTGGGACAGGTTCACGAGGGAAATAGATGTATGGAAAGTTAATTAGCACAAATACATTAACCTGTAAATTTTACAGTAACTTGCTGAAAGCTGGATGCCAGTAACCAACTGTAAAAAAGGATTTGCAGGAACTTTAATTTACAGCAAATAAAGCTGCTGTAATTTAATTTACAGTAAAAGTAAACACCTTTAACAGTAAGTTGCTAGTATCCAGCTGCCAGTAAGTGAGTGTATTTTTATATATGGTATTTTGTTACAATATTTAAATTTAAATTGCTATAGTTTTTATTTATTTATTTATTTATTTTAGCTCAAACAATAAAAATGCAGCTTCATTTAAAATGTACATCTCTACCAAAGAAAACAGAGTTTGAGATGATATACTGATATAGTTCCAGTGAAGTAAATAGTTTTTACACATAAAGTTTTGGTATTTTCGGCTTTTCAGCCAAGACTCATGTCTTTTAGCTTGGGTTGCATTTAAGCTCTCGCTGACAGAAGCACGGGGTATTTAAAGTATCAGTGTAGTTCAACATTGTCAGTCATATTGTTTAAACAGGGACATTATTAAACTGAGGAGCTAAGGAATTATGAAGATGGTATCAGATGGCTGGCTAATGTCCCAAAGAAAGAAAAAGCCATACAACATATTTGGCACCTTAAATTACACGGGCATGAAACACTACTCTAGGATGACTTAGGCACAGAAATATAAACTTTTATTGTCATAAATGATGGATAAGCTGAGGAAAATTGCATTTTCTCCTCACTGTTATGTGAAGCTCTGTAACTCTGAAGTAAGTCAAATTCAATCTGAAGTTTCCGTTGATGCAATAAATGAATTTTACTTGTCGATGCAGGTAGAATACTACTTTTGGCCACTAAAGCGTTTAAAAAAAAAGAAAAGAAAAGAAAAAAAATCAATAACAGACAAAGCTGTCCTTAAGTGTGAATGACAGCTGAAAGGAATCCATGGTGCTTTTAGCTTTCATAGGCTGTGCACCACTCTATTCATCTCTCAGTCGTGTTTTGGTATAAACACATAATTTGACATATCCAACTACTTTCCTGTTTTGAAAACTGTTGTCGTAAACCAACATAAAATAGAAGTTTGTGAGAAGCAGGCACGGCGTGAGCTGCATGTTTATGATGCTGCTACTTTGAGTTTATCTCACATGTTTTCCCTTCTCTCTTTCATCAAAAGCCCAGTTCAATACTTTTATGCATAAAACTTTGATGCACATTTTCCTAATGTGTGTGTGTGTGTGTGTGTGTGTGTGTGTGTGTGTGTGTGTGTTTTCTTTTCCAAAAGAAAAAAAAGCAAACATAAAAGCCTACCTTAGTGAACTTTGGAGGTAATTGTCCCCAAATCTAGATGGGATTTTGGCTCACTAGACCATATCTGTCCTGTTCTAGCTGGTTGCTTTGGACCCGAGATGGAATTTGAAACCATGCTGTCAATATGCTGCACACTTGTGAGATCACACTTGTGCAGTCTCTGTCAGGGAGAGTTAAACTTGTAAGACTCAATACCAGCAGTGCCAACAAAAATGAAGACATGGGGGATGGCAAAAAGCACAAAGGTTCTTCTTATAAAAGTATATTTACTAGGTGAATAACAGGAACTAATGTGCCTACTTAGCTGGCAACAGCTCACTGACACCCACTTTCCACCTTTCTCAAAGCTGTAAGATACTGTATAGCTTTACAGCGCTTATATAAATTAGTCTGGCCATTTGTAGCTGAACATTTAAATGAATCTTTTAATAAAAAAAAAAGAGCACTTCATGCGCTGTGACATTTATAATAAAGCAACATTATGTTTATCTAACATAGCTAATCCATTTAATTCAAAATCATTTGGAGAGATAATAAAAAGTTTTTGTTTTCTCACATAAATAGTGTTACAGATTTTTACAAAGAGCTGCATGAAAGTGGAGCATGAAAGGGGTGGGGAGGGTGACACATAATTTCACTGCAGGTGAAGAGGGGCAAGCGGAAAAGTCGGGAACAATCCCAGCGCATATCTGTGGCATCTGTTGAAGTGGCCTGCCAAATCAGTAACGGTGCCACGCCTTTTGCTGCTGCTGAAAGTTTTGGACATTTATTAAAAAGACATTAGTGTCTCCGCATTTTATAAATTCTCGATAAAATGTATTTAAAATGCAGCACTTTGTCTGTAATGCAGCTGCCTGTTCTGTCTGTAGCAACCACTCTGTGATCTTAAGTAATGTCACAGCTAAATTGTTAAACTTTTGCCTGAGGAGTACTATTTGATGCAGAGCATGTTTCAAAGGTGAAATAGCCGGTATTATCAAAATAAAAAAAATAATAACTAGAAAAAATAGAATCCTGTGATTTATTTCTATGATGATCATTGAGCTTAGTTTTGAAGTTGGACTGAATATTTCTGAATAATTAAATGGAATAACACTTTTTCTGGTTTTCCTCACCTCTCACTACAAGCCGCATTCATTTTTCCACATATATAGCCATAACGCACTTTAGCATTTTATTTGCCTTGCATACATATCGATAGCCAGTTAGCTTAATCGCTCATTATACTAACACGCATGTCTTTGGACAATAGGTGGAAGTGTCTAGTGTCACAGTCTAATACTGAGTGTCACAGAGAACATCCAGACTCTATACAGAAAGGCCCCAGCCAACCATTAGATTTGAATCATTAGATTTGCAGTGAGACAACAGTGCTAACCACTTTACCACAAAGCCCTCAGCATAAATATTAAAGATTATACAGCATAAACAAACAAATGCATTTCAGCAAACGGTTGGAATTTTTGTTCTTTTCAAGATTTTATTGTACATTTATATTGATTCAAACATCACTTATCCGTCTCTTGGATTACCACTTATTGTGTTTGATATTGGCTTGAATAAAACATATCTGTCAACTCCTAATCTATTTCTGACATCCTAATAGGCAAAGGAAAAAATGAGTGTATAGTTTGACTTTGACGAAGTGAGCAGCAGAGAATTGCATACTGTATAGAAGCCTGTGGTGACAACGCTGACAGAAGTGCTAATACGATGGTGTTCTATCAGATTTTTCATTCACAGAGAAAGAAGCCTGCTCCCATGCAAATGTAAAACAACAAAGTTAGCTTTAGGTCTGGCACATGCACTCACCAGCCTCATTCATTATACTCCTAACATGATCAAAACCATGGATGAGCACACACAAGCATACACGCACACACTCATGATGCATTTAATCACAGATTACTTGGGAGCAAATAGTTATGTAATCACTGGATAAAAGGAAGATAAAAGCTGTCACTCATATGTTCAACCAGGGGCGGTTTTAGCCATTTCTGAATCAAAGCACCCCCAAAGGTTTCTTACTTTTTTTTGACAATATTTACTGTTTGTGTGACACACTACTAAAAATATAAAAAGCATTCAGTACTTGTTTGAGACATAACATTTTAACAACAAAAGTATAGATACCCCCCCTGTATATGTCCTGTATAGAAACAGGACATATTAGCTGCATTTAACCTTCAGTTACCCTTTATATAGTTAGGTAGGAGTCAGGCCATGTTTCTTTTTAGCTGAAAAACATTACACCCTGGTAACCTGCAGTGTTGGAAACATGTTTTCCGACAATGTTTGCTACCCTACAATCCGTCCTGCTCTGTAGTAAAATCAGCGACATTTGACCCTCCCGTTGCTCCCATTGAAATGTATACAGCCTATTTAAAATCTAAAACTTGAAATTGTCTGTAGCCTGCTGTTGTTACCACTGTCCTGTTTGAAATGGAATGAGAGAAGCTGGTTATTTTGTCATATGTGCCGATATTGTAAGATCAAATGATCCGTCAATCAAGAATAATGTTGGATCAGTGTTTCAATATTTATATCTTTTATTAGATGTTCATGTGGTTTGGTTATTTGCCTTTTGGTTTTTTATTAGTGATCTTAATAGTATTTGTTTTTCATATTAATGTAATTTTTTTCATCCAATTGAATACAATCTATTTGTGTATGATTGTCAGTCCAAAGAGGGAGAGAGGAAAGAGGGGAACGTGAGGAGAAAGTGCAAGGTCAGGAAGAACCAGGTAAAAAAACCAGACTGGGAACAGTGACAGGCACAACAGAAACTGTTAAACTGCTTGAGAGAGTTGATCACCAAAAAGTGATTTGCCAACCTCAAGGTGAGGCGACATAGGTTAAAATAAAATAAAAAATCTGCAGAGCCATAGTAGTATCTGCAGTAAAGATCTTTTCATACATTGTACCATAGGCAAAGTTGCCTCCATTTTTATAATTTTATCTATCAATATTTCGTACATTTGTACATTTCAAGGACTCTATTTTTGGAGTGTATTTTCATATATCTGTATTGTATTATACATACACATTAAAAGTGAATCTCATGCAATCAGTTTACTTCTTACTCACTATGATCATCATTCATCATTTTCCCACAGTAATTAAGGTTACCATATGTATTTTTTTTTTTATTCCAATCCATTCCAAATTATGATGACTGATAACGGAGACGAAGACAGCAGATGACAAGACAGGGAGGAACAGGGGTTTAAATGCACCAAGGAGACAGTCACAGGGAACTCGGGACAACTGGAGACGTTTAAGGATGCAGGGACTGACAGACACGGGGAAGATGACTCATCGTGACGAGTAAAGTTTATCTTGCCTGGCTGGGCAGCTCTCTGGGTGCTCAGCACCCCCAAAGCTCTGATCCTAGAATCGCCCCTGTGTTCAACCCAGTCCAGTTTGCTAATGTACCGCTCTGTCCTCGAGCGCAGATGTCAGAAGGCGCCGCAGCACATCTTTCAGAACGAGCTGATTAGAGATTTAAATATATGTAATTACAGAAAGCAACATAATTAAGGACAAATGATAATCTTCTTTGGGGATTTTACAGTGAAACGTTCTGGCGTTAACTCAAATGTTTCTTAATCAGAAAGAAATAAAGCAAAAGAAATATTGCTTTTCTTGCATATGCAATCAAACACTCATTGTTTCGTTCAGATTCTTTGATGTGCAGATGTGTTTGGTTGCTCTCGATCACTATCTTCACGATGTCCAAAACACGACTGAAGCGTAGCGTTATAATTAGGTGAAACTGCTGACTAGATTCAGGCAACGGACAGATGGGCCCGTTCGATGCCCATTTAACATGCAATCAACCACACAGACGCTTTCACAGAATTCAAGGTTCCCTGAACCCATTATACATGTTACTTTAAGATGATTTTTAAATGATATCTATCTTTAACCAACCACACAGACTAACTGCTAACTAGGAATATGTAGGTCAGTGGGAAGAAGTAGATGAGATGACCAGGAGGCATGATCAGACACAGATTAAAGAACTAACTTCATATAGCATGCTTTATTTCAGCGGCCATGTATATGGCCTCGGTTCCCTTTGGCTTCATATCCCTTGATGTTAAAGAAGCATGCACTCAGAGTGTTTGAGGTTTCACATGCAGGCGAGGCATATGCTGCAATCGTGCCTAATGGGCAAGCAAAAAGGATGGCACATTTCTTATCCTTTCTAACAGTGGTTCATTAAAATTGGCAGCAGAGCCTACAGTTTCTTAGGCAGTCGTGTGATGTTAAAAACGCAACAACTGGAGCACATTCCCTGGTGACATGCAACAGATCTGAGTTTAGAAGTGTCTCAGATGCACTAAAGCAGAGGACTGCCACTGGGGTTTAGATTTACAAGACTAAGTAACCATTCCTCACAACAAATACAAAGATTTGTCTTCACACATACAAGTGTTTTCTTGACTAGAGGTATCAAATTATTGACAGCCACACCAGTTTATTGAAGTTTTCCACACATCCTACTTTATTATGACAGCTTTTTTCTTTTACTGCCGACATTTTCTGTTATAAATTAGTTATAAAGTTGTTTTTGGATGTCAAGGAAAAAAAGAGATGCGCTCTATAAATTGATAAGTTTATATTTTTTTGCAACGTGTGAAGACGAGTGCTAAATTATTCATAATTATAAGCAGCTGTATCAGCTGGAGGTAAAATTACATGCTTAGCTGATACAAATTCCTGTTTGAACCAGGTTTGCATATTTTAAAGGATGACATGTAATCACACCAAATTCAACAAGTAGCCACCGCTTCTTCGGCAGTCACAGTGTCTACTGAAAAGCTTGGTTGGTTTGAGAACACCCCAGTGACTAGCTGATTACTTATGTTGGATTTTCAGATTAAGGCTTGAAACCTAATACATACCTGGTATTATTGGATGCATTTTTATAGGTCCCCCTTTCCCACACTAACAATACAAAGGTTTAAACAGGAATAGTGGTTCTCTAATGTAAAATTTTGATTTCATAAAAGTGTTTTTATGAAAATGTTGACTGCTTCAAATTTGCCAAAAAAAAATCGCGGCTATGATGTGGCAGGGGGCACGCAGCCATGTTTACAAAACCTGGGCTGTAATGCTGAAATATTTTTCTCCTTTTTCTTCATAGACAGAAAGTAAACAAATATCAAGGCCAGTGGGGAAAACTGAAAAGAAATGTTTGGCTCAATGCAAAGCAATGGTGTAAAGTAGATAGTGGACAGAGGCACACATGAGCATGCAACCCTCACTGGTGTTTGCTCAGTAACCGATCTGCTTGGTCTTCCGGTGGGTGAGTTTGTATATTGTGTTGTTGTGCTACAAGGTGGGGGACCTCAATAGTCATAGCCTGCCCAGATGAATTTCGATTAGTCTCAGTCACTTTGCCAACTCATGATAAGCCTTCAAAGGAAAACCTGAGGATAAAGCATCAAAGCTGAAGTTAAGGAGGTCCTGAGGCATCCACTTCAACATAGTAGATCGCATTATGCGAAGAATCTGATGCAACAAAGAAAACGAAACATCGCGGTACTATTCTTCTTTTCCACAGTTTGAGCTGGCCTATTGGGCTGTTTTTTCTCAGCCTCTCCCCTCTGACCTCTACAGTCTGGATTTAAGAGCCCCAACAGGTTCAGTACATGAGTCTGTGTGAGCCTGTGCTCCCAACATCTCCAGTATGCACTGTCGGTTTAATTGTGTCAAGTTGGAGATGTTAGTCGAAAGCACAGCACATTTAAACAGCTCAAACATAAGGCAGCGGAATTAGTTTTTACTTTGGCATAATTACATATCATGATTATATTTAGCATCATAAAATTTTTCAACAATTTAGATCCAGAACCATCAATATAGCTCACATCAATGACAGATCCATAAATGTCCATCATAAAGGCTGCATAGGTAACACACTTTTCACCTGTAGTAATTTTAAAATGCTAAAGAGATTTAGCTTATCTCTAAAGCTTAAAAAAAAAAACATCAAGGGAAACACAAAATCTCAAGAATATTTCAGGGCAGCTGTGGGAAAAGTGTGGGTTCTACACCCACTGAGAGTCTAATGCCAGATTAACTCTCACAAGGATTCATTAGTCTACCTGGCCAAAGGGCAAACTGCATATGGGTGGTGCCATCTGGTACATCTTTTGGCCACCCTTGCCAGCATTTATAAAGTGAGGAGGTTCTTGCCAGAGCTCCATGCCAAACAAGCCAACAGATCATCAAGTCGAGAGAGAGCGAGCATGCAAAAGAGAGAGAGAGAGCAGTATTCATTCATCCTGAAAATTCATAAAAAGATGTAGTGAGGCAGTAAGTGAAATTAATGGCTGCTCTATTGTAGCACGAATGGGTGAAATGTATTCTAAATTAACTGGCCAGAAAACAGTTAACAAGAAAGACTCTAGGTCCGCTCTATACAGGAGATACTGTACAAGTAACTCGTACCTAGACTGAAATCTGGATTTGTTTGCAGCAGGTTCCAGCGTGTCTTCGACGCTGCCAGTTACTGCGGTTTTCACGCCACAGCAGAGCCACGCTCGATAACTAGGAAGCACCATCTTGAATGAATCACGTTTATTATCATTGATCTACCACCAGATTCCAGCTCCACTCTTATTGAGGCTGCCTCCAGAATATTGGCTCTTCTCTGCTCTTACAGCCCAGCTGCCATAAAGCACCAACGTGCACAGAGACTCGCTGACTATGAATGAGAGCACAGGCCTACAGAAACAGGTCCACGCTCTTGACATTTTAATTCACCAACTGAGGTTACTCTGCCTCCATCTCATATGTCATCCATAGCGCAATTTGACTTTAGCGTTGTTTCTTTGCTTTTAGCACAGATGCCATTCATAATCCACCGCTCGCTTTACTATACAGCTTTACATACCAGCAGGTATATTGTTATGCAGTACACACACAGGACAAAAAGCATTCAGTCAAACCCCAGGAAGCCATTCAACACACTGGAAATAAAGATATATCACAATGATCTATCTGTTTTAATATCTGTGGATGAAGAATTACTGCACAAAAGTGCAGCCGTTCACTTTTTTACATACTGAACTACTGTCACGTTTGTGTCATGGATGTCGTATTTAAGTTTCTACTTAATGTGCTGCTACTTAAAAAAAAGACTGAAATGATATGATTGCTTTGAATAGTAAATAGTTAGATGATGATTTGATTTTTTTAGAATTTATGACATTTTTACATAGCATCCTTACTTTTCCAATCCTAACTCTAACTTTAGGTAATAAGAATAAGTAACTTTTGTTTTTATTAAACTCAAATTTATTCAAGTCTAGTCATTTAATTTGAAATAACCTGAAACTATATATCCTTTATCTACCTAACATACATATACTCACATACAGTGCAGGTATTATTCCATCACCGTATATTTCTCTATATTACTGAATAATCAAAAGTGCGATTAGAGACTCTTTTGTCTGCTCTTCATGAAAAGGCCTGTAAATGTTAATGTTATGTATTGAACAACCAGACTCCCTTCAAAGTAAAGGTTATTGAAGCTGCAAAGAAAATGCACACTTATATTTATGACAAATCCAGGCACACTGACGTGTCTGTGAATTTCGGTCCCTGCCACTGGTTATACTGCTGGTTATTGTCATTCCACTTCTCTCTCTCTTTCTCTCTCTCTCTCCTCTATTTATACTAAATGGCACAGGCCAGGTTCAGCACACTGGGCAGTAATAGCTAAAAGACTGCTTGAGCATGTGAAAGGTTGACACCTCTATCTTTGAGATCTATTGACTCCGGTACAGCTAAGGTCCCCTCTCACATCTGAGCCTTGACTATACTTTCTTTATTCAGGCTGTGGCACATGTTAAAGGCCCTTTATTCATCTGACATGACCTACATTAGAGGGCAAAATAAAGCTCAATCCAACTTGCAAACAGAATTAAAGGTCGTTGAATGATGGAAGACTTTGTGAATCCTCTGTAATGTTCAAAACGAGAAAAAAATAGCTTTGAGCAAACTAACGTACTGTTATGGGATTAATACTCCAGATAAAATGTTAACTTTTAAAATAAGCATAATGAATGACTGCAATCAAAGGCATTCTGGATGTAATGGGACCGGCTTTATCCCTACACCAATCTAAGAAACATTTAAAATGCAAAGTAAAAGTGGGTTACCAACTGCCTGATGATACACTGGGTCAAGCTCACTTTCTGCAATACGCTACACTACATCATATTTTTCATTACCTTCAGCCATTTTTCAGTTGAAACACTTTAGAAATTCAGAAATTAAAGACACTGAAACACATTGTGCAGTTTGAAGCCTCTCAAAAGTGACATTTTCAAGTGACTGGATATAACTGAACCTTTGCCCTTTAACAGACTTTCACACTGAAGTGTCAAGAAATGTATTCTGTGTTCAAATCTATTGTATGGGTCACAAAACAGGTACACTGCAAAATATTGGAAGACTTTATCTTGGAACTGTCAACAGTTACTCATATGCTGATACTGAGTAGCATATTTTAATAAAAATATTGCTGTCAATCGAAATTGCTTTTCCCACTGAGCTGACAGACTGTGGTCAGTGTTTCCTGATTCCCACCGCTATTCTCTATCACATGACTTTAGTTTCCTCGATAGTACTGGCAAATTTTGAAAACTCAAATGGTGCAACAGATTGCTACATTCATACTAGGGAAAAACCATGGTATGAACAAAATTACTGCGATCAAGTGCAATGATCTCGTTGCCTTTGAAATTGCTGCTTTGAAGATGGGGACCAGGTGTGTGACCAATCACAGTCAGTTGCTGTCTTGACTTTAATTTTGTGTTAAGACAGCAATAAAATGGCAATAAGATGGTGATGATTGGGGAATTACATGCAATTTGGGAATTAACTATGATAAATCAGTAAACATTGCAAATCTGTTGCTATCTACACAGAAATTCACATCAAGTACTTGTACTCAGAATCCAGCCAGAACATCAGGTTTGTGGAGACATTTCTCCACAAGTAGTGATGTAGTTGCTGCAAGATGATGGTTTAACTGCAAAATGACATACAGTAGGCACCAGGCAGTATATAGTATAATAGTATACACTGAGTCAAAAGGTGTAGAACCAAAATAAAATCACTTAACAACCAGTTGAGTCGAGTCCCCTACTGCAAAGAGACACATCGCAGACAAGTTAGCTAACTCAGACTGATTGCAATGTGTCGGCAATCTGTCTTATGTTTATGAATAAGCAATTATTTACTATATTCTGTCTGCAGCCAGTACAAGTTGGACCACAATCCTTTGGATATAAGTTGCCTGCCACTTGGTGATCTGTGCAAATGTCTTGTGATCATAAAGTGGTCACTCAACCTTTGGGTGATCAGTTGGTCACTCTGAGTGTTTGCAGTCAGTCACTGCTACTTACACTGAAAATGAAACTGTGTATGTAGTAACCTTCAAATAATTAATGAATCTAACAGCTAATCTAATAACAAATTGAATTCCCAACTATTGGGATAGTTATGTGTTGTTTTTCCAGTTTTCTTTCTTTGTACTATACGGCCACAGGATTCATCAGTTTAGTCTTGGCATTAGCAGAAAGGATTCTATATCCTGCAAGTACATCTTTATGTATAAAATGAACTTAACTATAAACAGTTTCTTTTCTGTGGCCTGTTAAACCTGGAAAGATGATGGATGGTAATTTTTTTGGTAGGATGGAATAACACATCAAACAATGCACACTTAAGAGCTTTTGTGAGCATGTTTGCACATTCTTTTTATGGTGTTATTACTTGTCAACAGAAATCCACAACCTGGAAGTAAACCCAATTACTGAGTTAACTCACATCTGTCTGCATGTTGAAGTGGGAAAAATGCATCAAGCATGATTGATCTTACTGCTGCTCTGCCATCTGGACCTCCTCTCCATCACCCAAATCACCCACTTTCAACTTTTTTCCACAGGGGCTCGAGACCCAAATTGAATATGTCCAAACAAGATGACACAGATAATTCCCACAATTGC
This sequence comes from Haplochromis burtoni, assembly GCF_018398535.1. Classification (NCBI taxonomy): domain Eukaryota; kingdom Metazoa; phylum Chordata; class Actinopteri; order Cichliformes; family Cichlidae; genus Haplochromis; species Haplochromis burtoni. Next base: position 191,893 of record NW_024582522.1, on the reverse strand, counting down.
TCCAACCATATGTTACCACACTTGGAGACTACTGAAAGATTTTTTAATTTTCAGATAACTTACAAAAGTTGGAAACTGTGTTACAGTAATGTATAGATACATATATGCTTCACAGCGAAATGTCATCATTTCATGATGCCTTTGCCAATTTTTTACCAGTTCTGCCCTTCATTTATCCCCAGCCTGTGTGCTTGATACAACATCAGAGTGTGTGCTAATAAAAAAAAAAAACACTTTGAGTATGAAATAAAAAAGACAATATGCAGATTGTTTTGCTGTGATTATCTCTGCTTCCATTAATGTAAACTGACAGCATAGCAGATAGGCAATAAAAACAGACGAGGTAATTACATCTACAGTCTGTTCAGTACATCTATAATCAAATATGTACTTTTACTGAATGCCCACACAATACAGGTGTTTGTTTGGGTTAAAATCCCAAAGGACACTTTTTTCTTTTCTTATTTTTTCTCCAAAACTCTTTTGCTGAAACAATGATACGTGCTGGAGGCATTTCCATTTCACACAATAAAATATCAGTACTAGCCAGTTCTTGTACCTGAAAAAACATTTTAGTTAAATGAGAAGCTACTGCAGATTTGGAAATATGAAAAAGGCTGTATCACAAATTGTAGGAAATTGACATGAACCTTAGATAGCAATTTTTGAGGGAAAAAGAGAAGCAATTTAGCAGCAACGGTAGAACAACTTAAAACTCTCAAATCTCTCTGTGTTTCCTGCAAGAGTGTCCATATATACATACAACAATTTGTTTATATATAAAAGCGTTACATACTGGTAATTACTGTAAATACCTTCTTCTACAAATTCGATTTATGTACTAACTCATTCTTTTAATTAAGTGTAAATGAGGGAAATAATAACTGTACTATGTTCAAAATCAATAAGAAGGTGATTTGGTTCTTGTTAGGTCACACTTTGACTTTCTATCAACATTTTCTCTCCACCAAGTCCGCAGCCTTTCTCCAACCATAAACCGATGTTCTTAATGCGCTGATAGAACCATAAATCAGTTTAATAATGCCCTAGTTACTAGGAGTTGTTATCAGTGTCATGGTGGGCAACTTCAACTACTCTTGCCCAACACAATTTATTCCTTCACATTTACAAGGAGTACTCGCTGAGCTCTTAGCATTCCACCCACCTAGCACCTTTATTCTACACATTTTAACTCCATTTCTTATTCATTATTGCTTAAATTAGCATTTGCATTGCATTGGAGTTCTTCGGCTGCAAACCTGGTATCTGGAACCAGTGTGCATTAGAGGACCTCTCCAATAAATGTCAAAAATATCCCATCATATAAGTCAAGCACTTTTGTGCATATTATGGCTAGTAGTTTCAGTCATGCATTCAGTTTATTAAATTGGAGCTGCAGTATATTGTATAGCTACATGCCTCTGGCATAGTTAATGGCTGTGACCAATTTTCCAAACAGGATTTACACCAGTCTACAGTGAACACTGTATAAGGAAAAAAGAACACAAGAAGCTATGGATTTGAGAAGAGGTGTTGCAGGATTATGTGTCTGTGAATTTGAAATCGCTTATTTCTTTAATTTCAGCTAATGCTCAGATAAATGGTCATCATGTCAGTGTTGTTCTGGAGGACACGAGTTAGATGAGAGAAAACTCATAAGGCACATGAAAGCTTGCAGAGGGTTGACAACTCCTTCTGGAGTGAAGTACTGCGTCGTAAAAATTTATTTCAGAACATGAGTATAGCTGCCTGGTCGAGGCTGATGCTTTGTTCACTGTAAACCCAGGTTATAAAAAAATTGGTAAATCACTTTGGATATCTGATAGGGAGAAATTGAGGAAGTGGGTATTATCAAGAAAGTAAGCAACAACCATGCATCCACTTATCCAATTCAGCGTTGTGATTGGGCGGGACAAGAGGCAGGTTGCCAGTCTTCCGCGGGGCTAACACAAAAAGAAAGACAACCATTCCCACACACAGTCATAGTTGGTCACCAGATAACCTAATGTGCATGCCTTTGGACTGTAGGAAGAAGCCAGAGTATCTAAAGGAAACCCACACAGGCAGAGGGAGGACTGCACACGGAAAGGCCCCAGCTGGCTGATGGATTCAAACTCAGTTCGCACTCGGTGTGAGGTGATGCTGCTAACCACCATCGTGCCGCCCACTATTTGTAGCTTTGCTCCTGGATTATTTTTATCTGTAAATTTAAATATATTGCATACTAAAGTTATATTGGCAATATAAGTAGTTCTTCTGGAAACTAGCTGCACTTTTGACTCCGATATCGACAGAAGCTGTCAGCTTCTCACTTCTAATTACTTTATTAAATATTATCAGAGTAACTCATCCATATAAACTGATGCAAGTGCAAATTTAAACAGTATTGTAAACTGACTTCAATTAATGAATTAACTTGATTTAATTTACTGGACCTGCCTTCAAGTCATTTTCTCTGTGTGTATATGTTCTTCTTCGATCAATTTCTTCACAGGGATTAACCAACAATCCTAAAACAAACAAGATCTCACTCAAACCTTGAGGACATTTGGTGGGAACTTTCTACAGCTGTATTTATTTCCCAACGTTTTAGTGCATTTTATCACACTGGTTTAATAGTAAAGGCTAGAAGGGAAGAGGAAGAGGCATACAGTGAGGTTAAAGCCTTGTACTCATTCTCTGGATTCATCATGCTAACTGGTGCATGACTCAGTCCTAAACACAACAGCTGGTGGTCTGAAGAGCCCGCGGTAGAGCCCCGGGGTGTGAGTTGACCAGCCCACTCATTTACCGGCAGCTTACACAGGGGACACAAAACAGCAGGGTTCTGGGAGCAAGAGATGAGCCTGGCATCGTTTCATATTCTAGCACCCTGCAGCTGCCAAAGAACAAAGATGAGCCAAGAAGCATCACAATGGCACCTGTTTCATCTTACGGGTAAAGAAATTAAGGAGTTCAGAAGATTTAAACACTAGACATCGGCTGTTCAGTCCAAATGAGCCTTTCTGAAATGCCTTCTTTCCAACAGCACTTGAATTAGCAGAGCTGAAACTATTAATGCAGATGGTACTGGTAATCAAGCCTTATCAACCTTCTTTGACTGACAAACACTAAGACTACATAAGCTTGTCACATTTGTCATCGCTGGGCTCCCTGAAGCTACACCACGTGGCGCCACTCAAGTCAGCGGCATGAGTCTAGCCAGCCTAGATGGCTTTTCTTGCAAGACGTAACTGTATATTCGCAACGGCTATGAGGATAGGGGATTTAAATGATCTGTTGGCTCACCCCCCTCTACTTCTTTAGTTCCAGATGAGATCCGATGTCTTTAGCAAGTTGCAACTTGTACATCGAACATGCCTCATTACAACCTAATTTTATGGGAAAAAAAGAAGAAAATGCAATATACAGAGCCATGATACATACAGGATGATGGCTCCAGAGCTATTAAAACACACTCATCAAACTGCACATGCTTTTTCAGACAAGCAGAATCATTTTAATTAATATCTAAATTGCAACACCTCTTTGGAAATCTTCTCTCTCTTGCTATGTTGTCGGCAGTTTAATGTGTAGATTTTTAGCATTTTACCAGAAGTGTATAATAAAAAAAATTGGGGGCAGTTTAATTGCGGCTCTCATATATTTCTGTGTGAAAGGAATACGGCCGAGAAATTATGTAACACGGGGTGAAAGAAGACGAGCAGACCTTTGACACAAAAACAGTGTCATTATATCCCCCAAGGCATTTCACTGCAAAGCCTATTATTTAATGTTATAATTAAAGCCCGCAAATGTGACTGGGAGGGTTAAGATCTGCCCTCTACATATTTGCATTAATATAAAAATAATAACGACCTCCAATTAGTCTCTCCACCTCAAAGCTGCAAACGAGATCACACTAAACTAGGTCGTGAACTTGTGTAATCAGTATAAATTTCCTAATTTATAACTGGAACAGCATGTCTTATGCTGACTAACAACTGCTGCTATTTGAAAATACACTTTACAGCAGATTGTCACGAGTGTTGCAAGGTTAGCACTGTGATATCCTCTTGTGTTGTTGCTTTGTGAGGCAACATCTATTCACTGGAGAGGCGCGGGCTTGCAGTTTCACATCTTTTGTTAAGAGTGTCTAAACCAAAGAAATGGACTCAAATAACAGTTTTTGAAACATTACAGCACAGTGACACTGATATGAGGACTTTTTAGATGAACAAATGCAAATGACATTTATTTATTTATTTATTAATTCATTTATTTCTTGTATGGTTTGAGAATGAGAGAAGTAGGAGCAGCACACACCTTCACACAGACAGCTGACTGTGAGCACAAAGCCTTTATTTTTTTGCCACCTAATTCCCCCAAACTGAAACTGACTCTAGGAAAAGACAGCACAAAGTATCAGGACCAAAAACATTTCAATCAAGTCACCAGGCATGTTAAATCAACACTGTATAAACGAAATAAAACAGGCACCTTTACTTGGGGTAATATACAGTGAATCACTCATTGCTTTAAAGCTGAAAGTCAGTTGTTTGCTGACATTCCAGGCTCTGGCTACCTAAAGGCCTAACGTATTTACCACAGATAGTAAAAAAACATGGGCATAGCATCCAGATCAGAAAAATTAAGCCAATCCAGCAGTGCCTTAAGCATGCACTCTATCTGCCACCAGATGGCCAGTGGACTCGTAGTAAAAATCTACAAACATGCTGAAAAAGCATTGAGGACGGGGCTAATGCAGCAGTCCCCAACCTTTTTTGTGCCACAGACCGATTTATGTCTGACAATACTTTCACGGACCGGCCTTTAAGGTGTCTCAGATAAATAAAACAAAATAAAACCAGTACCGGTACCAAAAAAAAAAGATTTGTTCATAACACAGAGGAAAAGACCCAGGGAAACCGAGTTAACGATAAAAACGATTTTAAAAAATGATGCTAAAAACCAATAAAAACCCCGAAAACCATCAATTTCCCACTCGAGCCTCAACTCTCGCAGCCCTCAAACGACTCATGGACCGGTCCGTGGCCCTGGGGTTGGGGCCCGCTGGGCTAATGTACAATAAATAAAGAGAATTTAAGACTAATTTCAAGACACTTTTTTACTTGACCTGACATAATGATGTGTTTCTTGTTTTTCAATGCTTGTTTTTTTATTTAATTTTGTTAGAAAAAAGAAAGCAAGAGCGATTAAGTAATTATTGTATTGAAATATTTATTTTTCATAATTAATTTGTTCTGCTGTGGCTTTCTTTGTTGTGAAAAACATTTAGATGTTGGAGCATCTGCCCTATTGATTTTGATACAACAGCCCCCTGTGGTTTCGCTACAGTTAAGCCACCACTGAGGCCTTTGAGGGGTAGACAGCGTCTATGTATCTTTAACACAACAAGCGTGTCATTGTCAGCTCTGTGATGCCTGTGACACCATCGCTGTCTGCATTTGTTGACAGCATCTGAAGTTTCCATGACAATTTTTGTACACAATGTTTATTTGTACTTAATGCTTGTTTACTTCCAAGTCTCCGAGGGGTGGCTTTTTTTTTTTTTTAACAAATCACCTCAGCCATGTGTACATGTCTGTGTCTGAAAAACACAAATAAAGAGTCCCCAGTGTGAAATGTATTTGCATCCTTGACACCTCGATGTGATATACCCACGTGGCTTTCCCAGAGCACAGTGTGGCTCTCATCTCACTAAGCCCTATCATTGGTGTCAGGCTTGGGACTTCTATTCAGAGACTTCCCTCCAGAGGCAAAGGGCTCTGTGGGTAAAAAGAAAGACCATGGCAATAAAAACAACAGAATGCACTGGTTCTCTAATGTACATAATAAATAATTGTAGGAAAGCCACAAACTCTCTCACAGCGTAGAATAGAAGTGATTAGTGTTTGCCGTGTAATAAACAATGTGTTTGATATGGCTTTAGGTCGAACCTGAAACACTAGTAGGGTAGCAGCCATATAATCATGTATAAACACATGTTATTTTTCAATGTTAACCAATTATTTGACAATGTGACACCCACTTATTTTCCCTGCAGCGCCCTCACCCACTGGTAGAGGAATCCTAGAGGGGCACAATTTCCACAGTGGAATAATGCCACGTGTGACGTTGTGTGACAGTTTAGTTTAGAGAATACTTTTCAACAGTGCAAAATGCACACAAATACCACAAAACATCACTAATCCTTCAAGTTCAAACTTCCTTCTTGTATCCCAGAGCCAGTCTCGCTATCATTTCAACACGTGGTTACTCGATAATGCTCTCCATTACAAGGAAAGCTTTATTTCATTAATCATCAATTAATGCTAATTTTCTTTTGTCTCTGCTCCAAACGTTCAATCACACCCCACACTGCTTATTTTCTAGTTCCTCTCAAGGCTTGAGAGGGTAGAGATTCTTAATCCCCCCCTCCATTACTGATTTAGGCCAGCAGTTGATTGAAAACTGGAAAAAGCGCTATAGCAGGCTCCTACGCTACCCGGAGGCTTTTCACACTACTCAGAAAAGAAAAAGCCATACATGGTACAGAGGAAGGTTCCAGAAAGCTTGCAGACCTTGTGCATTTCAGGGATGAATGCCTGCAGAGGGCTGACAGATTCTTCAGGTCAGGACAACTGTCAGACATTCTTTCACCATATCTGAACAGCACCACAGGAGGATTCACAATCAAACTCATTTAGCTCTTCCATGCACACAATCTGTCTCACCAAATGAAGAACAAAGCACGTTTTGTCATTTTCTACTACAATAGAGATGCAAAGCGAAAGAAACACCCAGATAGTGAGGCTAAACTGCTGCAAATACACACACAAGGAGATGCACGTCCACATGCGCACAGCCTAATCTCCCTCACATCTAATTAACTGTTCTCTCTGAAGATGTATACAGGCTGGCAAGAGACTTATTTCCAATTTGGCAGAGCCAAGAGTATCTTAATGGGCTTTGGAAAAAAATTGCCCCTCAGAATTTTTATATGGATATTTGCTGGGCAAGGGCTTTTACAGCAGTATTCCCACACTTTCAGCAGAGGTCTGATGTGTTTCCATTACTTAGTGATTAGGCATGCAGACACACACAAAAAACAAATAAATACATTAAAAAAATGATAGATAGATAGATAGATAGATAGATAGATAGATAGATAGATAGATAGATAGATAGATAGATAGATAGATAGATAGATAGATAGATAGATAGATAGATAGATAGATAGATAGATAGATAGATGAAGCCATTTCCAATCACACTATCCAGGTGGTATTGCAAGGTGGATCAAAATCTGATGGTATTTTCTACATTTCCCATCAATTTTGACAAAATCTCCACACCACTGGCTGAATGCAGCTCCAAACCATGACAGAGCCTCCACCGTGTTTTACAGATGACACATGGCGCAGACACTCACTGTTGCACCTCTTTCCTGACCTCCTCTGTGAATATTGTTGAATATCTGTACAAAAGATTTCAAATTTGGATGCAGACCTGTAACCCTGATTTAAGGTCCAGTTCTTGTGTAATTTGGCACACCTCCGCCTTTTTGCCTTGTTTCTCTACCTTAAGAAAAGCTTCATACGTGAATATAACTTTTTTTTTTTTTTTTTTTTTTTTTTTTTTTTTTGCCTGTCCCGTTTGGCTCTTTTGCCATCAGAATTGTTGTCTAAAGGCAAAGAAAGATGCCCAACGGATTTACTTTACCAAATTGACCATCCCAGCCTTGCCGTAATGGTCCATTTGATTCACCTTTTATTGTTTATTTTATTTTCACTTACTGAATACGGGACAGACTTGACTGGGGGAAAGAAGGGGAGAAAGAAAGAGGGAAAGAGAAACAGCTGAGAAGAGGGACGGGGGAGAAGGGCAAAAGACAAAAACCAACAGAACGGGCAGAGAAAAAAAAATGCATATATCAATCACCTGGGTCACCTGCTGAGAAAGAAAAAAGAAAGCAAGCAGAAGAGAACAAGAGTAATAGAATAAACAACATCACAATGATATATGGGAATATGACAGTAAATACTAAATATTAAACATTATTGTGCAGCACATAAGATCAACAGAACACAGTGTGCTTTGAGGTAGGAGCCAAAAAGGGTGTAGTTTGTGGGTGTGACCACCCGTGTGTACACCTGTGAGCATGGACGCGCTTGTTTTTTGTTTTTTAAAAGGTTCCTTCATGTAATAATCTGCTAGAGGGTGTGGGGGGGCCACAGCCCCGTCCTCCAGGGTATGAAGCAGGTATGGAGAAGATCAAAACTCCAGACTAAAACCATTTCTGATGAGGCTTCAGTGAACAGCAGATGGATCAACTGAAGGGTCAGATGCATCTCAGGTCCTGTGTCAGGTCTTCGCTGGATTTTTTCCTGTTTCTTAAAAACATGACCTTCAAATACTGTGCATCTGTTGTAGATCGTTTTTAGGCCTCCCATTTCTTCTTTCCTCCACTTCAGTGTCTCCAAATTTTCTCAGTTTTCTATGGACACACTGCACATCATGCTGAAATATGTAGGATGTTATACTAATCGCTCTTCGGGAATCACCAATACAATTTTTAATACTGAGTTATCTTTGGCATTTTCTTAGATTCAACTAAAGAAAGTGAGTTAATGTGGATAAAGATACAATTTAAAACTGGAACTGCTGTGATGTGTCATGCCCCTTGAGTAAGATGTGTTATGCTTTAATAATACATAGGGCTGTATTAAATGGCTTAATAAGCAAACACAAAAGTCCCTGTGAAAATGATGAAATGATGAGGTACAAGGACTGGAATAAAAAAGCAGCATGTCCAAAGAGGAGTTTTGAAAGACCTCCACAAAGCCTGTATTATTACTCATCGAAACAACTTAAGAAAATTACAAGAAAGTCTGGCTCCTTGGAAGAATAAAAAGAAATTAGACGTGGGCTTAAACTTTTGCACAGTATCTCTCTCCAAACACATACACACATGTATACATACATAAATAAAGAGTGAAAGAGCCAAAGAGACTTTAGTACTGACAATAATATTAATAACTGTGCTATATACTTAAGCTTCACAAGCGTCCTAACATTCAATCAAGTACAAAAAGCAATGTTATCCGATATCTGGGTTGTGTTTATAGGAATTTGGCATCTGCAACAGCCGAGCACAGATCACAGCGATAAACAGAGTTGGAGCATCAGGAACTCACACGAGGGAAGACGATGCTGTATTGTGTAACAGCTAATAACTGTTTTGCTCAGACAAATCAAATAATATTCTTTAAATTTGCTATGGATGAACCCCAAAGGTAATTGTTATTCTTGAAAAGGGAAACATAAGACTCTGCGCAGCACTAACAGGAACTGCAGCACATCGAGCGATTTTGTTTGAAAGCCATAGCAAAGAGTCGAATCCACCCATGAGAATCCCAACTGCTCTGTGTAAGTAGATGTTGATATTAACAGCAAAGCCTCAGAGAAAGAGCTCCGTGGCAGGGCCTTACTGAAGCATTCACAAGCAGATGTGCTTTTGAACAAAGGGCTGACAATCAAGCAGTAATGTGTGTGATGCTATAAAGGCTGACACATGAGCACAGGGGTGATCCTCACAGGCTAGCTGTACTGCTGGCTGACTGCTGTATAACCAAGCATTGGATGGCATATCAATAGCATGGACACTACAGTAGAGGAATCACAAGTTCAACCTGGTGGAGTTTAATGAAGTTGTCCAAGAGCCTGTTTTAGACATTTTTCAGATCCAACAGTGTATTTCACTACCTCCACTCTGTCCTACCCACCTGCTCTTGGCACTCTTCCAAGAGACCTCTTACTGTATGAAAACTAAAGCTGGTAGGATTTTTTTTCTTACTGCCATCTACATCTCACTGCTCCTGTACTGTAAACCAACCAGAGCACTTAAGAATCCTTGAGCAAAACAATATCAGTCTTCAAACACCAAAGTGTCTGACCTCCATCTAAATGAGTTCATTCTGTCAATTCACCCAATGTTTGCCTTAGTGCAACAGATATTAAATTGCACACGCACACACACACACACACACACACACACACACACACACACACACACACACACACACACACACACAATTATATGTATAGCACAAATTGTCACTTGTGTACTTCTTTTGCTAAATGTTTCAAAGTCAAGTGTTATTGGTATTATAACAGAGAGGAAGTGATTGAGAACAAACAGCAACTCAGCCACAAAGTGGTATGTAACGTATAATCACAGAGCAGTCGGGCGCCGGTTTAGCTCCCTGAGATGAGCAGGCGACCACACGCTGTATAGCTGAGAGCGGCCAGCCCAGGTTTGAATCCGGCCCTTTGCCTGCATGTCTTCATGTCTCTCTCTCTCTCCACTTTCCTGTCACTCTTCACTGCATCTATATAATAAAGGCTGAAAAAAGTCAACTAAAAAAATTAGAGAGAAGCAGCACACTAAGGAGCACAGTGTGCAGAGGTCACCAACTTCTTGCAGAGTCAGTCACTACAGACATCTAAACCTCATGTAGCCTTCAGATTATGTCAAGAACAGCGTGTAGAGAGCTTTGTGGAATGGGTTTCCAAGCAGCTGCATCCAAGCCTGACATCACCAAGCACAATGCTTCATTACAGTGGTGCCACTGGACTCAAGAGCAGTGGAGAAGTGTGCTTTGGAGTTATGAATTACACTTCTACTTCTGGTGATCCGGCGGACGAGTTTGTCTGACTGCACTGTGCCAAGTGTAAAGTTTGGTGGAGGGGAGGTGGGTAATGATGTGGCGCTGTTTTTCAGGAGTTGGGCTTGGCAGTTTGGTTCCAGCTTAGGAAACCAAGACATTTTGGACAATTTCATGTGCACAACTCTGTAGGAAGAGCTTGGGTATGGGCCCTTCCTGTTCCAACACCAGCGCACAAAGTAAGATCCATGGATTAGAGAGTTTGGTGTTAAAGAATTTGGCGCCTACACAGAGTCCTGACTCGAACTCGATAGAACACTTTTGGGATGAAATTGTGAATTTGACTGTGAGCCAGCATCTCGTTCAACATTAGTGTCTCACAAAAGCATTTCTGAAAAAACAGTCCAAATGCCCAGTGAACACTCCTAAACCTCATGGAAAACCTTCTCAGAACAGCAGCAAAGGGTGGGCCAACATATCATATTAAACCTTATCGGTTAAAAAATGGATGTCACTGAAGTTCATATGTGTGTGTGAAGGCAGACGAGTGAATACTTATGGCAAAATCTATCTATCTTTCTATCTATCTATCTATCTATCTATCTATCTATCTATCTATCTATCTATCTATCTATCTATCTATCTATCTATCTATCTATCTATCTATATTACATCTGTTCACAGTTCAGTAAATGTGATTGTCCAAAAAGCAGCAGGATAGTTTCCACCAAATGTGCTGATTTTATATCACAGTTAAAATTCGTAACCATTATTACCGGAAGCCCTTGTACCATTAAAAAATGTAAAAGTTAGTTATGAAATACATGGCAAGTACAAAAGCAATTTTTTTCAACTGGTTACAGATTTTTAAAAATGATGTATCAGTCAGCTGTAAATCCATGGAACATTAATTTGAGGTCTCTCTGTTGCACTGAAGGTTTACCGGGTTCTTTACTTTCTGGATAAGTTTTATGACCCCACAGCCCATGAGACTCATTCAGACTCTTTCTTTACTGTAGGTAACACTGTGTGGGTGGAAGAGAGCTTCCACTTAGAATTCAATCAACAAACACAAATAAATAACCAACGGAAAGGTCTGTTTTTTCAATCTTTGTTCCTCTTCATTTCATTATGATTAATTGTTTAATACTAATTAAAATAAAGCTAAAAGTGTCGATTCAATAATTATCACCCTGTTATATTTCATAACAGATAAACATGTGGGTTTGTCACCTCTGAAATAATGCAGCTCAGCTTGTCAGTGGCAGAAAGCTGTCAAAATAATTAGCTTATGCAAATGGGAGCTTAGAACCTGAGGAAGCCACCTCTGCAGAAATAATAAACCTGTGTGTTTTGTATCTAGAGGCATAGCAGTAGCATGACATAGCAAATGATGGAGGGATGAGCGCTAACGCTGCTCATGCTGCTTACCACACGTTTGTATTGGCATAGCTAATTAAGCATAATTGAGTGCTTTCTACTATCCCTTCTCCAGAGGCCCATATCTACCCTCTGTTGTATTTATGCAAAGGTTATTTGGAGACAAAAACAATCCAATTACCTGTAGAGTACTGGCTTTGCAAAAAATGCAACAAGGACTTGGTCACAGGCCCTCAAAACATCTTGCTCTATAATAAAACCAACAGTCTTTGACTTTAACATGTGGTCAAATGCCACGAAAATTTAGTCCTTTAAGAGCTGTCAACCAAAAAAAAAAACTTTGAACATGAACTTAAGCTTTGAACCGCAGTTCACTCGAGCATCCTTGCAATGCCAAAGTATTTTAGTGCTATTTTACTTTTTTGCACACCCTAAGTTTAATCACAAACCATCAAAAAAGGAAAGACTAAGACATCAGAAATCACCATGCACCCCTGGACTCATTTAGTTCTAACTATGAAATACGATAAATTTCTAATACACGTTCACACATGCAAGATACAGACGCTGGCTAAGATTTAAACACACATTCAGTCATTAACAAAGCCATCATATTCCCCATCATGCCAAAACCATGTTAAGACCATATAAGAGGGCTCTGTGATCATTATGAGATGACACTGCCAATTACCAATACAGCATTTCCGTTTTGTCTGTAAGAGGCAATAGAGGGATTAACTTCAGGACTCTCTGCCTCTCCTCTTCCCTCTCATGAAGCAGGCTATGTTTACTGACTAATCTCTTTTCTTGCTTTAACCATAAATGTGATTACCACTACACAAGAGATAATAAAACCCCATATCTTAGCAGTACCAAAGAGCATGAATTAAAACCTAAGCTGTAGCCTTGAGGAATATCTAAACCAAATAAAATCCACAGCATAAGAACTATTTCATGTTGGGTGCATACAGCCCCCTGCTGGCAAACACTACTCACTATTTAGCCAAATCCAACACAACAAGCTCCATGATCATCTTCTGTTGAATATGAGCAACAGGTATGCAGACACTTTCCAAAGGTATGTTCTAGTGTCACTGTTCCAAAGTCAGTCCTTTACTTGCTCCGATTTACAGACATGAGGGAATCTCAAATGTGTGTTTCAGCAGATTACACATGATGCACTCACATATGAGTCTCACTGTTACTTTGATTCTTACTGTCACCTCCGCCAACTCTTTAAGGAGAGGAAAACCTGCCTTTAATTGTCAATGAAGTTAAGTGTTTGTGCATTAACCAAATATTTAAATTGGTTCATAAAATGTAAAACACACACACACACACACACACACACACACAGGCGATGAAACTACACGTTGAGATTTTTACATAAAGAGCAACATGACTAATGCTTTTACGCATGCGGCTCACTCCTGGTGTCTGTTTGATTGTGGATAAGAAATGAAAGGCAGCTCAATGTGATTCACCACTGAGCAAGTTGGAAATGGAGAGGACCACGCGACCTTCAAAGAGCAAATATAAAAAAAAAAAGACAGAAAGAGAGAGAGGATATATAGATATAGACCGATTCAGTCGCAATGGCATCCACTGAACACTTTTCAAATACCGACGAATAAGTTCAGATAAAAGCTTGGACAAAGTCGACCTCATGGAATATATTAGGAGAAAAGGCTGATACTTTTCATGAAACCGCGGAGGACTCTACATGAATCCGCTATTAAAAGCGGGGGTGAAATGCAGCATGTTAGTGACGGGACATATTAAATGGTTAAAGGTCTGAGGGAGATCACAGAAATTATTGCAAAATTGTTTGATTTAAGGGGAAGAAACGAGACGTGACACGTGGTGAAGGGGGCCAAACGCCTCGTTGATTTGTCAGTTTCGCCTACCTGATATTTCCTGATGAGGTACATTGACGAGGCTGAATCCTTTAGCGTTATAAGCTTGTCTAACCTCGCTACAGCTCCGCGCTTTGCTTTCACCACCGGATGACAGGGACAGCACCGACAGAGTACATAAGGCGACTTGCAGTCTCCACATCGCATACATCAGTGAAATCCTTGATAATGTTTCACAGAGAAATAAGAGATCCGATAGAATAAGAGAAATCCCACAAAACAAAGCCTGATTGAACGATTTCTCCAGTCTGCGCGTTCAGATTTTCATTTTTTTTTAAAGAGAGAGAGGGAGAGAGACTCCTCACTTTAGATGCTGGTGCTTCCACCTCATTTTCCCCTCGAAAAGAAAAGAAATAGCCAACGAGTCAGATCGGTCCCAGTCTGAACAAAATCCTCGTGAAGAAGATACCTGGTGCTCAGTGTGCCAACAACTTCTCCAGCGCACGCACACACCGCTGCCCAGTGTTTATGTCAGTGTGAGGAAAGCGAAATGCAACGGAGACGCACGCTGCACAGCGAGCAGAGCGCACAGGGCAGGGCAAAACATGGAGTGGAGTGGCTGCGACTTCAGCAGCTCACATCCAGGGGCGCGTACTGTCCTCTGCCATTTATGCATTCTCGGTAACGCACACTATCGCACATTAGAGTGGAGACACATGTTGGAGGCGCAGGGAGTGTGGGCGGAGTACAACGACACACTGGCCACACACTTGAGGTTATTTCCTTTTAATGTCATCAATCTGATGTTGGCGCACGAAATAGAAGAACCCTCTGTGACCATTCCGTGTCTTTTAATGAATCCAATCGATGGGAGTAATAAGAAGGAAGGCTAGAAAACTCATCGAAAAGATAAGGCACAATATGATCTTAGCAGCTATGAACATTTGTAACGCACCAAATCCTGTTTGGAGCACCTCAGAGGACTGCGCGTTAACTTACTGTAATTTCCTGGACACATAACCCCAACACGACCTTTGGTTAATGGTATACCAAGTATTCATGAAATGCAATGTTTCAGGCAACAAAACAAATACTAGTGGCACAAACAGCCACAACATTTATCAAATATATAATACAGCACATCACACATTTTATCTCTAACCTTTTTTTCCCTTAGTTTAAGATGATGCTTTAAGTCAGGACTGTTTGTCTGTCTTATATTCACGAAGATGATTTGACCCAATTTAAATGCACTACCCACAAATGGCAACATTGAGCTGACTTATCACACTATAGCATCAAAGTGATTTCCAACATCTTTTAACAATGAGGTAACTTTGTTAGACGAGGAGGGAAAAGTTTTACAGTTATAATGAAGAAAATCTGCGAGGAAAAGTATCTCGTTATATTGTGAAATATTTCCTCCTGAGAGTAAAAAACAAAAAAAAAGTAGAGTGAATCTCATAATATTCAGTATAAACACTCCCTCGGTGTGTTTTTGTGTTTCGGGAGCTGCTTGCTTGTTAAAATCAGCTTTAAAATACACCGCATAAGTGCAATTAGACATAACTCAGGGCTGTGAAATGTAAAGGAGAAAACCAGGAAAGCAGGGTTGCACTAGACCATAGAAAGCATAAAAATTTGAGAGAATGATCGTGTCTTAATTCGTTTGGGGCTAATGCAACATGAAATTATGCATTTACTAAGCAATGTAGATGGACTCATCATTTCAGACTGTGAATACTAAGGGATGCTCTCTGCGATGTTTGATTATCGCTTCAGGATGTACAGAAAGACCCATCTGCCCCAGTGAAAAGTCTACCTCATTTTTAATGTTAGATTATTAGGATCTTTGCGCCCTGAAGCAACAGGGCAGCCCAGTATCTTTCAGTAACAGGCAGGCACATTTTTTCTTGCAAATACAAAATGCATGGTCTTAAAAATATTTCAGACTTCAGTTGTAGTAAGGATTGATCATTTAAAACTATTAGTCTGGTTTGAAGATAAATATTCAGTTGCGGATATATTTCTCAGCTCATTTGAAATCAGCTCCCTTTATCCACACCTTTGCTCTGAATCCGTTGCACGTCCCTTGAAGTTACATAACACAATAATCCTGAGTAATAAACATCCTGTAAATAATCAAGCTTTATTGAATTTTTGTTGATACTGGAATGAAGGTGTGTCAGATTAGCCTGCAGGCCAATGAAATTGCTGTGTACTCAGCTAATGCTGGTAATGATTAAATACTGAGCAGGTCAGATTTGGATGTTAGTCAGGCACTTTGATATTTTACAGAATAACACGATACTACATTAGCTACTGCAGAAATGATTAAATGTGCAAATTTGAAGGGAAAAACTGAACTAGGGTGAACTTTAACCTTAGTCTGCAGAGGTCAGCCAAGCATTCACAGTAAAATAAGGAGCATCAATTTCTGCCTAAAAGTCTTTTAACTGAACCAAATACAGAGTAAAATCTGTACAGCCGTACATGACTGAACATCCAGATGTTTTTAACAGCTGATGGACCTCCTCCTATAGGTCGGTGTATGTCATCATGCTCTTAATCTCTATGTGTTGGTCAAAATACCCAGCAGGCTCATTGGCAGATACAGGGGAATGGGTCTAAATGAGAGCTAGCTTTTAGCTAATCTCTGTTACCTAAAATAGTAGATGATTACAGTATCTATAGCTGTAACATCCACAGGCATAACAGCCCTGTGAGAGCTGTTGTCTCTCTCTCTCTCTCTCTCTCTCTCTCTCTCTCTCTCTCTCACTCTCTCTCTCACACTCACACACACACACACACACACACACACACACACACACACACACACACACACACACACACACACACACTGCCTAATGCACAATTATAGAATCATTTCCCAGTATTTATTCACCCACCTACGACAGCAACTACACTACAAAAAAACACAAAAGAGTTCAGCGCCTTGGAAAAGTACCATAAAAACAGATGTAATGTCTATAGCATGAAACAAATGAGAGAGGCCCATTAACCACAGGTTACTGTACCAAACAAGCACACTATTCAACCAGCTTCTAAATATATCACACAACACACACACACACACACACACACACACACACACACACACACAACACACACAACACACATTACAGTATGAGTGCATATTTTTAACATGTAAACGGTAGCAATGTTTCAGCCCTTTTATGAAAATAGAACTTTTTCTTTTGGGCCTGGAGTTCAGCAGAGTCACTGACAGCACTGCTCAGATCCAAAGTCCTGGTGGTATGCTCGCCATGTTCTCTTCTCATCACTTTTTTGTTTTTATACTTTGGCTTGCTAAACATATTTTATAATGCCTCTGCACCAACAAACTGCTCCTTTAGACACTTGCCGAAAAACAAATTGTTGCATAGCTGATGTCAGCAGGTTCGCAGGCAAAAACAAGGTCAGGAAGTACAAGTAATATATTTCCCAGCATGCCCATCTGCCATCAAAACCTTTCAGAAAAAGGGTGCCTGCTTTAATCAATGGAGGGTAAAGGACTGAATAAATATTTGCAGAGCTAACATTTGTATAGCCTGTTCACTTTAACGTAATTATGTAAATATGTGCTTTCCGTGTAATGTTGAGGGGCCCATTGGCTAGTGCTGTCGAGTGGTCCTATCTGAGCTTTCAGATTATGGGACATTCCTCCTGTTACCCCATTAGACATAATGCCTGTGGTAACAGTGGCGTGCAATACTTCAAATTTAGGTATTATATTCTCATCTCCAACAAAAGCAATTTATTGAACACACTTCAGTGGACTACACACTGTACTGAACCTAGATGATAGAAAGTATCAATCCTATCACGCTGGTACTGATCCGATAGCAAACCACTGTTGATAGCGATACCATCAATATTTGGATTGATCCGCCCACCTCTAGTAACGGCCATGGAGATTCAAAGCAAGACAAAATATTGGATTCAAAACTCAAGTTGAGATTAAAAAAAAAACTATTTCCTAAATCCACCAATTAGCTAGCTGTCCATCCGTGAAACAGCACTCTCAGCATTTTGCAGAAAAGCTCACTCTCCAGATCAGAAGCCAAACTGAAAATGTGCTAAAGACGTTTCTTGTTGGTTTCGCTGTGGCTGTGAAATATGACTGGCTGATATAGACAGGAGACCCTTCATGCATTACAGGCATCACCAGTGTTTCTCCTCGCAAAGTGTTTACTCTGTGTATGCAAGCATGCACACACCATAACAAGCTAACAAGTGAGTGTGACAGCTGCAGAAAGGATGAAAGGGCGAAGAGCAACATACGTGTTTGAACATGTACATTATTAAGCTGGATATTTTGCCACCAAATTCACATTCAGTTAAACTTTATTTTCACACGAAATCTATAGATAGGCTGTGACCATCCCCTCCCCATGACCCTGAAATGCATAAGTTGGAGAGAATGGGTGGATAGATGGATGGATAAAATCTGTACATCAGCATATATTACTCTGCTGCCTGCCAGATACACAAATAAAATGATCTCCCTGAGAAAATAACATTTCTTATTAAAAACGAGTCATTTCCTGCTCTGAATTGCTTTTAAAAGAGATGTGGGGAGCATCATCATACCTAACCACTAAAACAGTAAAGCAGTATAGCTGCAAAATGTTGAGTAAAAAAAAGTAAAATCTGACGTCACCATTGAGGGAATTCTGTCACGTGTAAAAATGATTGCTGTTGGAAAATTACAAGGACTCCAAAAAGAAAAGATCTTCACTGATCTAAATGAGCCACAATATATTAGTTCTCTGTGTCAGCGCTGGACATTATCTTGACACCGCCGAATAAGACAGACTCGGCCATTTGTGAGATCTAAATGAAATGGAAAATGAAATTAATTTTCTTTCATTCTGTTCCTTTTATACAAGGCTTTTGTTTCATAAGTTTAAGAAGTAAATCAGTTTTTGTCTGCAGAATATTGTAAAAAGTGACTGTGACTGAAAAAGGAAACATCTGGTGACCATTCAGGAACTTCTCTCACAACTGTGAGTAAATGAATTTCTGTCTTAATTGCATTTCACTACACGCCACCCATTTGGGAAGTTCATGCTTTAAATAGTAGAAATCAGATAAATATAAACACCAATATGGACATGGTAGGCTGACATGTGGTTATACTTCCAGTGAGCTGACTCTGGCATTACAAATATTCATCAGTGAGAATTTTATAAATTTGTTGCTGCTGACAACATTGGTCAATGGGTCTAAAGTCTAAGCTATTATAATATAATATGATATAACATAACTCATCAAAATTGTGTGATTTTATCAGCTTTTTGTTCAAACGATCAGCCCACCTTAGATCATGCTAAAGTGTTTTATCTTCAGCCTAAATTCAGTTATCGATTCTATTTAGCAAGAATTTGCCAGTCAGCCATAAACCAAGTCCTCCGTGTTCACCGTGGGTTTCCTCCGCACAGCACTCTAATGCCCCTACTCACGTAATAAGTCCTTGTTAATGATGCCTAAAGATGATGGCCAGAAGGTGATCCTGGTAGTGGATCGATAACTCACCACGAGGAGTCAGCCCATAGTTCATCGTGCACCACAGGGAAAACTGAGCTTTCCCTCTCCAGGCGTACTGTTTCATACTAGAGTGTTCATTTCAGAAATTTGATTTCCCCTTTTCACGAGATATGAAAGGTTTTTTATTTTTTATTTCTTTATGTGTAAATCCATCAATCCTGACTTAAACAGTTGCACTGACTGACATACTTAAAGGCAGATAAACCAATCAATCAGAATCAATAGACAGAGAATCTACCCATAAGCCAGCTAGAAGAAAAACGGACTGACACGATCATTTATACTGTGTGTGTTATATATGCCTCACTGATGGATCTCCAAGCATCCCACAGTAAAAAGAAATATTCGAATCATCCATAAAGGTCAAAGATTAAATGGGGCAAACCCCACTTGTTCATTTTCCTCTCCAAACTCGAACTACCAGTTAGAAATATTGATTAAAACCACAATCACTGCATCCCAGTTTGCTGCATCTCTGCTTATAATTTGCTTTTTATCTTTTAAACAGTGTGGCATGCAATGTCATAGCTGAGATACACAGTAAGCAGATGAAGAATAAGGTCATTTTGTTCACATTAGCACAGCAAGCAAGGGCATGAATAATTGATCGCATATTTATAATTCATGAATGTTTAAGACAAATATGTGCAATCACCGTATATAGGTAAAACTTTTGAGATGGATGGCCACAGCTTTTTGATGGCTGCACTGTGAATAAAAATGCCCAAATATTGCATTTATTTATTTATTTTTAATTTTCATAAAAAATACAATAGCTGTCATTCTTCAAAGAGTCATAACACGTCTATAAAACTTAAGAATATGCTGTACTAAAAAGATTCTGTATCTTCTTCTTCCTGTTCAGAATGCCCAGAATATCTGCACATGGAGGAATTATTGAGTAATCAAAAGTGAAATTATCATATAACAGATCCTTTCCAGCCGTGTCCTCAGCTGAACCAAGTCAGGAGAATCCTGCTTGTTTAGCCCCTATCAAAAGACACCAATTAAACCATAGTTTAAGGAAACAACACAAGCTTAGCGTTACAACTTTCACATATAAAGTATTGTTATATCATCCTGTGTAGCTTACAATATTTTAATTGGTTTGGAGATGAGTTTCCTCCTGTGTTGGTGAAATCTGGTCCTAAATCACTCACACTTTCAGAATATTACGCTTGTATGTAACAATCCCTTCAACAATACAAGTTTGTTTCACATTAGAGTCCTTAAAGGCTTATCTTCTTTATTCATACTTGATTCATAACTAGGTAAAATGAATTGTATGAGACATATGTAAGTCTCATGAGGCATACAATACATACAAAATAGCAATTCCATTATATGCTGCACCCTTCAGTGCAAAGCAAAACAGACTTGAGAATATAATGTGATCAGATAAAATCGAATATATTCCAAGCAGTCTGCACTCTCTAATGATTTTGGGTGTGAAGACACAATCAATAAACTGCATGGTTTCTCAAATGTTAAATCACAGTAGGCCTTGTCCTTAATCATTTTCACTCAACATGGGAAAGGTCATGTCAGAATAGCATCAATCTGTTGCTGACATGCATTAAGTGGACTAAACAGGCAGACTTGATCAATTTTCTTTTTTCTGATTAGGCCTTGGTTGAGACTGCCAGCCGATTATGTAAGAAACAACAGAAATGTAAATCCTCTCAAAACCATGTATAATATGATACTGGTTAATACAGTTTAAATCATTTAATGTATTTAGTTAGCCTCTCTTAGCCTGGGACAGGCTCCACAGCAACCCTCAGTGACCCTCTACAAGAAAAAGCAGTATAGCTGATGGATCAAATACATCAGATGTGCCAACATGACATGCAGTGATGCAAATGCAAAAGTGTTTTCCTTAATTCTTAACACAACACTTCATTTTCTCTGATATGCATTTAAACCTTGACAATTTATTCAAATGATTGCAGCACGAGCCATTTCTATGTATCATGCATAATTCAAAATAGTTTCAGGTGGTTGTTTTCACGGAGTAAAAACTGTTTTGAGTTAATGATTAATGATGTCCTAAGGCTTGGTAATTAGGGATCTGAAACTTTTTGTAAATACGGTCTGACGACTTATGGAGTGTTGGAAGAAAGATAATTATTCTTGAGCTAAAGTTTTGTTTTGCAGAATGTTTGATATTTCACAAGACTTGTTGATTACAAGTAGAGAAAATCGTACTTTTCGGTGTATAATATGCATATTTCATGATGTGATTTGAAGCTACCAAGAACTTTAATCACATAAGAAAGGAGGTACTCCAGAAATTTCACACAACAAGATTGTGCTTTGAAAATGTGGTGATTGTTTGAAGACCATCAGCGTTTATGAAGCGGAGAGGCTTTGCTGTTATCCATTTTTTCTACAGAACATTTAAACTTCCATGTTTCAGCATCTTTTGCCTGGCAACCCCTCACAGTCTGGAAACAATCAGCCCAGCAGGGCGCACTGGAGGGATGAACCACAAATAAAAATGCTTTTAGCTTACTAAAAACATTATAATTCTCTATAACAAATGCTTATTTTAGCAAACTACTATATTTTCTCATGCACTTGCATGCAATTGTACACAAATTTTAGCCTTTTGGTGACAAATCCCACCACAAAAGCATTTAGTCTTTTTTTGTAGGTGGAATTTACAAGGATGTTTCTTTACAAAGGCACAAAAAGGCAATAAAGAGCTAGGAATTGTTTCTCCCCTCTGTAAGGACAAGAGGCCTGTGCCAGTTGGTGATCGGATCAGGTTTCAGAAAACTAAGGTGAGGCATTAAAATATGTTTACCCACAAAAGGGGTTTGTGCTCTTGAAAAGGTTACAAACCACAAGGCCAAGTGTCTGAAACAGTAAAACCACTTAAGTACAGGCATGTGAAAAAGAAAGTTCTCTGTGGACTCTTTGCTGTCTTGTAAAATACTGAGGCAGACTGTGATTCCACAGAACCACCTTTAGCAGCAATAACTTGAAGCAATTGTTTTCTGTGTGACTTTATAAGTTTCTCACATCATTGTAGAGGAATTTTGGCCCACTCCTCTTTACAAAGTTGCTCAAGTTCATTGAGTTTTGCAGGTGTTCATTTATGCACAGCTCTCTTAAGGTACTGCCACAGCATTTCAATCAAGTTGAAGTCTGGACTTTGTCTGGATCATTGCAGGAACTTAATTCTTTTCTTTTGCAGTCATTCTGTTGTAAATTGGCTGCTGTGTTTGGGATCATTGTCCTGTTGCGTGACTTAGTTTCAGCCAAGCTTTAGCTGTTGGACAAATGCCCTCACCTTTGACTCTAGAATACTTTGGTATATAGAGCAAGCCCAGATATCCTGGGTTGGGTTTTTCTCCAAATGTGTGTCAAAAATCTTGAGGTTTGTTTGGATGTCATGTTCTTTTCAGAGAGAGAGAGAGAGACTGCTTTCTGTGGCAACCCTTTCAAACAAGCCATACTCGTTCACATATATATTCTTCTGAGCACAGTCTTAAACACCAGAATGCTCGGGACCATCCAACTGCCAAAACTCCTGCTTTTATCGAGGTGCTCACACTTGCTGATGATCGGTTAATCAAGCACACTTGATTATCAGCACCTCGTTGTTATTTATCTTCTTAATGCCTCTGAAAGCAATACGGGTACTTAGTTTATCTTAAGATGACATAGATGTTCAATCAGTTGTGTTTGTTTCAGTTTACTGCGAAATGTAATGGATACATTTAAAAATGCAATATTTTGGAAAGTCAGATTTTAAATGTATTTTTGCACAAAAAATGCATCTGCATTCATTTTGTCATTATAGAAGCACTTTATTGGAAAAAGTAGATCTGCAAGTGTTTTTTTTTTTACTGTGTATCACATATGTTTTAAGTTATGTATGTACCAGTAACCTACACACATAAATATATTCATTTGTTCCTGTCAACTTGTCAAACAGATAGATGAATCCATGCTCAAAAAGCAGGTTTTATGGACTCGGCTATGGTATATCCTTATGCAGCTTAAATGTACATAGGTGTGACAGAGCTTAACTGCAGTGCATTCATCATCAATGATTTTCTGTCTGCACATTTATTTATGTGTTTTAATAATGGATAAAGGAAAGTATGTCAGGATGAGATATGGTTCTAGGTACCAAATATTTAAGCTGCAGCATGTACTTTGGGCTTTATAGAGAGCCCGAGCTGAAGCTGAATAAACCTCTGTCCTAAGTTTGTAAAAGAGGATGCACAGCCTCCTGCGAGGCTCGTTTGATATTTATCACTTCAACCCATCAGTTGATGAATAGGATGACTCCCCTCATTAATGACACGCCTGGGGGTGACACTGATCAAAGATACAATCTCAGAATGAAGTGATAACTTGAGAACTATATATCCATGATAATAAATGACTCAGGTGTGAAAGTATCTTTTGGGATACCCTGCGTACCCAGGATTGAAGGTGCCTGAGGGTGGTGTAACTTCTCTTTGAGTAAGCAACACGTTGGGAAAAAGCTGAGTCTTTTGGCTTCTCTTTTTGTATCTTCAAACAGAGCTCTAGTGCGAGTTTCCAAAGGCGTGAGGCAACCTCTGGTAATGTCTTACTCGTGGAAGTGTGTCCTTTAATACATCTCCCAATAAAGTTGGTCTGTCTAAGTTTGTAAGACAGACAGATTCACTTGATGCTTTGGCCCCGGGTATTTTTTTTTTCCTCCAAGAAAATTACAGTTACTCCTGAATAAATGTCCTGGAAATGCTTGACTGAAGCAAACTCTGATCTTTATATACAGTAATTCAGCTTTCTGTCGCACTTTAATGTTTACCTGTGCTAAACACCAGAAACAGATTTTTCTATCTGTTCTGGGTGCCAGTTCTCATGTCATTTTTAGTTAATACGTGCTGGTATGTAAAACATTATTGGATTCCTGTGACAGAAGCTGCAGTCATCTGAAAAAGTAATTACACCCTGTGGAATCTGTTGTGCTCAACTTCAGAAAAAGCAAAAAGAGGACTTCATGGAATGTTTCTCTGGTGTCAATGTGGGCTGATAAGTTTGTTTTTAGTGAGTATGTTGACAACTGTCAGACAGACTGCCAAAAAATATCATGTGAACATTCTTGCAATTCTTTGCTTTATAACCTGCAGCTCCCCTTTAGCGCTATGAGCCCTATATTGCAATAAAGCAGAATCTTCCAAGGCTGAAAATATAAGCCAACAAATAGTGCCAAAATCTACTCTTCCAGGTATGGCTACTTGAGGTTTGGCACTGAAAGCTAATTAATCCCCAGTGCCTTCCATATTAAGATCCTCAGGTTAACTACAAAAATAAAACAAAGAAACAAATGTTGTTTTTCTCTTCACCAACTCATCAGAGTTATAGCAGACATTTTATAGGTTATTTTCAAACAAAAGCCCAAGGGCATATGTATTACATCGAATCAGTCATGATCTTAAAGGCAGTCATGCCCACAATGGTGCTGATGCACACAACTCAAACTTTCTTTTGCACCTGCTGCTGTCTTTGATACCGTGGATAATGCCATCGACTGCAGATGACAGGAAAGCTCAGTGCAGCTTTTAAAGGAAACCAAGAAACACAAGTTGTGGTGCCTACCTACATCTTACAAAAGTTGGGGATGTTTTTTTTAAACAGCAGACTTAAATAGTTAAAAGTTTCAGTATATACTATATAAGTGGGTTGCTTGCGCATGTGCCTGAGTGCACAGAATCTAATTTGGGTATCTGCAAAATGGAGCACAGATGTGCATGGTTTGTTATGTAGGTGGCAATTGTTTGTGGCTATGAAGCTGGCGGTGATGCACAACTGTCCGCCTTCCAACTGGCAGCAAGAACAGCAGAAGAGTGCTCCTCTCTTTCAATGCATGCATGCCTTTTGATTCGTTTGTTGATTCGGTCATTCTTATGTGCAATCAGCTGCTGATTTTGCTCTTGTGTTTTGTTCTTGAATATGATGCAGAACAATGATGATTAAACTCAGCTAAATTTAAAATAATAAATATTTCAGGTGGTTTTCTGCACACATTGGAAGTTTTGAATAGGTTTTAAGCTGGCTGCACTGCTGCTAGGGTTTGTTTCGATTATTGATCCTGACCGCTCCGTTGTGTTTGTGCTGTTGGTTTGTTTTTTTGATAGAATGCTACTCACATGTGGTACAGCACACCCAAGATGTCTGTACTTCAGCACTAACTAGCAGGTAAGTTTATCTGTGCATTGCTTCTACACTGTGTGAATGCAGCTTAAACAAGTTCAGTAGCCTTAGTTAATCACTTAGCATGTCTTATCTCATTCTCCAAATATGCTAACACTGCCCACCACATACACCATGTGTGATCATGCTAGCATAACAAAGTACAACATTTTCCTTTCTTGTGAATGTGATACCTTTGGACTCTACAGCCACTCAGGCAGAGTTTGAGCGCATGATCTAAGCTGGCAGATCAGGGTTATTGTGACAGTGTGACAAAAACTTTACCGTAACATAATTTCTCTGTTTCTCTACTTGCATCTTTGGTGATTTGTTTTGTCTATAGCTAGAGCTATAACTCCTTCAGTTTTTTAAAGAAAGTATGTCATTACGCTGGTGATGACAGCACAAAAAGATGCATCTGTCATTATCAATGACAAGAAGGCCTTTTTTAAACTTTGCCTTGTGTTTTTTTTCTCTCCAGTCAGACTTCACAGTACTTTTCTTTCTGTCTTTCGGGAGCTGGCATCCTGTCATTCAACCTTTTAGAAAAAAAAAATCTTTGGGACATCCACCTAAGAATTTTTTATTTTCTTTGTTTAGTTTCTCTTCCTGTCTTTCCTTAAAAACACACACACCCCACCCACACACACACAACTATTTACTGTAACCAAACAAAACCCATTCAATTTTTTACAACAGCACAACTGAGGCTATTTTAATTTTCTAATTTGTAATAATGTCAGAGTTTCCTGGTTTAAATGAGCACATTTGCTGGCAGTTAGTTAAAACAGCGACTGTCTCACACAAGTTTTGAGACTGACTTTTATACAAGAGTGCGCTCAGATGTTTTAATTATTTGTGTAGCAACGGCAGCAAAACAGTTTGGGAAAATAAAATAAAATAAACAGCTTGCCAAGTCTACAACTGACCCACTTAGCTGCAGTGTAATATACTGCAAGTTGCCTGACAGGGGAACAACAATAGCAAAACACCCAATAACAGAAAAAAATACAGCATCTTTCCAGCTTATTCACAGAATTAACTTTTTTTTCAAAATTTTCTGGCTAAGGTAACGCAAACATTGTGCTAATATATAGTGTGCACAATCACCTACAATGTTTGCCATGCCATAGGCAAGCTCTGCTACTGATGGATTCGGTCACACAGGGCTAGAAACTCGTCCGCAACCTCGTGTCAACCACTAGGGTCACTTGGGAGAGATGTGTACTTCCCTACTGGTGGTAAGAGGTTGCTTGGGTGAAACTGGTCAAAAAGAGGATATAGCACCAAAAACCTTTTAATTGCTTTAGTCAGCCAGTGGTTGCTAGGCAGTCACTAACCAGTCTGTAGACCAGTGTGACTGGGAACTAAATCGATTTAACAAACAACCAATGATGTAAGTTTTCCAGCTCTTTCAGTCATGATTAACGCCACAAAAGGTTCCTCAAGGTTTGGAAATGTAAATGTGTTAAGTGTGTGGCACTGCGTAGACTCTTACATGAACCTAAATGCTGCTGACATGAACAAAGGTGGTGTTCGATACATGGAAAAACAACATGAAACCTGCATCGTGTGATCTGTATTTCAACAAGGGATCCATTTTTGGTTTCTCACCCATCACAAGACATTTTCTCTTTCAATATTTAGTCTGATCTGAAAGACACCATTCTTGTATCTCTTTCCAAAGACAAGCTTGGCCTTTTTTACTCTGTGAAACTTGGAGGCGAGGGTTACACATCATATCAGCTCCAGGACTATGGATATTTCACTGACCTTTACAGCTGCAACAGGGGAAGCAAAGAACTCTGTCTTTAACTTCAAATGCATCATTTTGAGCTCTTGGGCAGTTGAAGACTGGTTGTCAGAAGAGTTAAATTGGCTCTGTAACAGCCAATGTAAATCTACTGTAGCCTCACTACGCAATAATAGATTAGCATTTCAATGCAGAAATAACATCAAATATTTAAGTGGAAAAAGATTATTCTTTGCTTTGTTCTGCAAAGAGGAAAACTGAAATGTGTTCAGGAACAAGAATGTTTTTCACTACAATTACAAAATAATCGAACTCCTGAAGGACCAGGCAAAACACTCCAGGGAGTACAGAGCATCCTGTCCTGTGCTATTTGAAAAGTCTAACTTTTCACAGCAAAGCGTGCAAATGAGGTAATTGAAATACTCTTGTTTCCAGCAACATATGAGAGGGTGTGATTGCCTACTTGTTGTATAATAGCAAGACTAAAACAAGGAAGCACAGAAATTGCGTGCTCTCAGGGAATTTTTGTTAAAGCTGTATTATTCTGGATCAACAATGCACTTCAGCTTTCAGGGAATCTGCACTGGGAAAAACAAGGCAACTTCTGCTGAAGAAGCTGGGCTTAAGGACAAGATTATGCCATGGCTGTTAATGCTGAGAATGCTGCTGTAAGCAATTAAAATAACCCAAAAAGGACAGATAAGAGTTTTACAACATTGCAAGAGAGATCCACAGAGGTACTGTAAGAATTACAATTTGAAAAGATTCATTTAGAATAAACTGTGTGGGTGTTTCTGTTTTTATTTTTTGTTTTGTTTTTTTTACTAGAAACTGCTACAAAAATACAGACAACATGAGGAGCCTAGAACACAAAAAGAACCCTGTGGTCCAGGGAGATGTAAACATGATGGGAAATTAAGGGGGCGGACTAAATATGTCTTGTCTGCCAATTATGTCCCTGCAAGGCAATGATTACTTTAGAAAAAGAAGGAGAGAAAAAAACATAATGGTCCAAAAGATGACAACGCTTGCTGGAAAAATGTATTAGTATTACTCTGGATTGTGTTACAGTAACAAAGGACATCAGAGCCATGAATCTACAGAACCATCAGCATGAAGGATCATTCATGAGCCAGCTAATCCAATTTCTCTGGTGGTTAATGTTTTGCATGTCACCACAGTTATCAGTGGACACCATTTAGTCTACTTAGAGTGAAGAGACACATAAAACAAACAACTGTAATAAGAAATTCGTCATTCGAATACACGTAGGCCCCATGGCTTTGCAAAAGACACTTCCAAGCAGAAAGATCACAAAATTATGTGGCGTTATGTAGAATTAAATAATGTTGCTTTCAAGTTACTGACATATTTGCAGCTCACATGTTCATATACTTCACTGCAGTGGAAGTAATGTTTGTAAAGTCTATATAGTCATACATCTCCTATCTATATCTATAGACAACAAAAATAATCTGTATAAGTGAAAAATCCCGAAATTTTACAAGTTTTTTCACATGTTTTAATGACAGACAATTTTTTAAGGACATAACTGATACAGCTATTTGATGATTTAAAAAGTCGATCTGTCACCAATCAGCCGATATGTTTCATTTGTGGTCTGGTCGACTCTGCTTTGATCAGCGTTACAAAAACGTACCGTGTGTTGTCAACAAGGAAGTTTTAGAGCGTCCTCTGGTGGACAAACTCTGCAATGTCATCACTTGTAACTTGGGTTATGAAGGGTGTTTCTCACATGTCATTCTTTTCATTTAGGGGCCATTCTGAATGACGATGTTGATATATTGGCAAGTAGCTAATATTGGCCAATATATCAGTCGGTCTTTGCTTAAAAGTTTGAGACATAGACACAGTTTTTGTAATTCTGTCTCTGCACACCATCACAGTGAGATTTTAAAATCAATCAAGATATTAATAAATGGCATGGACCTGCATTTATAGAGATTCAAACGTAAGTGGACAAATTGAGATAATTTTAATTGTTCTTCGTCTCAATACTTGGAAGACAATATGGATGAAATTTGGATGAAATCCTTTGTGGTTACCGGCTGCCTGAATTCTAGAACTCATCGAATTTATACAATCAAATGCTGTTAATGCTGCTTATTATCATTAATAAACACTAATGACCTTATTCCATTGCCATGCCGACACCACGAATCATAGACCCATGTGCAACCATACCACCCTGCCCAAAGAAGCACTAAACAGACAACCTATCCTCTATAACTCACACTAAGCTATGCAGAGTTAGTTACTCTCTGCAGATAAGTGCTACTCGTTGGTATTGAGTGTTTCACTGAAATAAATTAACAGTTATTACAGCAGAAGAACTGTTACGATGATGTACAAAGAGGGGGGAATAAAAAAGCAGAGGCAGAGACCAGCATATATTAAAACTTTTACAGCATTGTCTTCTGTAACACAGAAATATTAAGTCATAACTTGACATAAATTAAAGCAGCTCTTTTAGTTTGCAAAGGGGCGAATATAACTTTAGGGAATGTTTTTTAGTTTCCTCCTAAGAAGCTGCCTGACAAAGTGACTCAAACACCACACAAACAACAGTAGTGATTTTTACAATTTGTGGCTGGGGTTTGTACACAGTTTTAGCATACGGATTTTAACAGAACAAAAGATCTGATACAATTACATCTACATAGTTCTCAGTGGTAAAAAGTATCCCTTTAATATTTATAATACAGTCGATTCTTGTCTGGTATTTCAGGAAGAATCTAGACACTTTATATGAGTTTGCCAGCAAATGATATGACACCTATACAGTTATTATTATTAATGTGTCACATAAGACACTGCATAGAAGTTTTCATGACTTGTGGGTTAAATCATGAATAGGATGACCAGATCCCATAATCTAAATGCAGGACAAAGAGTATTTTCATGTAGGCCTGTGTTGGGAAAATTACTAAAAAATAGCCTGAAATGATGATGTATCCAATTTAAGTAAAAAACAAAAGAACACACTATGCAGAGGCAAGCATATATTTATTAATTCATTTTTCCCAGCTGCTTAGGAGCATAAATCAAAGCTCATGTTCGTTTTCATGGGCTTACGAAAGTCTTTGTGCACTTATTTTATTTCCTTTTACTCTTGCAGGGGTGTTAAATTAGCTGCTGTTCTGTCAGCTACTCATTTTTGGGTTTCAGTGGGGATGCATCTACACACCAGCGCATCTCTTTTGAGCCACAAGTTTGTAGTGAGGCATGTTTTTATTTTGTAAGCCACAGCCAATGAAAATGTGGGACATTGGCTCTGTGGGACAAGAGAAGAAATTGCTGTACTGTCCCAGTGGACACCTGGTCACTGTGGTCATGAGTGTACAACAGTGTGTCACCAAGTAAATGTCTTATCTTAGGTTACTTATACATAGATATTGTATGTTTAGACCTGCACATATGTGTATGCAAATGTATTACTTATTTGTAGTATGCAGTATTGTGCAAAAGTCTTGAGCCACTGTTGATTTCTTCATATTTTTTGTACAATGCGAAACAGGTATAGGGCTTTATTGAAACATGCACAAAATGAAACTGAGATACAAGGGAAGACTAAAATGCATCTCCACACCATGGCAGAGCCTACATCATGTTTTACAGAGCTCCAAACATTCACATTGTTCCTCTCTACTTCTCCATACATGCTGACAATGATTTAAAACAACCATTTCTAATTTAGATTTAGCAGGTCATAAGACCTTTCATATATTTCACCAAATATAATAATAATAATAATAACAAAGTGCAAAATATGCAATTAAAGGATGCATCCCCAAAGCACATTTCACTTCCATTTCTTTTAGCGCTCTTCTTTTCCTTTTGAGTCCAGTTCTTGTGTGATTTGGCACACCTCAGCCTTTTCTCTCTTCCCATTCCTTAAGAATAGCGTGTTGACAGCCACCCTCCATTGAGACCATTTCTGATGAGGCTTCAGTGAACAGTAGATGGATCAACTGAAGGGTTAGATGAATCTCTCAGGTCCTGTGTCAGGGGTTTGCTGATTTGTTGTTGTTGCTGTTTGATTTTTTTAGTTTTTTGTTTGTTTCTTTGTTAGGGCATGACTTTCAGATGCTGTTCATACATTTTTTTGTAGACCATGTTGAAATATGTTCTTTGCTCATAGGTCTCATAGGAATCACCTTGTTGGTGTAAAAATACTATTTTATACTCATACAGAAAAAGAGTAAAAAAAAAATACACATTACAAACAATTTTTTTGCTAAATTGTTTTAATGTATAGACAAAAGACTGGTCCATCTGGTGCAATACTGGTGCCTTTCCTAGGTTCCCTAGCAGTTCAACAAATAGAAAAAGAAGAAAAACATCTGACCTGAAAATCAGTGAAAAAACAGCCAAAGTACAACTTCAGAAAGCCTGGAAAACTGTTGCTCAACACCACTTTAAAAATGACAAGAATGTCTGGCTCCTTGAAAGCACAATATGGTGAAATGAGGAGTGACTTAACACTGCACAGCACTGCCCACTGTACTTAAACAAATGCAGTATTATAGTATGAAGTCAAGTTTAATACTTCTTTAACATTCAAAATTGTTTTAGAAGGGAGATGACCTTACATTCAGATTGCAAACTCATTGAGTGATATTGACAGGGGATTTTATTTAGCCCTAGAACGGACGGGCAGCCTGTCCAGAATATACCCTGCCTGTCATTCTATGACAGCTGGGATAGACTCCAGCCCTCCCTGTGACACTGATAAGTAGTTAATGCATTTCTGTGTATATTTAAACTCATTATAGTACTACAAATATCAAAAAATGTTCACATGCTAGTAGCATTTACTGCAATTTTTTTGTGTATCTAATAAACTGTAACTTGCATCTGAAATCAACAAAAGAAAAAGAAGTGGGTGAATAAAACAAAAACAAATATTAAGGTGAACACAGAATCTGTACTTGGAAGCTTTAGCTGCACAAAATATTTAACTGTGCTTCAATGCACCTTCTTGCATATGCATATACACACATTTGTGTGCTATGTGTAGTTTAGCATTACCACATCTTGGGAAGCACATGCTGCTAAAGAGGATGCAGTTTCGAACAATACAAGTGTAATTAATGGAATTGGCTCCGATCACCCAAATCCCCTGAACTCTTTGCCTTCAGTTAATTCTGCTGTGGCCTCTTGGAGACTCTTCTCTACCTGATGATGAGCGAGAGACTCCCGCTGTTGTCGTAAATAATCCTCAGCTCTCTTGGATGACATCCAAGGCAACTTCATATCAACAATAGTTCCAGAAACCTCCCGCCTTGGCAAACAGCTGGGCCAGATTCATCATTTTCTGGTGCTCTTTTTCCCCATCCTGCTGTTTTTCTGCTTCCCACCATTAGCCTCTGTCACACCATGAACACTGAGTTTGAGCGTTATCAATCAAAAAAAATATATCTCTTAATCCAACAAAATCTCATTCTGATGTTATACTATGATGAAAAATCATAAATATCATTTTTTTTATTATGGGTTTTAATCATTTATGTAACCACTCAAGTCTTTTGGAGTTTGTGTGTGTCCAGTAAGACGGTGTAAGATGAGTATACACTGTGTCATTTTGGGCTGTTCCAAACAAAAGATGGCAAATGGGAAGGAATGGTGATAATGATCTCAAGTTGTGACTGCTGCTCTATGATCTACGCCTGCTAACCAACCAGTAAGATCAGTGCTATACCCACTTGCACTTATAAGGAGGAAGAAAATGGGAAAAATGAAACTACACTGTGCAGAGTAAAATTTCTCAGATCCCCACAAAGACAAAAAGTGTAGCTGAGTTGTGGCAGCAAAGACCTGGTTTTTAGCAACTCCAATTCCAAAAGAGTTCAGAAGCTGCATAAAAGGGAAATACAAACAGAATGCAATGATTTGCAAATCTCATAAATGCATATTTTATTCAACAAAACATAGAAAAAATAATCAAATGCTTAAACTGAGAAAATGTACCATTCAAAAGACTAAAATGTGTGTTTATGATGTCTGCAAAAAAGTACTTTCTGTATTCACATTTACACAGTGTCCCAACTTTTGTACGATGCCTTGCTATGCTGTTATTACTGCACCAAAAAGAAGGAAAAATAGTGAAGGAATTACAAGCATAAATCTGAGCCCAGGATTCAGGTATTATCATCATATAGTCCACTGTACTGTACGTACATCAAACCTGATGTTCCACCAAGGTTTATTGTGTCACAGAGTGTGGTTTGCAATCAATCTATAAGACTGCTGAAACCTCAGAGTGTGTAGATCCCAGAGTACCACCTTAATGAAAAAAAAGTGATTTTCCTGCTTTATTATTTTTGAACTGGGCTTCGTAACATGGCTCTCGAACAAGTACGAAACCAGACAGTGAGACTCCATAAAGACGGGAGTAGTGGAGTAAATGAGATACTTGAGTGTTAGTGGGCTATAAGCTGAAACACAACTGCAGCAGTGGTTAGAAGACACGATACCACCAAAAAGAGAAGGTCCAGTGGCCATCTTCAGAAAATGACTCTGCTTTGCATTCACAAGCAGACGGATAAGTGCTTCTGAGTTGGCACAAGTAGTATTCGTGGAAAATGCCATTTCAGTGGTGACTGGACAGGGCAAAAAAACTAAAATAAATGCTTAAATGCTGCCAAAAAATGTTTTGAAAAGGCCAGTTGAATTTTGGCAGGCCATTCCAAAATACATTTGTTTGGTTTAGATGGGGAGAAGCTTGTTACCTGACTGCCTGGAGTACTTTAAAATGAAAGATATAACAACACAACCCATCTAGCCAAACAAAGTTCATGAGAATTATCCATGAGAAAGGATAAAATATCAGTCCAAACAGAGATATTATCTTATTCTCTTATCTGGCAACATTAATTCCTGGGAAAGTCAGTATATCAAGATATTAAAAAATAAACTAAAATGCCATACTTTTTTAAATAAAGAGTGCACTGTTGGGGTTTTAAGTCTTAAGTTTTATATAAGCTCAAATATTCATCAATGCATCATTTTAACTTCTTCAGCTTGCGCACTGGGAGGGCTGCGGTCTATGCGAGCATAGTTTTGCTGAGATCAACACACTCCACGCCACAAAAACTGCTCAGGAATGGGTTGTGGAGCAAGACCAACAGCAGCAATAATCATGCACCTGCAGGATGTGCTGGAACAAGCTCAATCCAGGAAGCCCATGTGATAACCTGCAGGACACCCCAGGAGGTCCCGTGTCAACGGGTCGATGAGTCAGAGGCGTTCTGAGGAAAGCAGATGTTTTCAGTGCTGCGGCTGGCTGCTGGATATGACTAAGCCCATGAATGTATTCAACTTCAAATAACATATGATATTTATTATTATTGATTATTGGCACAAAAATGTATTCGGTTTCATATACTTAATGGATTTCTACTCAAGACTTAAAATTATCAGAATAAATCATTTCTAGAGTAGAAATAATTGCAATGAACTGTTGTGTCATTATTTTCAACAGTACATTTATGAGGATTTCACTCTATAATCACTATTTATTTTGTCAAGCCAATATATTTTGCGATGTTTTTGTACTGTTGTTTGTGATTGTGCTACATCTGCACAGTGTTATTTATCTAAAATATGACAAATTCACAAAAAAATTGTGATATATATATATATACTTGAGGGGAATTATAATTTCCAAAGATTACATGTTAAGGTGTTACCAGCAGCAATTTGTTTGCCTGAGTTGGTGTTGCCCTTAAGGACAAGAAAGTGCATTTAAGACCTTTAGAAGTACCTATGTTCCTTAGGCTTATGGAAAGCAATTATTACTTGGTCGCTGTGAATCACACTGTGCAGACAGAAATAATGGATTTCACTGATTAATTATGGTGGGGGGAATTTAATTGCCAAAGTGCTTCCTTTCAGACGAGTCCTTTGAAAGAAGTCAGGATCTCTCTTTTCTTTTTTTTTCATATCGCAAATGGACTAGTATAAAGATTCATATATTGATTTAAATAATAAAAGATGTAGTGAACAGAAGTCTTTACAAGGTGAGTCATGTAGCGTATTGGAAAAACCATCTGTTTACATTCTGTTCATTTTGTCACGTTACGGTCAGTGCACAGCATCTCAAACAAGATATCCAGGGTTTATCCTCAGTAGTTTGTAGCTCACATGTCCCTTACAAGATACACACTAAACCACAAATAAACTTTTTGCAATTGCTCCCGTTTGTCAGACACTCTTGTTTTAATCAGTGAAGTATTAAGTAAAGGTTAATAACAGAAACAGGTGACTGATGCGCAAACCAGCATCTGGTTCATCCAGCGCTCTGATCTGTTCCCCCGAGCTGCTCTGCTCACTGACAGATTTCCTCCAGAGAGGAGTGCTGCATGTATGAGCCGCTGCTGAAGGATCAGAGTGTGGCCTGAAATTAACTGGATATTGATTCAGTGCAGAGGAGTCCCCCAGACAACTATCTGAAGGTACGGCACATAGACACCCCATTTCTCTGAGCTTTAGACTGTCTTCATTTGGTCAGAGAGCCTGGGATTTCTGTCTAAGAGGAGACCTACAACACAACAGTGACATAAAACAAAACAGAGATGCCACTAATATGACATTATACCATGTACAGAAATTGCTCCCACTACTTCCATATACTTAATATTGCAGGAGGACTGTGTTTCAATATATACAATGTTGTTTGTTCACTGAAAGTCTGTTTTTCCTTCAATATCCAGTAAAAACTGAAGCATGATAAATCATTTATTGAGCTTATGTTTAGGCACCCAACACTGTGGGGTAAAAGTGTCCTGTAAGAGTTCTTATAATCAATAATAATTATGTTCAAATTTACAATCTATAAGAGCTTTGAGGTCACTTGTTGTAATTTGGCACTAGATAAATAAATAAAAAACGCAATACTATGAACTCTGGGTCGTTCATATCCATGTTTGCTTAGATTACAACCAAAGACACAAAACAAAACAGAGATGTCATATAATCAGTGAAATAATGGGTTAATAACAGTATCCAAATGGTACAGCCACTCTACAAAGCATTGCTCGTTGGCATTATCAGTGGTCAAAAATTCCAACTTAGAGTTTCTCCTTAACCCAGTGTTATGAGCACAGTTCCTGATTATGGGTGCCTATTCAACTTCCTGCAATAATAGCTGAATTACAGTATGTTTATCCAGGCTGCACGTAGGCCTATTGTGGCAAAACAAATATTTAACTAAACAAAAGGCTAAATGTGTCCTTTACAAAGAAACGGTAATTCATTAGGAGAACTCTGGATAATCTGAGCAAGCACGTCACAGTTCAAAGGTCGTCCAGGAGAGGATAAAGAAAGTTTATGATCTCTGATTCAGTCTGGATCTGTCTGATACCCTTTTTTTTTTTTTTTTTTGGGGGGGGGGGGGGGGGGTCGTGTATTCTTAATCTGAGTGCCTTTCTCCTGTTGTTCATGACATATTTAAACAGTCTCTGTGAAAAAATAACGAAGCAAGAAATGTGTTGTGACATTGACAAATAGG
This sequence comes from Haplochromis burtoni, assembly GCF_018398535.1. Classification (NCBI taxonomy): domain Eukaryota; kingdom Metazoa; phylum Chordata; class Actinopteri; order Cichliformes; family Cichlidae; genus Haplochromis; species Haplochromis burtoni. Next base: position 154,954 of record NW_024582522.1, on the reverse strand, counting down.
TCACCAGTAACTAATGGATGTTTTTTGTCTTGCAATTCTATTTATGATTTCACACTTTTTTTCTTAAACAGTTGAATACTGTCTCACAGAATGTGAGTAAGGTGTTAGAGTGAGGATAAAGTCAGCTAATGCTGCAAATACAGTTTCTGTTGAAAGAAGAGACAAGATGTGAAGGCTCAAGATTTCTGCCTGTTTTATTTTTCTCCTGGAAAGCATAGGTGGTGTTTATTGAGTTAAGTTAATGAATGTACAGCACAGTGCGCCACACTCTCTGTGTTGGTCAACGCAGCTCACCCACAGGCTTTCTGTCTCAGCTATAAGACAGTTTCTTTCTTTCTTTCTTTCTTTAATTACTCTTTGGATCTCAGTATTTAAGTGAATGGGGAGCCTATAGTGGTCTTTACAGCTTACAGCAAAAATAACAATGATAGCTTGAGCACCGTTTCATTCATTTATACACTACCTGCCTTTAATAAATAGAAGAGGTGGCATTAAAAAAATTAACTTCTGCAATTACAAGGTCCAACCAAGATTACATCTAAAATCAGAATCTTGACTATATGAATTTTAAGTGCCATGTTTTTTATATTATGTAGGAAGATTATTTTTGCTCTTCAAATGCACCCTTGAAAAGGCTCTTCTCTGGCCTCATGTCTGATTCAAGAACTTATTTTACTAGAAACAAAAAGAACTTATTCCAGGAGGCTAAAACTGCTGTCAACAGGTAATCAGGAATGCACAGACTGTAAAATTTGGGTTGTTTGTGTGTTTATGATGGGCTCATTTTGTGTGCCAGGGAAATAAAGTAATTTCCACTAGTAAAATAATAAGTAGTTTAAAAGTCGTTTAGCTTTTCATCACCCACATCTTTGAAAATTGAGAAAAAATAAGTGTGGATACCATTAGGCGTAAATGTCAGTTGAATAAACACGACTAACATCGATTGAATTATCAGGCAATGCGATGCTCCAACTCTTGACTCTGTCTTTGAACACAAACGGCAAAGTCATGACAGTCTTTGTTTAATAATACCACAGTGTAACATGTATATCAAAACTGTCTCCAAAATCTAGTAATTGGGGTGCCGCTGAGCAGGCTATCATGGATGAGTTGCGCAGTGACAGCAGCCATTAAGTTGTGTACAGAGAGCACCAAGCTGGCTGTAGGCCTCCAGGGAGATATGTCAGAGCCTTTTAGTGGAAGAGGAGAAGAGTGATGGAGCACCCCACCCCTCATGTATCTCCCACTCAATGAGCAGCCCGACCACTTAAAGAATGCCAATGATTGGCAACCCGAAATCTACAAACTGCTTATTGTGCTGCTAAAACGTATGAATAATACATGCCCGGCAAAGGGTATGTTCCAGTGTCTTAAAATGAAACTGTGTATCACAAGCTACTGTATACACCTTTGAGGTTAATAAATATTCTGCTGGTGCTGCCTTTATAGCGATTTTTTATAGATCTGTGGTTTGCCTTTGTGTGGTTGGCCACTTTTGTTTGTGGCTGCGGTAATAAAATAGCAGTTAGGGTAGCTGGCTTTTGCACCAAAGTGATGCTCTAAAATGCTGAATAAAGAAAGAACCCCGTGCGTTTACAAAAGGTGAAGTAGTGTCCACTTTGAAATTGCTGATAGTTCAGTAGCTACGTGTGAAAAGGTTCCTGAAATTACTTATGCCTTTTACCGTACATATAAAATAGCAGGTTGCAATCGAAAAGATAAATCAAGAAACAGAGTGAAATCACCTTTATGAAGTACAAAGGAAATTACAGACCAAGATTTCACTTTTCTTCTTTTGGCAACAAGTATCTTCTATAAATTCGGTGGGGAAATAGACTTAAATGGGCCTTGCTTGCTTGAATATTGTTGTGCAGCTACAGCTAATGTTTTTCATCTTAAGTACATCCACCGAATGACAGCATCCCAGTCTGTAGGCTTTGCAATTGCCTTGCAGCGTGTGTGAGTCATATTTTTGTCACCCACAAGATTTTACTGAAAAGCACTCACATGACACTTTAATTGCTGCAAATCAACCTAATTGTACCCCGTTTCAGAGTTTCAGCTCACTGAACATCTTTATTACCCCATCATTGTTGTAATTCCTCTCCCATTTGTAGCCTAGTGTATTAGATTCCATTTAAACAGATAAAGGTGAAAAGTTTAAACTAAACAAACATCCAAAACAAACATTTTTTTTTAGATAGTTTTGCCTCCACGTATGTTGTCCCTGACAAGCCATTTGAATGCAAAGTAGCAGCACAGCACACACAGGTGATTAGTATGCTGGTAAAAGCCATACTCTTAAGGTCATTAGAACAGATAAACACATGCAGCACATTTGCAGAATGCTTAATGCCAAATTGTCTGCTTTCTCTCAGGGCAGAGACAGCTGTGAAATGTTCCTCAACAGGCCCAAGTCTCATAATATTTCCATTTAAATGCCAGGACAAAGAATACCAAACTGCAGCGTTATTCAGAAAGAGGAGCAGGCTTTAGGCTGACAAGATTAGCTTCTTTATCCTCTGCCTCCTACTCCACTCCCTGTGTCATGGTGCCTAAATAAGCCCATCCTCAAGCTTTTTTGAGAGACATACTAAACTGTGGATTCTACTCAGCACCCTGAGGCGACATCAAAGCCAATCTAACTCCAACTGCACGACATCAAACAAGTTTAACCATTTTGATTTATCCCTGCAGAGCGCAAATTATCTGAATGTGATCTTATGCTTAACAGGTTATGACTTAATGAGAGCCCAATTGATCCGATGTTTGCCTCAGATTCCTGGTTTTCATAGCACTCGTGTCATTTCTCGGGTGTGCTGGGTATGGAATAAGTTATCGCTAATGCTGATAAGCATAAATATAAATGCAACACCTGCTGAGACTCTGCATTAGTCGTGAATGAGCAGCACGGAGAAAACTGTGCATAGATTGCATCAGAATTCAAGGAACAAATGGACTTATCCTGTTGAATTGCATAAACATTAACCTGCTGCTTTATGATACTACTTAAAGTTTTTTTTATTTTATGATTAACCTGTGTTTCCAGAAAATGTACGCTTTATTTACTTGTTGCTAACAGTGGAAAGTAACATAGAATCACATGTAATGTACGGTTGGTAAGCAGCCAAATAATGTTCTCCCAGCTTTGAATTGCACTGCTGTGTGGACCAGCACTGTAGCCTCTGACTCGCATCTCCAGCTTGCTTCCAGACCTCTGACATGCCACCCACGTTTAAAAGGGTTTTGCTAAACAACTAAGATAGACCATATTACAGCTTAAATAAATAACAACCTTTAAATCAATATACTTTTTCATTTATTAAAAAACATAAAAACACAACCAAAGAAGAGCATCATGTAAGGAGAGTGACCAGGAGAACACCTGTGTTATACGATCAAATGAATGAATATAATGTGTTTAACATGATTATTTAGAATATCAGACATCGTCGTTTCCTGTTGACGTCAGCTTTGCAGCTCATGCTGTTTTTCTTTGATTAAAAGTCCGTTTGAAGTCTTGTGTCCCCACCAATACCTGAGCTTGTGCAACAAGGTGTGCTTTATTTTGCTGGCATAACATGACATAGCTTTTCACAGCAATCATTTCACACCTTAAAATATAAAAATCACCATAGCCCTGACCTGGGATATCCACCTTTATAAACCCTTTACTGGGGAGTGGATCACACATCGGTTCCACTATGCAAGAACTGTGCAAACGTCAGTTTAGGATACCAGTCATCACAAAAAACTACTGTATGTAACTCTCGGACACAAAATGTTATAATTATACTAACAATAGTAAAAAAATCACCACTATTTACACATAGTTAAATTATTTTGGTTATTTTTTTGTTTGACTGTTGAAGGCCAGATATTAGCCTACATGCTACATGAATTTCAACATAGGTTTACATGAAACACATTTGGAACAGAAAAATTAAGTGTACAGTTTCTTTAACGTTTTCCTTAAACTAAAGTGTTCATTTCACTTGATCCCATTACTGCCCACTACTACCTCACATGGAAAAGAAATAGTAAAAACGTATATGTGAATACTCATGAAAGTGGCCACTTTCTCATTACTTTCATACATTGTTTTAGTAAGTATCCAAAACATACAAGTTTCATTATATAATTTTTCAAGGGATCTTATATCTGTTTTCACTCTTATATGCTTTTCATACAAGTTTCACACAAGACAGATAAAAACTTTATAAGATTTATATATATCTTTTCCATATGGGACATTTCAATAGAGACGATAACGTATCTGACCTCCAGTTGTTCTCAAGTCAAATTAGCAGAGAAGGCAAAAGACCGCAGTCGCTCCACATGCTTCTATCAAGCCAGTTTGTTTAGAGCATACGTGCATAAAAAGTTGTGCCCTTAAGGAATGGAACAACTTGTTCTCAGAGTTGTTTTTTTTTTTTTTTTAATTGGCCTCAACTCAATTTTATCTCACAGTATGGTCAGTCTGGTCAAATTAGTACACATATTATGGGGTCTATTTTAAACGCGCAAGTGCAACAACAAGCAGCAGGTTTTCTTGTTAAGGATTAGTCCAACACTGTTAGCATGAGCATAGGGTGTTTTGTTATATGGCAGAAGAAGGAAGCAAAAAAGGCAGAGAATGCCATTATAGAGCATTCTCACCGTGGACTGTGGTGTGCTAATGGAAGCCTGAGCTTCATACACAGAATACTAAACAAAACAATCCCAATAACCTTTGGAGTTGGATTTTATATTGTCGTATCAACGATGGGCATAAAACAAGGTTTATTTAAAATTAATAATTTCTTAAGGCTAAAGGCTCATGCTTTCTATTGCAGTTACATTTCTAAATGTGAAACTGTACACAAGTGTGTGTTTAGTTTCATATTATAGACAATCCTTCATTTTCAAAAGTAGTATGACCAAGATTTTTAAATAGACTGAAATCTTTGTTCATTATGACACAAAATGATGGACTGAACCTATAAACGTTTTCTTGTAGACTTCTATAAGATTGCAACACCAAGTGTCGCCATTAGCCGCCTTCAGATAGAATCCAAGTTAGTAGGTGTTTGTGTTTATACTGTGTTTGTTTTTCATCAAATCTGGAAGTGTGCATTGTACTGAAACATCTCCACTTTGGTCTCATCTGTCCAAAGGTCATTGTTCCAGAGGTCTTGTGGTTTTCTCATATGCAAGGTTGCAAAGTTAAGCTGTGCTGGCGTGCTCTTTTCAGAGAGAAGACTAAGTACCGTAAGCAACAAGGCTCTTTTTCTGTTCAGTCATTGTCTAATTATATTCTATATCTTGATCATATCCTGATATGGGGTGCAACTTCTGCTGCTAATGAGTCTGCTCTTAAAAACTAAACCAAACCAAACCCTGTACAATTTGCTCTTTGTCTTTTGAATCAATTTTGGTATGTTTGAAACCAAAATCGAAATATGTAATGATGTTGAAACAAGATAAGTGTGAAGGAGTTTAAATAACAACCAACAAAGGATTTGAACATTAATCAACACAGACTCATAAATGGTCTCATCATTCGGAAACAGCTGAGTCAGTCAGAGGAATGCATGACAACAACGGCTCAACAAACGGTCACATTAACGTGCAAATAATGATATTTGTTTTTGACGTGATTCAAAATGCAATGTAAATGCACCTTGTTGTCTTCTCCTCTACACATTTGTTTTAAAGTAAATATGGAGTACCCTCCCTCAGCAGTGCCTCTGATGTCTGCATAGCTTTCTTCTCTTGTATACATCTGTATCTGCCTCAGACATCTTCATGGAGAAAAAAAAAATTTAAGGGAACACAACTTAAATGAGGAAATCAAATATTGATTCCACTTCACATGAGAGCTGTGATTCTGGAGAGGATAGACCACAGGCATCGGATCTTAATCAAGTGTCAGGAGAGATGCAGAGATGCCATCTGGTGGTCCAATTTCAGCCAAGCTGGTAAGAGAAACGTGTTCTCTCTGCAAGAAGCACAGACCCTGTGAGCACTGTGAATCTCTCATCACAGCTCCATAGGCAGCGCTCCCTTGGTAAATGTTGGCAAGCTGCTTTGGTGACTGAAAAACTCCAGAGTTCAAATCACATCAGTTTCAAAAGTTTTCCAGTTTGTTTGCCATGCAAATAATGTGGTGGCTCTTTGGCCTCAAGACAGACTACCCATGAGAGTGAAATCAGCCAGCAACAGCTTTCATATTAGAAAACTGTTCTGTACTATATCTAGGGGTCAGCGAAGAATGTTTGCTAGTTGCAGATCATGTGGCTTGTGTGTCTTTCCTACTGTGTCCTTATTTCATAAGCCTTTAACCCTTGAAGCAAAAGCAGAAAGACAAGGTTTTATAAAAACTGAAGCGTCTGAGGCTGAAACGACCCACTTGCATGCCACGTGCAACCCACCATCAGGCCCAATTTTATGCAAAGAGATTACAAAAAAACAAAACAAAGGGTGGGACTACAATTGTGTTTTTATATTTGGAGCACTTAAAAAAACAGCATTTAAAGAAGAAAGCACATAGTCGCAGAACTAGAAACAACATCCAGAATGTATGGATTGCATTAAGATAATAGAGAAATATGCAAATATGATATATTCATGCACATGGTCACTACCCCTTAGAACCATAAAATAAGAAAGAAAAAGATCACATTTCTTAAACACTGTTCAGATTCTGTGATCTTTTCTCTTTACGACTGAGTCATACTTGAGTAATTGTTGATTGTAAATCATTTTTTCACATTCGGTGACCGATTAGTAATTGTGTGGTGACCAACTGGTGGCCTAGAGGTTAAGCATGCAACACCTTCAACATCTGGGTAATCCTACAAAGTCTCCAAATAATAATAGTTTGACTCACAATAACTGCAATCGTTCTCAGACAGGGTGGCGAAGATTTGCGAATAATTGCCATCTAATTTCTACACAAAGACAGATTGTCAACACATTGCCATCAATCTGAGTCACTCTGTGCCAATAAGCGTAAGTTGTCTGTGACACATCTCTTTCCCACAGGGGACTCGACTCAACCGGGTGCCAGCTGGTTGTATTCTGGTTATATTTGTATATAAAAGCACGGTTGCTGAGTGCTCATGTCATTTTGCAGTTAAATCATTGTCCTAGAGCAACCAAGTCGCTATTTTTTGAGAAATTTCTGTTTCAGATATGTGACATTCTGGCTGGATGATGAATGGACTGCCTATGGCTGTCGCTGTCTCTATAGATGGCAACAGATTCTTGATTTTCAACAATAAGTCGCTGAATTATAACAACTAAATTGCATGTAATTACCAACTTGACCCCATTCAATCACAAACTGATAGCAGACTGATTCTGTCTTATTGCGCTCTTGATGCACCACTTGATGCAAGTCACTTTGAAGATGCTAACTGACTGCAAGAGATCACAGGTTGGTTCCTGTCTTGCGTCATTGAAATCAGTTGTAATATTTTTGCTCATGGAGTGGTCTCTAACCACTGTTCTCCTTAGAGTGGCTGCAGGATTATGGAAGGGAAATATATGCCAAAGAACATAACAGTTAAAAAGAAACCTCTGATCTTTGGACAACATGTCCATATATAACACCATATTTACTTAGCCATGTCAGGTTGGTTCAGTCAAATCTGGATGATTTATACATCACGCTCATGCAGTATTATACTTCTAACTTAAGATTGTCAGCAACTGTAAACCATATTTATATTCAGTAAATGTATTTGTACATTCCTGAGTCAATGGGGATATTTAGCTATTGGCTGACATCATGCTCTCCCAAGGGCAGATCCAGTTTGTTCTCTGGGATGCTCAAGTTGATGAACAGAATTATGCTCCACAGATTCGTCACAGATTGCACACTCCTGCATTGTAATTTTCTTGACCTGAGCACACCAGGCTGCTGTCCTGGGGTGGCAGGCTGCTGTTTTGCTGATGAGTTACTTTACAGCGTTCACACTGAGCAATTGCCCTCAGTTCGCCTCTGTGCTGGGAGCTCTCTGTCGAGCTCTCACATGCCAAGCAGCTGTGAATGAGAGGTTCAGGCTGACGTCCAGGAAGCACTCCGTTGCAGAAGTTTAAGAAACCCTGCATGTATCGGGCTGCATGTATTATCTCGTAAAAATAAATAGAAAAGGGGCTTTTAGATTTTATCGCTGCCATTAAGGATTTATTGAGTATGCATGCAGGTTTTGAATATCCCTTATACACCTTCATAGAGCATTACATGCTTGGTTGGTTTTATTCTGATCTTCAAAATGTATTATTTGATCATTTGGAGAGTTTGTTGTTGATTGTATCAACCCGTGTGCTGTAAGTATTGCAATAAACATCTCTGCATGCTCTAAATATGCCCAATATGGCTTTCCAAGCCCATTTTGGATGAACATATATGAATTTTGATTCATCTTTAGGAAGTTAATCCATTTCTCAGCACATAATTTTAATCTCTTAAAGAAAAAAACATATTCTGTGGGAAGCATTTGAAGGACGATAAAACTCAAATCAAAATGTGATTAATTGAACATTTTCCCATGATTGCAATTAATGAGCGATGTTGTCTTTGCGATCGCCAAACAGAACGTCAGACACAGCAACTTTATTTGCAACTTTATTTGCCACAAGCTGTTTGAGTTATGCAGTCGGCTCCATGTTCGAGTTTTCCACCAGGATGCTTCCAGGTTGCAGACCGCATGCAACAGAGTCGCATGACAACACACTCAGATGTACACACTAGGAGGAGTAATTAACAGACTTTTAAAACAAAATTAAATAAACAAATAACAGACATGGACAAGATTACCTTGATTAGACCTTCTGATTGTTATTTTGATTCTTTTTCGATTAAATGTAAAGCCCTAATCTGCAATTTATTTGCCAAATTCTAATTAATTTAACTGTACACTCTCCAGCTGCCTCCCTCTTCCCGCTCCACCACAATCACCCACACATGCAGGGCCTTGGGGTAAAGATGTGTCACCAGGGTGCAGGGGAGGCATCCCCCCCTCTGTCCCCTTCTGGCTGCCTCGTGCCTCAATTTTATCCCACAACTTAGACATTCACATTACTCACACTCTCATTACACATACATATAGGATCTTGGGGGTGGGCACGTACACGGAATCCAAATACCATCAGGGTGTACACCTCACCCCTGGCGTCGTTGCCCACCTCTCAATTTTAAATACACGTAGACATTGAGGGCTAGCAGGAGGGACCATGCGCTTACCTGCTGCTCTCTGGCAGGTAGCTCCATGCCCTCCTGGGTTTTAATGCACCTTAGAACACACATGCATCAACACTACAATGAGCGGGTGGAGGGAGGTTTGGAGTCTTCTCTCACCCCCGTTCTCTGCGGCCTGCTGGAGCGGGGGGGCTAGGAGGAGGAGTTGGCCGTCCGACTGCGGTCTGGAGTGTGGGGCCTCCCTGCTGCTGCGGAGTCGGGGCGGTCTGCCTCTCCCCACCGCAGGGAAAAGGGTAACACCACCTGGGTCTGGGTGCAGTTCCCCCCTCCAGGGGCAAGGGTACCTAGACCCGGTTCGTAGAGTACGCTTGGGGAGTGTGATCGTGTGTACAGCGTCTCTTTATGTCTGTCTCCACGTTGGTTGAGTGTGGAGTAAGTGCATATGAGAGCATGAGGGTGGGAATGGATGTTTGTGTCTGTGTGTGCCTGTATGTCTGTGTCTATATGTCAGGTTGGGTATCAGACGCCACCTCTCTGGGGACATCTCAGGCCCTCCAAGGTTTGGAGGCCTATCTCCCCACCACCACTTCCCCTCCAGTGGCGGACTCCCTCAGACATCGGTGCGTTGTGTCTGGGGATGGGCGTCCAGGTACACACCGGCTCACTCCTTGGCGGCCGCTTATCGGGGCTGGAGCCTGGGGCTCGCTCGGGCCACTTCGGAGGTGGGGTGCCCTCCGCCTCTCGGCCTGGGGCTCGGTCACTCAGGCACGGCTGGCTGCCGGCGGAGCTCACGGGCGCGTCACTGCAACTCCCCCTGGCTTCTGCTCCGCGGCTGCTGAGTGAGCCCTCATCTGGGACTCTCCTCAGCTCTTTCTGGGACAGTGGCGCGGCTGCCCCTCTGTTGGTCTTCCTTGGTCTCTTGTGTTCTGGGGGCCTCTGGATGTCTGGAGTTTTGATCTCCTCCATACCTGCTTCATGCCCTGGAGGACGGGGCTGTGGCCCCCCCACACCCTCTAGCAGATCATTACATGAAGGAACCTTTTAAAAAACAAGCGCGTCCATGCTCACAGGTGTACACACGGGTGCTCACACACACAAACTACACCCTTTTTGGCTCCTACCTCAAAGCACACTGTGGCTGTCGATCTTACGTGCTGCACAATAATGTTTAATATTAGTATTTACTGTTATATTCCCATAATCATCGTGATGTTGTTTATTTATTGCTCTCGTTTTCTTCTGCTTGTTTTCTTTTTTCATTCTAACAGGTGAAATTAAAAAAGTATTACTGTTATCTATTGTTAGCTAGTTTATTGTGATGGTGTTGTTTTTATTATGTTGCTCTTTGTTGTTTGTTTTCCTCTTCTGTTTTTTATCTCCATACAGGTGATCCAGGTGTTTTGTTTGTTTTTCTTTTTTCTTCCCCCCTTTCTCACCTCTCTTCTCCCTCTATTTTTCTTTCTCTCCCTCTCTTTCTTTCATTCTTTCTCCCTGTCCTATCCCCCAGTCATGTCTGTCCAAAACGATAAAATAAATACATAATTATAATAAAGGTCAATCAAATGGACCAATATGGCAAGGCCATGATGATCCACTTGGTAAAGTAAATCCACTTGGCATCTTTCTTGGCCTTCAGACAACAATTCTGATGGCTAAAGATCCAAACGGGACAGGCAAAAAAAAAAAAAAAAAATTAACTGTACACTTTAGAATGGGTTCAATTTACTTCATTCTAAAGCCCAAGCTCAGAGCACAAAAAACAGTGTATGTACAACACTTCCTTTAGGACCGCCACGCCATGGCTGAGTGCAGTTGACCAAGGCTGGGCTACTGATAGACTGGATGGTGTCTGAGCTGTTGCTGCAGCCTCGCATGTCGATAAACGCACCATCGCTGATCTGATTGTTCTTGGTGTAAATCTGACAGAGGCACTGAGATGAGGCGTTCTAACCTGTACTTGAGCTGTTTCAGCAGGACAGATGCGAGAGTAGCACAGGTCTTTCTGGATCAGGAGCATATACAAACACTTCCCTGGCCAGCTTTCTGTCCTGACATGTCTCCCATTGCTGTTGCTTGGATGATGTGTTCATCAGAGGCAGTCAGTGCTGCTCCACACACTTGTGCAGTCCAAGAAGGGTAACTTCATATTAAACATCTTATATATACATACATGCGTTATTTTTTTTAACTAGTTTATCATGAAATATAAATCTAAACCACTGAACCTACAAGGCCTTTTTCTGAAACTTTTTTTTACTTTTAGCTCAAACTAAAAGTAAACTTACCTTTTTTATTAAAAACTTAATTTCATTTACATGTCAAATATATTTAGAACAAAAAACACATCCTACTGTTTGAAAATAAGGATGCATCGATCTGATATTTTGACTGGCATTTTAAGATTTGTTGGGAACCAATGTTAATGCTATGTTGTTATGGCAACGCACCATGGCCACAGTTCCACTAACATTATCTTCACTTCACCTTTCTCTGTTTGCTTTCATGTGAGTGAGGAGGTGGACACGGTGAAACTAAGAGCAGAAAATTAAGACTGTTGCTGTGTTCCTGTTTGATGTGTCAGCACTGTGATGATTGTGATGTTTAAGAGAGAGAAGCACTTATTTGCAAGTTTAACCCATGGCCGAGCATTTTTTTTCTTTTTTGGCTCATGTTTAGCTATATTTTCTAAGCATGCTTAGAAAATATAGCTAAACATGAGCCATTTTATAGAGAGAAAATGGCATGAGCCATTTTCTCTCTATAAAATGGCTCTATAAGAGCTCCTGCAAGGGGATTTAAGGCAGTGAGATAACACACAAAAGCCACCCCGAACTGTATGCTATTCCAATTAGTCATTTCAAGATGAAGTTCATTGTCTGGTGGTCCCGATTAGAGTTAGGTAACTTGTAAGGATGTCGAATGCAGTATATATCAATGTATTTATGATGCTTTATTTCCAAATACACAGTTAACTCTCACTCTCAGACATAAAAGACCATGTGTGTATCTAAAAATCTCAGACAAGTTTGAATCTCAGTGACCTCAACCTAAAAGTCAAGGGTCAGAAGTCAATATTTCTAAAAATGTTATGAATGGAATAACTCAAAAAGGAAGTCACCTATGATTTTCAAATTAATTCCATAAGTGCATCTACTAAACGTCTCAGATGAGTGACTCTCAGTGAACTCGACCTCAATTTAAAAGGTCAGAGGTCAAGTTTTCTGCAAATCTTAGGTGGTGGTTTAGTTCAGTGCATTGAGCGGGCGACTACATGCCATACCGTCGAGAGTGCCCCCCGGCCCTTTGCTGTATGTCTTCCCCTCTCGCCCCCCACTTTCCCGTCCTTTCTTCACTGTGTCTGTCAATAACGCAGAAAAGTTTTTCTGAAAATCTTACGATATGTGTGTAATTGACACTATAGGTGTGTCTAATATGAGAGTATTTTTATTCACTCTCTTGCGTTTTGGATGCTCTTTTCCTGTGTTGTGTGCAGGCACAGCTGGATCTTAAAGGAACTTTTTAGGACTAAATGGAATGCTAATCACACTTTTCCCATGACTTGTTATGCAACTGCATTTCCTCTAAAAGATGTCTCCCAATCTGTTTTAAGAGATCATTTCAATATCCTCTAATCCTACTGTGCAATTGGAATTAAAAATCCTATAGCCTATATAAACACAGATGTCTTTATGACTCTAGTCTGTTTTGTTTGCAGGTAAACCCCTCCTGCAGCATATTGAGTTAAAATCGCCCATGTTTTGTTTTCTGTCTGTTTTCCATGTGCACTAATTATAATGACCTGCACCATTGCATGTTGATACAGAATACACCATTTCCTGGAATAAACACACACACACACACACACACACACACTGCAAAATGCAGCAATTTTATGAAATTTATTTCCCAGGTCGGAGCATCCTGTACTATTACCCTTGACTATTACCCCATTCTCTATCACATGTCCAGACAGTGCAGCAGACACATACAGCATACAATGCATCAAATAGCCAGTGTGTGTTAGCCTTTCCTCATGTGATGGTAACCACGGTTGGTTTTCAGTCAAATCCATCAGCGTCTTGTTACAATGTAGCATAAAGAAATTACAATGTCTGTTATTTGTAGTCAACTACAACATTTTCAAAGATCGCATTTAAAGTACGTTAAGATAACAAGGCAGATTAACAAATACATTTTTTTTTATGTAGTATCAACATCATCTTGCGCTCGTACTTTGTGATAGCTCCCATAAGAATTTCTTCTGTTTTAACGCAGTCTGTGGAATTGTGTTAATTAAAAATTCCATCTGCTTAGGAGACTCCACGGCCTCTCTGTGGTGGAAAACACTCCTTTCCGTATTATCCTCTGTGCAATCTCACAATGAAAACTAAGACGGAGCTCAATCAATTTAACTCATGAATTGCTTTCAGAAGTGTGATGAGCTATAACAATTTAATCTGCTTCCTTCTTTCGATAACATTACTGAAGGCATTTTTGGTTTTATGCGTGTGTGTGTGTGTGTGTGTGTGTGTGTGTGTGTGTGTGTGTGTGTATGTGTGTGTGTGTGTGTCTCTGCTAGCTGAATCTGTCAAAGGCACAAAAACAAGTTCTACCTGGGTTGACTGGGAGTAAAGGGAATACAACAAAGGCTGTTAATAATTCCCAGTAAAACTTATGTTTACCTGGTGACAGACACAGAGGGTGGGCTCACTGATTGAAAAAGCTCAAACTAGCACTCAGTATTTCAACACCTGCAAACAGCATCTCTGTGAGTATCTACAGAATAACAAAATAATCTTTCAGATTATGTTCTGATCTGTTTCGGTCTACAAAGCAGAGGCAATTCTGAATGCATACATTTATATGTGATAAAATCCCCTTGGATTTAAGGCCCCAGTCACAATGGTCTAGAGGCCTGTTAGTGACCTCCTGGTCAGGAAAAAAATGTGTCATCAGTCAGGAAAAAAATGTGTATTCACCAAGTGGCTGGCAAGTGGTTGCTGCTGTTTTTGAAAGTGACTGCTGAAGCTCCATTCTTGTTAGCCTAGAGACTGGTCTTCTACCCCTTGGAAATCACAGTTAATTAGGGAAAAATCTATATTCTCCAATCAGCTGGAGCGTGGTTGCTGGAAGTTGCTGGCAGTTAGTAGGTGAAATTGGTTAGAAATTCAATTCAATTCAGTTTTATTTATATAGCATCAGCAGTCACTTCAAGCTGCTTTATACTGTAAGTTAGAGATCCTACAATAATACAGAGAAAACCATAACAACCAACTGACATCCTTTCAGAAACCAATTGGCGACAGTGGGAAGGAAAAACTCCCTTTTGAGAGGAAGCCTCCAGCAGAAACAGGCACAATCATGGAGTGGGAGCTATCTGCTGTGATAAGGGGGTGATGGGAGAGAAACGGGACAAAAAAAAGAAAATGCACTTATATGTATAAGTATATGGTTAAAAGAGGCATACAGTGCTCTGATTGCTAGCAGTTTGCCAGTGTTAAATGGTAAATGGCCTGTATTTGTATAGCGCTTTTACTAGTCCCGCCTAGGGACCCCAAAGCACTTTACACACCCAGTCATCCACCCATTCACACACTGGTGGAGGCAAGCTACAGTTGTAGCCACAGCTGCCCTGGGGCAGACTGACAGAAGCGAGGCTGCCATATTGCGCCATCAGCCCTTCTGGCCAACACCAGTAGGCGGCAGGTGAAGTGTCTTGCCCAAGGACACAACGACCGAGACTGTCCGAGCTGGGGCTCGAACTGGCAATCTTCCATTACAAGGCGAACTCCCAACTCTTGAGCCACGGTCGCCCCAACAAGTGTTGCTTGTAGTTTCCATGTATGATCTTGTCTAAACACTCATCGATTACTCGGCAATTGATAATGACCAACAACACCAAGCAGTCATCTTGGTCCCTGATTTCAAACAGTTTCACCTAACAAGAATGATTTTCACATTACTTTCAAGTTGATCCCAAAATACGTTGTATCTTTAAAGCATTGTCATGAGAAATAGAAAGACTCAGTCCCTACTATCCATTACCCTACTCCTACATAATGTTTATGTTCAATTTAGTACATTTAAGAAGAACAACGAAAACAAAATGATTGTTAAGAAAATAAAATACTACTCCCTTAAAAATAAATACTGCCCAGAGTTCTCAGAGTGCTTTTTGTATTGTTTTATTTTATTTTTGTTTGTTTTTGGTGAGCAATTTGACAAAACCTCAGGAACAAAATGAGAGATTGATAGGCTATCTCGGCCTATATTCAACTTGTTGACTGCCATCAGCCTATTTAGTAGATAAGGTGATGTTTATCAATGGCACTGGGTGATTCTTAGAGGGGTCCTATGAGATTTGCATTGGAATCTTCTAGTATCTTATCTTGTTACTTATTGCTCAATATTCATCAGTAAATTGCTAAATTGTGCCCAATGTGGTGCTGGAAAAATCTTAGAATATCTTGTTGAGATGAAAATAATCCCAGCTCTGTAACTAAAACAAATGAATTTATTTGATAAGTATTCGTGTCTTGAAGATAGTGTTTCATTTTACTAAAATGAAGTGCAAGAAAATCCCAGGAAAAGCTATTACACCAAGTAAAAATTACTTTTATATATGTGGAATACTACACTGATAATACACTGAGAGGCAAGGCAAGTTTTTCCTGACTGAAATGGAGAAAGGGAGAAAATTAGTATTTATCTGGAGCTTTGTCTTTAACTATCCGGCAATTAGAAGACAGTTATATTTTTAAACCAGTTTCAGTTTCCACAAATTTCTAAAAAAGAAGTTTGGTTTTTGAAATCTTATTAGAGTTTTTGAGATGTTCCTCTGTATTCACCATTAAGTAGATAACAATGTCTGCTCCTATGTTGGCAGCAAAGAGGTGTACAAGGGATTATCAGAGCTTTCTTACATCCATTTGTATAAAAAAAAAAGCTGTTGCTAATTTATGTGTTTTGGTCAGACTTAAATATTAAATTCAAAAGAGAAACTAGGAGAAAGTAGCACTGATTTAGTGCTTAAACCAAAGGTCAGCAGATGTAAAGCAGGAAGCCTTCCACACCAAGGATGAGAGCTTCCTCCTACTCCTTTGTGTTTCTTGCTCCTCTTGTGCTTCTTACCTTAATATACCCTGTTTACAAGCTGTGGCTGAAGTCTGAACGGCATAACAAAAGTCACTAAAAAACAAAACTGTCTTCTAAGTCAGTGCAAAATCTAGATAAATATTTATGAGCATCTTTAATGAGTGTAATTTTCTCCCATGTTTAAAAAGGTAAGAGTGAAAAAATATTACATTTGTTAGATTTTGTAACAGATCAAGTAGTTCTACAACATTTTATTGGACATCTACTTTAAAGAGTAAAAAACAGTTTGGTACTTATGTATGCAAGTATGTAGGTAGCTTCTGAAATTGCACATTGACTTTTTTTCTCCATATGAAGGACAATGCATGATGCATTTTGGACCCTCTTGAGAGAAGTGCAAGGTCAAGTATGGTTGATAAATAGTGAGTAAGCTGCAGGACTGAGAGTGGCAGTACAGAGAAATGTTCCATATTGACCCTGTAGAAGAGGGAATGTGCCATGAAATGAGTTTCTGAGCATGGTGATGTTTAATTTAATGCAAAGTAAGCAGGATGCCACTGCTCATTCCCAGGTTATTTCATGAACGGCACTAAAATGGACTCTTTTCACAAGGGGAAAGATACTAAACAACTTGATTGGTGTATGCGTGTTTGGCAGTAGCTTAATTGGTCAGAGACTCTCTCCTTATTATCTATCACATAATAAATAAAGCAAGCACAGATCGATCTGTAAACTATAGTACTGTTAATTTTATCACTGCATTAGAAACATACATGGATTATATTTTTTCATTCATATAATTATGATACAATTATGATTAAGTGCTAAAAAGAAAATAGAGATATGATCCCATCCGTGGCTCGAAACAAACCTAAAATCTGCAGGCCTCTCAAATAAATGCATTTTTTTTTAAACATATCAAAAATAGCAACACCAATAGTATGGAATTTGTTTTTAAAAAAGGAAAACATCAAAGTCAGGGATGCCCCCAATCTCACCTCCACTACATCACTGAGAAAAACCAAAATCACCTGTCGATGGTGAACAATATTTGAAGCGCCATGGCCAGTTGTTAAAAACCCAGATGGACACTGCTCAGTTTTACACTGCTAATGGAGTGTGAGGCACAGATGCATTAAAGAATGAAGCATGTTGGCCAATTTATTCCATAAGACCTGCTCATACTGATACATACACGGAGAAGTATCTCTCACAGGGTATGACCATTAGCAGATTTTAGTGGCTGAGTCCCTGAGAAAACTGGATCACATTGCTGCTCATATAGTCACTTTTTATTAAGTGCAAGAAATATGATTTTAACAAAATATGACACTTAATAATAGTCACGATAGAAGCAGACGGCATACAGACGTCTCACTGAAGCTCTCATTAACCAATTACTTTAAGTCAAGTACAAAGGTTCAGGTACCCTCTAAAGACCATATGGCATATCCAAACTAGGCTCCAGAGGGTATTAGGAGATTTTTTTTTCATTTCTCTGTTCTTTCCCTCCACAATATCAGAATAAAGTAATATGCAATAAAAAAATAATCTTCTGCACTCAAGTCTCTGTGCATCTGCACAATCATCACATGAGGCAATAACAAGAAAAGGCAGAAAAAAACATAAATACATGTTAAATTAAACACCCATAAGAACGGGCAGATGTCCTCACAACATTAGGGAACTGAAGCAAAGAGATATCATGAAAAAACTGTAATCTGGAAATGCTCCAATGTCATTTTCACCATTTGAAAAAGCGAACACTGCCATGCCACCAAGCATAAAGAAAGTCAAGGCTGCAATAAAAAAAACACTACACTGATATTAGAGTGATCACCATGCTCACTTAAGTCGGTTTAAATCCCCGAGGCAGTTGCTGTGTCTCTGTTTTCAACCAATTTTACGCACACCCACACACAAACACATCTTTAAAGGAAATAGATACTGAAACATAAATTAAATTTTAGTCATATAAAGAACTAGTATTATAGTATTTTCAGTATTTAAATATAAATCTGTTAACATCAATGCTAGTCATCACAAAAAAGTTATGCGTATATAAAGGTCAGCCACTTCATACATGAGGGACACTTCATGGTGTATAGAGTGTTAGAATTAGAAATAGTTAGTGTTAGAAATATATATTATAATAAGAGCCCATGAAGCCCAGTAATTTCAGTCTCAGTTTTGCTTCTAAGTTAACACGGAGTCAAAATTACAATGAAATATGTTTGATGAGACAAAAAGCACATCACTCAACATCTCAAAATTTCACACAACAAAAACGAAAGCGTTTAAAAACTACGATGAAAAAAGGTTGAAAGACAAGACAGGCTAAATATGATCGAATAGCAGTGTGTTGTATGGCTATGGTCCTTAATAATACTCCAGTTGGTCTCCATACCAAACTGTGTGCAGCCCACCAGCAGGTTCTCAATTGTGCTTCTGCAGAAGGTTGAGGTGATGTTGACATTCATGAGAAACTACCTGAACCTTAAGAAGTATTAGAGATGACAAGCCGTCCATCCTGTGAAGAGTCTCGGTCAAATCTTTCGTAATGTTCACACCAAGAAACAGATCAATAAACTGCTGATCATTTCAACCTTGGCACCACTGATGTGGATGGGCCCGTGATCTCCTTTGTTTCGTTGACATTGGGAGACAGTTGGAGAAACCTCCAATGACATAAACACCACTACATAAAATTAGTTTGTTAGAGAACATAAATGTTTAATTTATAAGCTGGAAACAATATTTGCTGGAAGACAGGAGCAGCTTATTGCATTCCCTACAATGAATGACACGTAATGATTTTTAGGTGGTAGGGAGAGTATTAAGTGGGATTCCACAGACAAAATAAACAGTTTTCCACAAAGCTAGACCTGGGAGAACGAGTGGCAGGCAGGTACAGCACACCTATGAACTTTAAGAAATATCACTGTTTCTACAACCAGAATGAGAAGAGTGCATTTGTTAGTCCTCTATAAAATAAGAGTTAATTTTGCTGATTTTTCTCTGGTGACACATATCCATCTGTTTTTAAAACAACACCAAGGTTTGCTTTTCACAGAAACTGAGCAGTATGTATATTTCAGACAATAATCTCTTTTTATGTTTTCTTGTCTTCATTTGCTTTCAGATCGTTAACCACCACTGACGCTGCAGCTGAAAGAATAAAGACTGAAACTGTCTTTTAAACATTAACCTAATGAAATACTCAATTATAATCCATCAGATTCTCCTGTCTTTTGATGATAGAGCTGTGATACTGATTAATGTGTCAACTCACAGTTTTGCAGACTTTTCTTTCTGCTTTCAAATAGGCTGGGCTTCATTAATATAGTAGGTCTTTTATCTTTCTTTGTAAAATAAGTCTGCTAACACTCATCCATGTTTGTGACTGGTCATATACTCCTGCCATTGCATATGAACATGCTGGGGATGCCCTGTGTTAACTTTACAAGCTGATAACCAGCTTTGTGTGATTACTTATCCCAATTGCCAATCTTCAAGTGATTTAAATATTATTTTTGGTCCCTGGTTTGTGTCTTTGTATGCTTACTATGTGTATTCCTTATTTTTCCTCGTGTTTCCTGCCTCCTGTGTCAGGTTTCTTGTATGTCTTCCCTGTTTAGTTACCACGTCCTGTTTTACTTCACGAGTTTCGTTCCTTGTGCTTTGCTTTTAGTTTTGCTTCCTGTGCCTTGTCTTCTTTGATTTAGCTCACTGTGTCTCATTCTTCACTTCCCCTATTTACCCTTCTGTGTATATATTGTCTGTGTGTCCCCTTGTCCCTTTTCAGAGTGTCTGTTTACATTTCTTTTTTCCATGATGTTCATCCTCTCAAAGTGTTCCCCAGCTCTGCAACCTTAGTGTGTTTTTAAGTTGAAGTTTCAAGTAGTTGAAGTTTTTTAAGTTTCCTTTGCATAATAAATTTTACATTTGTTTGGAACTGCTATCAGCCTTCAATAAACGGGTCACTTTTTCTTGACTTTAGTCTGCCTAATTTTACGTCTCGTGTTTGGATCCTCAAATTTCCCATGACAGTCAGAATCCCCCATGTCTTAATGACACGCTGTGATACGGATGAATCTTTTAACTCACATGGTCAGTGTTTGTCCAGGTTTTCTTTCTGGGCTCAGCTAATGTAAACTTTATTATTATAATAGTAAGTCTTTTCCAATCTTACTGATCAAAGTATTTTTGCAATATTGTGATTTTATATTGCTTTGTAAAAAAAAAAAGGAGTCACTCTTCAGGCAGTAAACTCCATGTCTCTGATTGGTCAGATGCTGCCTAACTTAGACTCAATGCTAATGTTAGCATAAGTGAGATAAGGGAAAAACATCCTGGGTATCATTTACAGTGAAGGGCCCAGGTTTTGCAGATAGTGTTTTGCTTTTGTTAGAACATTAAAATGAGATGGTGGAAAACAGGCCTTTAGGCACATTTCAGGGATTTTTTGTTTTGTTTTGTTTTTCCCCGATTGATCAGTGACTAGAGTTCCTTAAATAAAGTGCAGTTTTCTTCTATAAGCTTTTTGAATTTTACTGTAAACAAAGAAAGAGATGTACATTTTGTGCAAGGAAAGATGCATGCAAATATCTTCTTCTGAACATCCGCCCAGAGGGCAAATGTCACTACAGGTGGCACTTTGATGAACGAGGAGGTCACGAAAAAGCCCGGCAGAGGCCGCACGTTATGACCGGGTCGATTGGTTGATCACAAGCGTGAAATTGCTGTCACAGATCAATCGCCACTAATCTGGAGAAGGAACAGATTCAAATCACAAGGTCTCTAATCAATGGTGATTCATTTTCAGGAACACATTTTCTAAATAAGACACTTCATTGTGTGCAATTAGATAATTACCCATTTCCATTTGAGACATTAAGCCAGTGGATGAAACGCTTTACAGAGTCAATTAACAATGAAAATGTTATAACTGTGATGGATTCGTGGAGTAAATGTGTAAAGGTATATCACATTGCAAACTTAAAAGTAGTCACTTACCCTTGTAACAACATATTTATGACAAATTATTAATTAAATTAAAGTTACTTGAATGATTTGTAATGTAATATGCTAATGGTCTCTAATCCACAGCCATACTGGACAAATTGAAATGTTAATAACTGCTGCACTAAATCATGGAGAGTGTTTAGTGAGTAAATTGGGACCTAACCTTTTGTTGATTATTAAATGACACATAAAACACGACCGTAAACAATTTAATGAGTGAATTATCTGCATGTTGTTCCTTGACAAAATATTTAACGGATCTATTAGCACTCATTCGAAGAGATGCAGGGCAGAGGATGTCTCCAACAGATTTTGGAAGTTCGTACACTGTACATATTATAACTGGAAACATAATGAGTTAGTGGTGTGATTTTATTCACGATCATGGGGGGAAGTATGGCAGGACCAAGTAAACTAATAAGTAAAATCTGCAACCAAAGAACACTAAAAGAAACATGAACATACAAACCATAAAGATCAATGTAGAACATTGTAGTCTAAAGCAGGTCGCTGTTCTTTCACTGTAGCGTGAGCATGAATGCCTGTGTCTGTTAATCCTGTGATGGAGGGACAGGATCAAGTCTCCTGAGACTCTAGTTGGATAAATGGTTAAGAAAATGGAAGGCTGGATGGATGACCAGATGGAAGGATCAGTGTTTCACAACAGAATAATTTCTACTGCATATATGGATATTATCACACATACACACGATACTGCTCCATAGTGTAATTATCCAACAACCCAGCTGCTGGACAAGGTGACACATATCAGTGGCCAAAGGAGGGGGAATGTAAGTTGTGTTTGAGGAAGAATAAATGCTGCAAGCTGTGGCTAGGCTAAAAACAAAACCTAGCTGTTCTGCGCTCTCACACACCAGCAATCACTTCCAAAGAGCTTCAGCCATAAATTGTCAGTCATTCACTAACTGCATGTCATCCAGCATGATTGAAAAGAGGTCAGAATTGCAGGCTATGAAAAAGAAAAATATAGTCTCTGGCCAACGCTACATCCGATTCTTCTCACGTCAAGCCATGGAAAGACTGGGCCCTGCAAGAGTACAAACTGGTGCAAGCATGTTGCATGTTAAGCCTAATGGATACCTCAATAATCTAATACATGGACAATTATTTACATTCTGTTGGTAAATATGTGTCAGGCTTAAAAAATGCATTTTCAAATGACTCGAGTGATTCAGAATGTTTCAAACCTGAAACCCTGAAACCTTTTTTGCACATATACAGCAGTGAGGACAAACTAAACTAATTGTTGCATGTTCTAAATTTTGTTAGTGTTTTCAAGTGAATGTGCATATTGTTGCATGTTTACCCATCCAAGAATGGTCAGAGATGGAAACACTTTAGAGGTGCATTTGTGGCCTCCAAACCTACTTGGAACCTATTTCTTTCTCCACCGAATATGGATTTTAGCACTTTTAAAGTCCACAAACAATAAAATTGGAGCAGAACAAAGTCCCTGCTATTTAAAATTCAGAGTGCCATTCTCGCTGTTGAGTGGCAATGATGCTGAACGTGATGAACAGATATTAAGAGGAGCTGATCAGGCAGAGCATGGCTCTGTAAGTGAAAGCAAAAGTACTCAAGTTGCCAAATATTCTATCAAAGCCCAGTAGCACAACATGCTGATGTAATGAGGGGCTCTCTGGGGCATCTCCTCTGTTTGAAAGGCCTCCTCAGCTAAATGGCTGTCCTCACCTGCCCCAGTGAAGCTATTCACCATCTGTACAAATGAGACTCAAGTCCATGCTCACTCCATTTTTCATCTAACATCTAAGAAGAAGTGAATATGTAGGGTGCTTACCTACAGAGTAGAGTTATGGTTTGCATTGGCGTGTGTGTTTGTCACCTTCATACCCCGACATTTATGGGGGCAGCTGACAGAGAAATATCAAATTCTCCTCTGCTTGCTGATAAGCTTTCAAAGAGGTTGTAGGGGTTACAGTGTGGTGTGCATAGCACCCCTCTTTTGATTGTTTTTGGACACATTATCTGAGATGCATATTTCATTACCCAGGAGGAGTTGATAAAGCCGCTTTTAGGAGGCAATACATCATATCTATTAAACCAAACTGTCAGGCTTAGAAATTTTTGTTGGCAATATGAACAAATAAAGTTCTGATACTTGATCAAAGGGAATACAGCTGCTATGCTATTTGTTTTTTATGAATGATCTGTGGAGAGATAAAAATGAGTCTTTTTTCAATGTCATTCCTACTTCATAAATATTTCAGAGAAATCAGTTTTATTGTTTTATGTGCATGCTCTGTGAGGCGTCATCACTCCATGTAGTAATTCCCAAGACACAAAAGCAGAGCTGTGTCCAAATGGAAGAAATGGTTTCAATTTACTGCTAAATCAAATAAATGTCCTTTTCCTTGTTTGGTAGTAAACAGTGGATTGCCAGAGTCACTGGTGAGCTGGTCAGGATTGTAGAGGGTCTGGCAAGCTGCTAACTACACTGTCATGGCCCTGGGTCTTTGTCTCTGTTTTGAGTTTTGATGTGAACTAATGATTTATTGTATTTGCATTTAACAAATAATTATGTTCAAGCTCTAATTTTTAGTCTACAGCTTAGTAATTCTAGTGCTGCTGAGTTTTGGTTGATTGATTGGTTGAGTATGTTAGTGTCCCCATGTCTGTCTGGTCTCACCGTGTCCTGCCTCCTTGGTTCTCTGGTTTTCCCGTTTAGTTCTGTCAAGTTTGTGCATCTTAATTCTGGTTTCTGTGTTAGTCTCTTCCTGTTTTATTTTGATAGACCTTTGTCTTCTGCGCTTTATGTTACGTTTTGCTTCCCCTGTCTTATCAGCTGTGTTCTTGGTTTCTGTCTAGTTAGTTATATATTATATCTATAACTATTAATACTAGGGCTGAACGATTATGGAAAATAATCTAATTGCGATTTTTTGCCCCAATATTGCGATTGCGATGCGATATGCGATTATTTTTTAAGGTCTTTGTCTTCTGTATTATTAAACAAAGACAAGCAATACATCATATAGTATGGCCAATACTATATTACATTAATTTTAAACTGTTCTTTCCTGGAAGACAGACCTCTGTTATGATGACATGAGGTGATGCATGAATTGATGACTGACATTTTTATTTAACTTCTTCAATCACAACAGTATATTTGAACATACACAATAGTTTATTTTTAGCTTACAAACATCTGAGCATAAAGTGCTGACAAGGAACCCTGGTGTAAACATTAAAATGAAAGTCAGTACAATGTGCAGATTGCAGAAATATACATAAAAAAAAAATCAGTGGCTTTACCACACTCAGTTTTTCGACATCTGTGAACTACTAGACAGTCATTCAATTAAAAAATAATATTAAATAAATAAAACTAATAAATAAAAAATACACACATCTTACTGATCTCTGCAGTCAGTAACATTACACATAAAGTGCAAACATAATAGCAATTGTATAAACACACACACAAACACGCCTTTAAAATTTAAAGGCGTGAAATTGGACGGTCTAGTTCTGATTAGCGTCACCGCTGTCTCGGTGGAGTTTAATAAACTCGGCCGTCTGCTTCTTGCTATCTAAAATATAACCAGACACTGGTGTAAATTCTCGACTGTCTCATACTTCTGTTTAATAGTTTTCTGTTTGACGTTTAGTCAGCTGTGTGAAAACCAAGGAGGAACCCACCCGGGGGATTAATAAAGTTTTATTTTATCTAATCATAACTTTAATCTCAGCCAAACCGATTTACTCACGAACAAACAAAACACTGAAAAAAGCCCAACAATAACATTTTTAGGTTGTCTAAGTGACTTATATATTACGTTTAACCCGAGCAGCGAAACTCCGCGGTGATCTGAAAATGATGTGCCGGGAGTTGTGCCGTTCTCGGCCGCATCAGTGACCCTCGAGCGTCCGTAGCTAGTCAGCGGATGGGTAGCAGACGCCTCTGAAAACGTCGAAGCACTTTTGCAAATATGGCGATATCTTGATAAACCGAGCAGATATTTGATGTTTACACAACTACTTTCTCGCCTGAAAATATGTTAAAAGTTTATTTTGTGACCCAGAAAGATTAGTATGAGTAATTTTAAAACTTAGTAGCGGCCGCCATTGCTTGGAAACTGGAGTTTGGCTGGGCCGCGCTATGAATTCTGGGATATGTAGTAATTTGGACAGCCTTCGGCGCGTCGCTGTGACGTAATCGGTCTACAAATGCGGCCTCAGGAGGATGCAGCCCATGAATTTGGACATGTCCAGAGTATAATCGCAGCCTTTGCGGTTAGAAAATTGCACTTGATCATGTCGCGATATTATCGCAAATGCGATATATCGTTCAGCCCAGCCCGTAATATAGTACTTATAAATATTTATATAGTTAGTATTATATATATTAGGGGTGCAACGATACTCGTATCGATATTGAACCGTTCGATACAGTGCTTTCGGTTCGGTACGCATATGTATCGAACAATACAAATTTTTAAAATTTATTTTATCAACTTTCCTTCTGACGATGCTGTCTGTGTTGAGCGCTCAGTGGATCTGCGCTCGACAGTGCAGCCTAGGCGGAGTAGTCGAACAGCAGATTCACTGAGCGCAGGGCAAGCTAGCGAGACAGAAGTTAAGCTCTCCTTGCAACATGGCAAATTGAACCTCCCCCACCTCATTCAGATCTGGCGTTTGGAACTATTTTGGTTTTCATGTGACGTATGACCCTGAAGGTAAGCGAGTCATGGACAAAAGTAAAACAGTATGTCGGATGTGCCACGCAATGCTCAATTACATGGGTGGGAACTAGTGGTTAGCGCAGTTAGCTCGTTAACGTGTTGGCCGTCCAGCCCCACGCACGGGGCGATCCGTGGTAGCTCGTTAACGGAGATTTGCCGTGTTGTGGCGTTAACGTCATTTCCAGATTAACGCTGACAGCACTAGTGGGAACACAACGAATATGACTGCACATTTACCGCGACATCATCCTAGTGCAAAGACAAGTGGAAGCAGACAAAAACAACAAGCACGCATGCTACAAACTTTACCCGAGTCATTTAGACAGCCGTTAGCACATGATTCTCCTTATGGGGACCTGATATGTTTAATATGCTGCTGAGAATATAGCCCAGAAGAAGCGTATAGTATAGCTTTTATTTTGGAAAGAGCCATTTCTCTGTAATAAACTCTCTTTTCCAAAGATGAGTGATTTCTCGATCAGATAGATTTATTTTTTTATTACTTTGTTGTTTCAGCAACATTAAATTTAAAAACTGTACTTTTGAGTTAAAATATATATTTATAATTTTAATAAATGACAAATTAAAAAGGCATGAACATTTTTTTTTGTATCGAAAAAATATCGAACCGTGACACCAAATGTATCGGCACCAACCGTAATAATATATATATGTACACATATATGAAAAATTCGGGCTATCCTTTAATCTTGGGTCCTCTACCAGAACTTGAGGGTCCTGTGCAGTATCTTTGGTGTTTCTAGGACTGCGCTCTTCTGGACAGAGATCCAAGGTGTTGTTCCTGGGATTTGCTCAATCTACCACTGGGACCACTGTTACCATCACGCTCCACATCCTCCAGAGGTCATCGCTCAGCCCTTGGTGTTTCACTAGCTTTTCGTGTTCCTTTTTCCTGATGTTGTTGTCATTCGGTTTTGCTACATCTATCACTACAGCTGTCTTCCTCTCCCTGTCCACCATTACTATTTCTGGTTGGTTAACCATCACCAGTGTGTCTCTCTGTATCTGGAAATCTCAACGAATCTTAGCTCGGTCATACTGAACCAAACGAGGTGGGGTGTCCCATACTTAGTGTTCCTGTTTACTATGTTGGCCACTTGGTTATGGCCTCCCATGTGTATACACACACACACACACACACACACCTGAAAGTAGCCATGCTTTGCTTTGTTGACAGTGCATCAAATGTTTGGCCTTCTCTCAATTAACTTCATGATGTAGTCACTTGCAATTGTTTTCACTTAACAGGTGTGACTTGTCAGGGTTTAATTGTGTAAATTTTTTGCCTTCTTAATGGAGTTGGGACCATCAGTTTTGTCAGGTTGGTACACACCTGACAGCCCTATTTGACCACTGTTAGAATTCATGTTATGGCAAGAACCAATCAGTTAAGTAAAGAGAAATGACAATCCAGAAGAGCCAACAAGTGCTCAGCATTTCTGGGAACTCCTTGAAGACTGCTGGAAAACCATTTCAGGTGACTACCTCATGAATCTCATCAAGAATATGCCAAGAGTGTGCAAAGCAGTAAATGTAGTAAAATAACAAAAAAGTGTTAAAGGAGAAGGTGTAACAGACAGACAAACAGACCAAACACTAAGTCACTAACAAATTAGTTATTGGAGTTTTCATTCATATATTGAAAATGAGCTATGTTACTATAACAGAACCATGTACATGATTTTATGCCAAAGTGATATTTTGATAATTTTTTGCTTATGTGTTGTTCTCAATGAGATTATCTTGTTGCCCAAGTATGAAACATTATTATGTATCGCTCAATTAAACTGCAATGTAAAAAAAGCCTGTAGATGCAGAGGTACTGCAGTTGTGTGGTACCTACATCAATGAAGTGCAGTTTTTAACTTCAGCTGTATCTGATCCTACGTGCTACATCCGGTGACGCCATAATAAGGTAGATAAATCTCTACAAGCTTTCAGCTTATCTCGAAAAATTCCTTATGGGTAAGTGATCTATTGCTTATGCTATAATATAGCCTAACATATTTACATAGGATGTAGAAAATGAAAATACTGTCAATACACACTTATTAAAGTCTCTCATACATCTTGAAGATGAACAAATTGAGTAATTACAAAATGCAGGGATTTTTATAAATATTGTGATATTTCATTTTTCAAAATCATGATATAGCTTTTAAGATTCTGGCAAATTAGTTAAGAGACATATTGCCCAGCGTATCTGCTAATCGGGTTCTGTCATTTTTAAGTATTGCTGTTGGCAGAATAAAAGAGAAGGGAACAAAAGAGAATGAACTTTGCTAATGATGTAAGGACTCTTTTGGTAGGGTGATTTTAGTGTATCTGACACAAGGCTGATTACAAATGGTCATAACAATTCATAGAATGACATGTAATTGACCTTCTCATGGTTTATTAATGCTGATGTGTGCTGTGCGCTGGCTACAGCTCATTAGTCTGCCTGTGAAATGGTCAAATGAAAGATGTGGAAATTAGGAAAACATAATATTCATGATGACAACACCAGTGTCAACTCTTATATTGTGCAACAGTTCATTTAATCCAGTAAAATGTAGTTAGGAGCAGTGCAGTATATCCTTTCACCAGTTTATCATTGCATCTTGTGTCCAATTTCCATGACTTTTTACCATGTCCCTCTGAGGGCTGCCACAGACTTCAATGACAGAGGACAAACAAGAGGAAGAGGACAAAGATGGTAGATAAGAAAAGGTGAAAACATCGTGTTCCTGCAGAGCTCAGTCCACCAATACACACAAAAACAAATGCTAAACATTAACTTTCAGCTAAAATGTTCAAAATGTTGTTTTTAATGTTTTATGACTTCCTATTACTTGTAAGTTCGGACATATTAAAGAACCTAAATAACTTAAAGACGTGTTTCATTGTCACTCATCACGTATTCTGCGAAACCTGACTTTATGTAAGAAGGCTCACAGAGCAGATCTTTATCTGCTTTCAGGGAGTGATACCCTTTATTAGGCTCTAGTAGCCATCACAGTGTAACTTCACTAAAAGCCTTAAAGTATCTGACAGAAAATGAATCAGATGAAGCTTTTTTACCACGTTTCCCATAATACTACGTTTAATGTGAGTGTCCTCACTCCTCTCTGTGTCTCTCTCCTCCATTTATCCATTCGTATTACAGAGTACTGTATTCTAACAATTACATAACTCAGTTATGATATAAAAATATATAAATATGTAGTACATAGCTAAGGAGTTAGGGCGTCTGCGGCTGAGAAAGTAGAGTGAGTCGTCTACCAATCAGAAGGGTCAATGATTCGATCCAAGGACATTTCAAAGTGTCCTTGGGCAAACTACTGAACCCCAAATTGCCCTAATGCATCCACTGGAGTTTGCGAGTGTGTGTAATAGGTAAAAAGCACTTAAAGGCATAGAATGAAATGTTGGATGAATGTGTGTATAAATGGATGAATGTGGCTGGTAGTGTAAAAAGAGCTTTAAGTGCTCAGTAAGAGTAGAAAAATCACTACATAGATTCAAACAAACAAACAAAAAAATTGGAGCTAAGCCTCGAAAGCAAAGCCTGTTTGTTGTGAGGTCCACAGTGGTGCGTACACCTGGGTGGAATTATGATTTACTGATCAGTACATTTCAATTTCTTACTTGGCTAAAGTAGTTAATATGACCAAGGAGTTGCTTCCCATTCTCCCACAGAGTAAAGATGTCTGTGTTTATCAAGTACCTGATGTCTAAATGCACTGCACCCATCTCATTTTTGTGCAATAGGCATATTACATAGTTAAAGTGCATTTTAGTGACGTTAAGCTTTTATTAAATTCCTTATAGTGGGTGTTTTTATTAGTGCTGGAAACTTGTGGTGGGTGTGTTAATCAGTTCTTGAAACCGGTGATATTATGTGGTCTGCAAAGCCAGCTCGCTGCAATATTCAATCTCTCAGCTCTCTGTATGAATAGAAACAGACAGAGACCTCATCATATGATACTCATGATAAGGTAAAGAGGATGCTCTAGTGCTGCATACTATAACGATCATATAAAATGCAGTGGAGGTGCGCTGCACACAAGATCTCCCTCACATATTATTAGCTGCTGTTCTGTGATGAAGAAGCAGGAATCAGATCATGTAATCCCCTCCTGAGACACTATTAATTAATAAGAGCTTTGCTAAAGAGACCGTCCTCCACTTAGGCGCTCTGTGCTTTCTTGCAGGAAATCGATTTGTGCCTCTCCTGCTGCCAATGTGTCTGGCGGACATCTTTTAGAGTACAACCCTCACGCCATGAGCAGTCTGCGTGTCTGCCATTGAACCATGCGGGGCCAGATGACACCTTCAGAGCCAGGGATCACATTTCATTCATGGTCTTTGCTTCTTGCTGGACTTGCAAAGCATTGTGCAGGTTGCAGGTTAGACGGTGACAGTCTAACGGTTATTATGGTACAGTATGTTATATATCTTCTTTTTCTCTGTACAGACTTTCCTCAGAGGAACCAAACTTTCTTGAGGGAAACTTTCTCTCTGACAGAGACACCGTTTCTTCCAGGATCCAAACTCGCTTTAATTAGAAATAAAAATTCTGACTTCTAGAAGATTCAGCTTCAGTTGATGCAAAAAAAACAAAAAAACACGACGTTCCCAAAAAAAAAAACCCCAGAAAAAAACCCAAAAGAAAATAAAACGAAGCATATTAAGAAAAACATATATCCAAGCATTTTTTAATTGATTGGAGCTTAGGGTGAAGCAATGCAATAGAACTATGAGACTGACACATATGAAGCAGCACTATTAATAATTGATGCACCAATGCAATAAAAGAATAATTAAATAGCGCACAATCAAAACCTTCAGAGAAACGTGACATATTTATCTATCAGCATTATACAACAAAGCAATAAATGCATTTCACTGCTAGACTTGAACAGTCTGACTAATCTGTTGCTTTTTCTCTAAGCCAGCGACTACAAAGAGCACACCCTGCAGAGAGATGCATCAATACAGTGGCGTGCACACACTGTACTTCACCTTTTCAATCTATTAAATTGAATTTCATTGGAGAACAGCTAAAGAGTGACATTGTGGGCTCGGCTGTTATTTCTAATTTTAAAAGAAACCAGTGAGTGTTCTTCAGAGCAAGTATCTTAGAGGAAAACTATTAAAAACTTATACAAAGGCTGACCAGAAGTTCTGTTTGCCTTGAGATCTGCAATAAGCCTCTAAAGCTCTATGATAAAGGAGGATCTTAGAACTTAAAAGGGACCACAAAGCACCCAGTACTGTGCATCCAATATTTACTAATCATCTGGAATGATTTAAAGAATATTAAACTGTCATGCACTTTAGATACATTAGCATATGATGAACGAGGCAGTGCTTTTGTTTAGCGACATAAAAATTAACCTCAATTTAACAAGTTAAAACATCTTCTACAGCTCCATAGACCTTTCAGCACACCCGATTTTGCAATTCTGCGTAAGTTATAAACAGAACGGCTGAATCTACTACTAAGGTTTTGATTCTGTGATCTTCAGAGGTTCACCCAAGTTCACAAGTCTTTGAAATTTCTAATAACCTTTTGTCAGGAATTAATTTACTGCTAATTAAAATATGCATGACAGACAGTTCATCTAAATACACAACGTGTGTTTCGATTATCTTTTTCTGTGAGCATCTGTTAGATTTGACGCAGTGTTTTAAAAATGTATTCTTGTCAACACGATATCTGCGGATGGTAATGAACAAACAGTGAAGCAGAGCACACACAGCTGAGGGACGCACGAGCACTGGCTTTAGTTTTTGAAGTGACTGGAGACTGACTGGCAGACAGTTTTAATGGATGCCCCGCCAGCACTGACTTCAGTTTATTGATTTTTCTCTGACTGCTAAATGGATTGATCTGTCCTTCCACTGAATGGATTGATCTACTGTAGAAGATTTTTGGTGTATCACTGAAAATACAAACAAAAGTGGTTCGCTCGCTTGAACATAACTCAGACATCAGCAGTCCGCATATAAATCTATCCGTACTTGGAGAGCATGGCTTTGTCAGGCAGTCGTTTTTATGTATTATTAAAACGAAATAAAATCATTTGCATAAACACATTATATTCTCTACTATCCTACTGTTGTAAAATGCCATATGTTTACAAAATTATCCCGGAGCATGATAAGTGGAGACTACTGAATGCGCACTCAATGTTCCTAATCTTATAAAGATATCTAAGGAAACACAATAAGGCAGCTTAATTGAGCAGTAGATCAGAAAACCAAGAAAATCTTCAAAGGGAACATGACGCGTCTATTTGCAGTGAATCAGTTCGATAATGAGACAGTTACAGTTATTATCCCCATCTCATCATGCAACCACCATTCCTCACTGTGTTAGTATTTGTTTTACCTAAGGGATGAAAACCTTTTGTGTTACATTAGTGCAGAACAAGAGATAACAGTAGTTTAGGGCTCAGCATCAGTTAACAGTGTGTTTGAAGAGTAAATGATTTGTTGTCATGTTGTTGAACTAAAACAGGCGTCTTGTCTAAATTCTCAACTGACACACCAACAGCACTGATCCAAATTTAATTAGCAGAAACCTTACGCAGATCACACTCAGTCATTTCATTAAGTACACTTGGTAGTAGTGGGTTTTGACGCCCTTTGGTCATCAGAACTGGCTTTATTTTGCATAGCACGGATTCAACAAGGTGCTGGAAACATGACTCAGAGTGGTTAAACCATACTGACATGATGGCATCACACAGTTGCTACAAATCTGCCAGATTTAGAACGGGGGACTGTGGAGGACATTTGAGTACAGTGAACTCATTGTCAAATCAGAAACCAGGTTGAGGTGATCTGAGCGTTATTACATGGAATGTCATCCTGCTGGAAGCAGCCATCAGAAAATGAATACGCTGTGGTAATAAAAGGATGGACATGGTCAGGAACAACAGGTAGGCTGTGGCATTCTCCGTTTGTTACTAAGGAGCACAAAGTGTTCCAAGAAAATATATCCTACACATTTACACCACCAGCATCCTGAACTGCTGGTATGAGGCACAATGGAGCTTTGATTTCATTTTGTTTGAACTGTACCATCCAAATGTTGGATGAGAAATCAAAACTCATCTGGTGTTGTCTTCTGCTGCTGTAGTCCATCTGCCTCAAAGTTTGATGTGCTGCGCATTCGCAGATGCTCCTCTGGATACCTTGGTTGTAATGATTGGTTACCTTCCTATCAGCTCAAAGCAGCCTGGCCATTCTTCTCTGACCTCTGACATCAACAAGATATTTTCACCCGGAGAGCTACCGCTCACTGGATATTTTATCTTTCTTGGACCATTCTCTGTAAACCCCAGAGATGGTGCAGGAATCACAGTAGATCAGCAGTTTGTTAAATTAGTAAGGCCAACACATCCTACATCGCCTTTCTTCCCCATCCTGATGCTCATTTTGAATTTCAGCAGGTGGTCTTGACCTCCTCTACTTTCCTAAATGAAGTTTTGGTATAAAAAAAAAAAACTTTATACTTTATGACACTTCTCCCAGCTACAGCCCACTAAGATGACCTGGAGCATATAAACAGTGATTTTTTTTGCTGATAACAAAGAAAATCCTAATATGGCAGATTTATTAAACCAAATCAAATCAAATCACTTTTATTGTCACATCACATGTGCAGGTACATTGGTACAGCACATGTGAGTGAAATTCTTGTGTGCGAGCTTCACAAGCAACAGAGTTGTGCAAAATACAATAATGTAAACAAGCAAAATACAAGAATGGCTACATCTGAAACTAATAAATATATGTACAATATATAATAGTATATGCATTTCTGGATGTGTATACTAAATATTTTTCTACGTGTGTGTGTGTGTGTGTATACACATATTTTACAAATTAAATAGAGTAAACAATAAATGAAATATATAAAAATATACAGAGTTGAGACATGTGCAAAACAGTGGCATTACTGTACAGTATGGACAGCATAATGTTAAAGTTCCAGTAGTGAAGCTGAGGTGTCTATGACGTGTTCAGCAGTCTGATGGCCTGATGGAAAAAGCTGTCTCTCAGTCTGCTGGTACGGGACCGGATGCTGCAGAACCTCCTTCCTGATGGAAGCAGTCTGAACAGTTTATGGCTGGGGTGACTGGAGTCCTTGATGATCCTCCCCGCTTTCCTCAGGCACCGCTTCCTGTAGATGTCTTGGAGGGAGGGAAGCTCACCTCCAATTATCCGTTCAGAGCACCGCACTACTCGCTGGAGAGCTTTGCAGTTGTAGGCGGTGCTGTTGCCATACCAGGTGGTGATGCATCCAGTGAGGATGCTCTCAATGGCACAGTGATAGAAGGTCCTGAGGATGCGGGGGCTCATGCCGAATCTTTTCAGTCTCCTGAGAAAGAAGAGGCGCTGCTGCGCCTTCTTCACTGTTTTGTTTGTGTGTACTGACCACGTAAGATCCTCAGCCAGATGTACACCAAGGAACCGGAAGCTGCTCACTCTCTCCACAGCAGCGCCGTTGATGGTGATGGGGGTGTGTACTTCTCTGCACCTCCGGAAGTCCACTATCAACTCCTTTGTCTTTGCGACGTTGAGTGTGAGATGGTTGTCTTGACACCAGTGGGTCAGGGCGCTGACCTCCTCCCTGTAAGCCGTCTCATCACCGTTGGTGATAAGACCCACCACTGTAGTGTCGTCCGCAAACTTATTAAGCGATTCTTTCCCGGTGTTTTGCAGGGAAAAGTAGCTATCTGAACTCAAACCTATAAGATTGTACCATGTTGATTGTACCTAATGTTTTACTTTTGTAGGAAGTATGAATATGAGTTGATGATTAAATTATTTCCTTTCTGTCTCCTCTTCCACCTACTTCTGTATGTTAAAATATACACAAAATGTTCATTTGCAGATGTAGAGTTACACATGAAATATGGGCCATTTTAAATGCCTGCGCTTATTAAACGTTGTTACACTAATGAATATGCGCATTCAAGCTACACGAAATGAAACCTTAATGGTCCTCAAGGGTATGTTCAAGAGGTTTTTCCTTTTTTCTGCTATTATCATATTCCACTGCATCTCCTTTGTGAATAATTATACCATTGTGACACTGACTGTTGAATTCTTATATTTTTAAAAGCACTTTGCTGTACAGCACAGCTCTGAGGGTGTGGAGCCAATCTTTAAGGAAAACAGCAGACTTCACCTTCAATAGATGACTTTTCTTCAAAACATCTGATCTTAGACATTCAAATATCAGATATCGTATGGGGAAATGTGAACGCAGGAGATAGCTATCTCTAAGCAGGTTCTGTGGAATGAAGTAATCTAAATGCATTTCTGCTCCGACAAAGCCGACTTTGACCAAGGCCTTCATTTGGCTTATAGAAATGTTGCAGTTGCCAGAATGATCAATAACCCCATTAACACTACAAAAAGAAAACATACTCCATCCACTTTTTGGGGGACTCTTCTAAAGGGTCTGCTCTGGGAATTTATTTGGATAAATGCACTCAGTTAAATGTGTGTGTGTGTGTGTGTGTGTGTGTGTGTGTGTGTGTGTGTGTGTGTGTGTGAGACCGTGTATGTCAGCATGTACGCCTTTGTGTGTAAAAGTAGAAGCAGCTAAATGAAATGATTCAATCACATGCTGCACACACTGCAGCTATGACAGATGAACATTTATCCAGAACACCTGGGAAAAAATGTTTTCTTTACAAGTTCACAGAACAGCTCACTGGTATACAGTAGCACAGCAGACTCGTAGGGGGATAAATTGTTCTTGTTCCCAAACATTTCATTACTTCATTACCATATTAAAGTCATACACCACTGCACTAGTCTTTGCAAACCAGCGAAGAGTCTCAAGTCATATAGAAAGGCAGCCGAAGCTGCCTGAAGGAAAAAGAGACAGTAATGTAATCAACTAACAGGCAACTCACTCACTAACAGACTGACAGTGTCATCACTGGAGCCACATGACTGGAACAGTTAGAACATTTAGGAACAAGGTATATTAAATTTGATTTTCTAAGCAGGCTATATTGAACATCATAGAGTTCTTATAAACTTGTCACAGCTCCCTGGTGGAAAAAGTCAATAAAGCGAAGGCTTTCTGTAAATTTATCTCTAGCATTTCAGTTGTGGTTTTTGGCTACATATGAGATAAACTAATATAAAATGATTTATCAGCCCCACAAACTGATCAAGGGTAGACATTAAAACACATCTCAATGAGGGCTGGAAATTGGGATGACCAGTGTTTGCTAGTTCTCTGACATTTTACGGACTAAATAATTCATTATTCTTTTTATAATGAAAAATTAATGAATAATTAACGATGAAAAGAAAAAAAACAAAAACAAAACAAACCCTCACAAAAAAAGAGGCTATGTCTATTTAGGTCACAGGCAGGAGATAATGTCGGTATAAACACTGGAGATATCCAAAACAGGAAGGCTGCTGAACCTGCCTGAAAGAAAATGTTATTGAGATGTGCAGTGGGGCGGACTAATGGATATCACGTAGATTGACATTTTAAAGGAACAAAGCAGTCGGGCCACAACTGATTAATAACAGGTTTTCCTCCATCCAGAAAGATGCTTATTAAAACATGAATTTTTAATGAATCAGTCATCAAAACGTTGTCCACCGTCGTCCAGCTGTAATTTGTTGAAGCTTTTAGACGATGGTATCTCTTTGGCCTGAAAGAGAGGTGGTAAAAAGACCCTGGCTGGCAAATATATGGCATAACCATAATTTCCAAATAACTAATGGATTTGTTACAGTTCTGATTTACATTTAAATGAAAACCTTTTATCTGCTAGTCTAACTGCTAATGAACAAATTCGGCTTTGACAGATGTGACTCCTCTGTCCTTCATAAATGGAGCGAATCAGCGCTATAATATTGCATCCTACACTTACAAACACTTGAAAATAAATCAAGAACAAAAATGTGTGTTTATACTGTTACTCCTCTTGCTACATTATCCCTTTTTGTACACAAATGCGCAAAAAGAGGTCAAGATGGTAAATAGGAGTAGATTAGAAAAGGTGCAATCTTTTGTGTCTGTCGGGGTGAATATAAACACTATCGCTTGTGCACAGATCAAATTACTGACAACGCTTTGTTCTAAAAAAGGAACGTAACATTTGCATATAATGCTAAAGTTATGGGTCTGGATCACAGAAGGTAATTAGTATCTATATATTGTTACTTTAACATTTGATATAGATATCTTATATATATAGATATATATAGATATCTCAACTGTGACAAAACAAATTTCCCACGTGTGGGACTAATAAAGGTTATCTTATCTTATCTTATCTTACTCTTAATCATATGCTGCTGAGCTTATGTTACTAATTAAAACAATTGAAATAGCGAACATGATTTTGCAGGCATGTTTTCAGTGTTTGTAGGTAACTCTTTGTTTGCTCTGGTTTTAGACAACTAGTGTTAAAATGTTTCAAAAGAAGCGAGTTGAGTTGGTAAACTCTTTTAGGTACTAAAGAGTTATTTCATTTAAACATTTGTTTAGTTTTTTTACCTTATATGAATAAAAAATGGCAGACTGCTAATTTATGAGCTAACATTTGATAGCTTGGTTAGCAAGCTGCATTCATGAACAGTGTGTTTGTGCAACTCACAAACACAAAGAGCTAATTAGTGCCATGTATTGGACAAGTAAAACACAAAACTCTCACTTGCCAAAACTGGTCTGTATCACCAAACAAGACGTGATATTAGTCACATCCATTTAAAACAGCGCATACACAATAGTCCAATTCAATGACTTAAGGTAGTTGATGAGTCCTAGGTCAATCAGCTTAATTATCTGGTGGATGAGTTATTAAGTAGCAGTATAAAATTCAGTAGCACATTATAATGTGGCCAGTGACTAAATGTCTAGTTTCCCCCAAATTGAAAATTATAATTTAATGTCTTTTTTAAAAAATTGGGGTGTTATATAAATTACCCATTGGCACACTGGAATAAAGTGGAAGGAAAAAACAAATTATACTGATTATAAGCAGTGTGTAAGTAATTATTGCCAGTCGGATCATTTTTTTCAAATAGTATGTTAGTAACATTGAGCCAACTCGTGGGCCTCTCCAGTCTGACAGTCCCCCATTATAACTCTAAGCTCACCTTCCTGCCTCAACACACCAGCCAACAGGCTTCTTCTTTTCAGCCACATGCTCTTCTTTATTTAAGATTTACTGACATTAAACCAATATCTTCATAATTAACCTGAACACCAGATCAATTCTGGGGTTCTGTTTCTTGCATTTGTGACAGTGCAACAATATTCAATGACCAGCTGTAGCTGGCTTCATATTATGTTCATAAAGTTGCCTGAAGATTTCTTTCAATCTTTCCCAAAAAGTTTTTCAGGTCAAACAGACTCAGGCCAATGTTATAAATGTCACGACCTGCGGGGTCGGCAAGGCACTGATCAGCAATCTCTCTCCCCCTCCCCTGTTTTGCCGGGGCGGAACTC
>NW_024582522.1:81787-115020 GCF_018398535.1 Haplochromis burtoni | reverse complement strand
CCAAGGTCTGTCCTGCTCGGCCAAAAGACCCCGCCCGCCGGTAGAAAGGAGGATACGGGTGGGCGAGGTCTCCTTTTCGCATTCTCCTCCACGCTTCATGCTAGCCGCTAAAGTGACTGTCCACTCTGCCTCTCACTCTCTTCAGGCACTGATTGACTCTGGGGCGGAGCAGAGCTTCATAGATGCTTCCCTGGCTCTCAAACTTAAGATTCCCACACAGGCATTACCTCACTTGTTGCAGGTCACTGCTTTAAATGGCCAACGTCTTCCTGACATAACTCATGTTACTGAACCCGTGTCCCTAACGCTGTCTGGGAATCACACCGAACTGCTGCAGTTTTATGTCTTTGAAGCCCCTCTCACGCCCCTGGTGCTAGGGTTTCCGTGGTTACGCCAGCATAACCCCGTGCTCGACTGGAAGGAGGTGAGGGTTCTGGGGTGGGGGGAGGAGTGTCACATGACCTGTTTGACAGCAGCTACTCCCGTTAAAGCAGCTAAACCACTACCGCACGACCCCCCTGACCTTTCAGCTATCCCTTCAGAGTATCATGATCTCAAGCAAGTGTTTTGTAAGGACCGCGCCCGCTCTCTTCCCCCTCATCGCCCGTACGACTGCAGTATTGATTTGCTCCCAGGTGCACCCCTTCCCACTAGTCGCTTATACAGTCTCTCTCAACCTGAACGTGAATGCATGGAGAAGTATATTAATGAATCCTTGGCTGATGGACTGATTCGCCACTCTTCATCCCCTGTGGCTGCCGGGTTCTTTTTCGTCACTAAGAAGGATAAAAGCCTTCGGCCATGTATTGATTTCCGAGGCCTCAATACCATTACCATTAAGAATAGATATCCTCTGCCGCTCTTATCCTCCGCCTTCGAACTCCTGCAGGGGGCGACCATTTTTACTAAGCTCGATCTGCGGAATGCTTACCACTTAGTCAGGATGAGAGAGGGTGACGAGTGGAAAACGGCCTTCAACACGCACCTGGGCCATTTTGAATACTTGGTCATGCCGTTTGGACTGACTAATGCTCCGGCTGTCTTTCAGAGTCTAGTCAATGATGTCCTCCGAGATTTCATCGATCGTTTTGTGTTTGTGTACCTTGACGACATTCTCATCTTCTCCCGCTCTCTCCCGGATCATGTACTTCACGTCAGACAAGTCCTGCAACGCCTCCTGGAGAATCGGCTGTTTGTTAAAGGGGAGAAGTGCGAGTTTCATGTGAGTACTGTGTCATTTTTGGGCTACATCATCGACCGGGGCGATTTTAGAACTGATCTAGCTAAGGTACAAGCAGTCTTAGACTGGCCCACGCCGCCTAACCGTAAGCAGCTTCAACGGTTCCTCGGTTTTGCAAACTTTTATCGGAGGTTCATTCGTGACTACAGCAAGATTGCTTTGCCAATAACCCGTTTAACTTCCCCTAAGGTGCCTTTCTGCTGGGATGATCAGGCTCAGGAGGCTTTCTCCCGGCTAAAGAAACGTTTCGCGTCGGCGCCCATCCTCAGACAACCGGATCTCAAGCGGCAGTTCATCGTGGAGGTGGACGCCTCGGATGTAGGGGTCGGAGCAGTTCTCTCCCAGCAACTAGACGGTAAGCTCCACCCTTGTGCTTACTTCTCTCGTCGTCTCTCTCCTGCAGAGCAGAACTACGACATCGGGGACAGGGAGCTGTTGGCAATCAAACTCGCCCTGGAGGAGTGGCGCCACTGGCTAGAGGGCGCAACAGAACCCTTTGTGGTATGGACTGACCACAGGAACCTCGAATACATCCGGTCGGCTAAACGGCTAAATGCCCGACAAGCCAGGTGGACTCTGTTCTTTACCAGATTCTGCTTCACCATCACCTACAGGCCCGGCACCCGGAACGTGAAACCTGATGCCCTTTCCCGCCAATTCACCACCTCAGAGGACCCCACCCGTGAGGCTCCCATTCTCCCTCCCACGTGCGTTATCGGAGCCCTGTCATGGGAGATCGAGTCCGCCATACGGGAGGCCCAGCGGGTGGAACCGGATCCAGGTACTGGTCCCCCGGGTTTGCTCTTTGTTCCCACGTTGGTTCGCTCACGAGTATTACAATGGGCCCACGGCGGAAAACTCACCTGTCATCCGGGCGTTCATCGCACCGTCACCTTCATCAAGCGGTTCGCCTGGTGGCCTACACTGGCCAAGGACGTCCAGGACTTCATCGCTGCCTGTCCAACCTGTGCCCAGAATAAGCCAGTCAAGCAGCCTGCTGCCGGCCTACTTCATCCCTTGCCTACACCAAGCCGCCCCTGGTCCCACATTGCGGTTGACTTTGTCACTGGTCTTCCGCCGTCATCAGGTAACACAGTCATCCTCACTGTTGTCGACCGTTTCTCTAAAGCTGCCCATTTTGTCGCTCTCCCCAAGCTCCCCACTGCCCTGGAGACCGCCCGGCTTCTGTCAACTCATGTGTTTCGCCTCCACGGGATACCTGCTGAAGTGGTCTCGGACCGAGGCCCGCAGTTCACGTCACGTGTTTGGAAGGAGTTCTGCGCCTCCTTGGGGGCCCAGGTCAGTCTCTCGTCAGGTTTTCATCCACAGACCAACGGTCAAGCGGAGCGGGCCAACCAAGACCTCAAAACGGCTCTCCGTTGCTTGACGTCCACTAATCAGACCACCTGGAGTGAGCAACTGACGTGGGTGGAGTACGCTCACAATAGCCTTACCTCGTCGGCCACAGGCGTCTCCCCGTTCGAGGCCTCCCTGGGGTACCAACCTCCCCTGTTCCCTGCCATCGAAGGTGAGCACTTTGTGCCCTCTGTTCAGCAGCACCTGCGGCGGTGTCGGCGCG
The DNA here is from genome assembly GCF_018398535.1 of Haplochromis burtoni. Lineage (NCBI taxonomy): Eukaryota > Metazoa > Chordata > Actinopteri > Cichliformes > Cichlidae > Haplochromis > Haplochromis burtoni. Next base: position 112,201 of record NW_024582522.1, on the reverse strand, counting down.
CGTGGCAGGTCACTAGAGCTGCCCTTCTTCGCACGGCGGACCGGAACAAACGGCAGGCGGATCGCCGCAGGTCCCTGGCGCCGGCCTACTCACCTGGACAGAGGGTTTGGCTCTCGACCCGGTATGTGCCTCTCAGGACTGAGTCGCAGAAGCTCTCCCCCGCCTTCATTGGCCCGTTCGAGGTGGACTCTATCGTTAACCCCGTGTCTGTGCGTCTCAGGCTCCCCAGGTCCATGCGTATCCACAACGTGTTTCATGTCTCGCAGATCAAACCTCACTGTTCCAGTCCTCTGTGCCCTCCTTCCGGACCCCCTCCGCCCGCCCGGGTCGTCGCTGGCCGTCCGGCCTTCTCCGTGTCTCGGATTATGGACGTCAGGCGCCGGGGCCGTGGCCTGCAGTATCTTGTGGACTGGGAGGGCTATGGCATTGAGGAGCGTTCCTGGGTCCCGCGGGCGGCTCTGCTGGACCGGGCCATGGTTCGGCGGTTCCATGTGGCTCACCCTGGGAAGCCTGGGGGTCGCCAGGAGGCTCCCGTTGGCGGGGGGGTACTGTCACGACCTGCGGGGTCGGCAAGGCACTGATCAGCAATCTCTCTCCCCCTCCCCTGTTTTGCCGGGGCGGAACTCTTGGCGGGTTCACGCTCTCGGCCCACGCCCTCCCGGATCATGCACACCTGGGCCTCATCAGACCAGCTGGTATATCAGAAGGAGGAGATCAGCTGTTCAACGCTGGATTGTTGTGAAGACTCCTGTCAGTACACGTCAAGCTCTAGTGTCCCACACTTCCGCCTCAGAAAGTAACCGTTGTCTCTCTGTTTTAGATTCCCCGGACCCGTCCCCGTGTTTCCCCGTGTGGAGCGTGTAAGAGGTGGCTGGTCACTACGGAGAGAGGTTGGCGTGAGCGTGTGTGTGATTCCCTTGTTTTCCCTGGAGCCCTGGAACCCGTCCTCGCACATCTTGTATATAGCACTGTCCTCGCACTGACTGTAAATACACTTGGTGAAGATTTTGTGAATAAACTGTCTCTGTTTCAACACACTTCGGAGTCCTGCGAGTGGATCCTCAGAGCAACTCGTGACAATAAAACTTAATCCACTCGCATCAGCAGGTCACTCTAACAGCGCTGTGGCGGATGGGCAATTCATCAACGTCCTTTCCTGCTGTTACAAGCAAGTAAGCATGTTTTAAATTAGTTCTATGACACACCAAGACAAAGAAAATGCCAACATGCTGCATCGTGACTACAGCGGATATGTTTCTTGATCATAAAAACGGTTTTTATGTTAGCATGTTAAATGTCAAAGTTTATGACAATACAATTAGAAAAAGACTGAAGAAGTATAGCAAAGTTAGTTCTGAAGAGACCAAAAGACTCCTGGAACAATTTCCTATAAAGTCTGAGGAAAGACCAAAATGGTAATATTTGGGGAAAACAAACACATTAACACAAACTCCTCATGAAAGGGTAATGACCAGGGCTTGTTTTACGGCCATACTTTGCAGTCATTGAGTTGACCATCAGTTCCTCTGTAAACTGGGTCATGCATCAGGGCAGCAATCCCAAGCACAGTGTGCAACTCAATGTCAGAAAAAGAAAAGAATTGAGGTGTTGCAATGGTCCAGTCAAAGTCCAGACTTGAACCTCTTTAGAATGCTTTTGTGGGACCGTAATAGAGCAGTGTACTAATGCCCACAAACCTCAATGAACTGAAGCAACATTGTAAAGATCAGTGAGACAAAATGTCCCTGCAATCCTATATTACTGTAAGGCAGACCTTCCCAAAGTGTGGGGCCCACCTCCTAGGGGGGGCGCAGACCCATTGCAGGGGGGGGGGTCGCAGTATGAAAAAGGGAGGGGGGAGGCTTGGACTGCCACACAAACGCAAAGCAGGAAATGAAGCATCGCTGAATATGTTTCCAAACCAACTTCATTCTAAGCCAAAGACTAGAAAATATGGTGAAGCATATCTTCCCTTTGATTTCACCTGCACAAGTGCCGAGGTAGGTCTCCTCTGCAGAATTGGTCTTTCCTTCATCGGGAGCACCGCCGGGCTCTTCAAATCACGGACAAACAGTATCTCACATTCTTGATTTTTAGTTCACAAACACTTCTCATAATGACTAACTACTCCTGACATTTTGGAGATGTTAGCTCTTTATACAGTAAAGTTGCAGCGGGACACAAATAATATCAGGCTGATCCTGCCACGATTTGTTCCCCTGGTTCAAATCACAGACAAACATTGTCCCACAGCTGTTTATGTTTTTAAACCTATTTTGCACAGAGAGGCATTTTTGGAAAAATGTATTGTTGGCAATGTTGAATATTATTACACAGGAAAAAAACAACTACATGTAAAATAATTACACTGTGATGCCTTTGCTTTTGTAAATGGAGGGACAGTAACTGCGTGTGTGTATGTAAGCGTGTAAAACCTGCAGATAGTCAGATTAACAGTATTTTGTCTGCCATTCTGCAATTCATCTCATGTAAACAATAATGTGGCGCACAGCGTGACGTGAAAAAAGGCACATACCTTTGACGTTGCATGACGAACTCTGTATTCCTTGTCCACAGGGAAACGCAAAAAAGTTTTAAAAAAATCTCCGTTTTCGGTGATTCAAAACGCCGTTTACATGTGGACGAAACAGCTGCGTTTTCAAAAATACCCGTGTAGGTGCGGACATAGCGTAAAAGAGTTAGTAGTGTATTTTATTACTACCTGTAATTTATTGCAGATTGCTTGTATTTGCTTAATTGTTTACTAAATGTTTGAGGTGAGAAATAAACTGCAATGAAGCAAAATAGGTGTGTGTGTGGTTGGAGGATGTGTTTGTGCGCGAGCGCGTGCGCGAACATCATTCTTGTAAAACAAAGGGGGGCCTAGCAAAAAAAGTTTGGGAACCACTGCTGTAAGGTAAGTTATTTTTTGCAAGCTAATGGATCGTGGAATCACCTGCTGAATTTGTGCATTTGCTCACATGCAAAGAAATAAACAGTCTACAATTTGTTTTTAACTGAGAGATGCAGAACATAAACCAAAGATCCAGGAAAAAAACACATTACGTAAGTGTTATATAAATTAAGCTGCATGTCACTGAGTGAAATAAGTATTTGATCCAGTTTTTGAGACCCGCAAGGTCCCCCTGCTCAAGAAGGCAAATGTACAGGCCTATCTTAAGTTTGCCTGTGAACATCTAAAAGATGCATAAGAGACTTGGGTGAAAGTGCTCTGGTCAGATGAAACCAAAATTGAGCTTTCTGGCATCAACTCAACCTGCTGTGCTTGGAGGAAGAAAAATGCTCCATATGACCTGAAGAATACTTTTTTCGCAGTCAAGCATGGAGGTGGAAACATTATGATTCGGGGCTGTTTTCCTGTTCAGGGTACAGAATTATTTCACTGGATTTAGGGTCCAATGGACAGGCCCATGTACCGTAAAATCTCGGACAGGAACATTCTTCCGTCCACCTGAACACTAAAGATGGTTGACTGATCTTTAAGCATCCCAATGACCTAAAACATATCAAGAAGGCAACATAGAAGTGGCTAAAGAAGAAGCATATTAAGGTCATTTTAACAGAATATCTGTGGCAGGAGCTCAAATCTTTGAGTTGCCAAGAGGCAGTCAAGATTTAGAGTTTCTGTAAAGAGTTGGTCAAAATCCAATGAGATGTTTCCAGACTTGCTGACCAACTGCAAGAAACATCTCACAGCTGTGCTTGCCAACAAGAGTTTTTATATTAAGAATTAAATCATGGTTTGCTTGTAGATCAAATATGCAGCTTAATTAATGTAACTCAATTAAATGAAACTACTATTAAAATTAGAGACTGTTAATTTCGTTGTAAGTGTGCAAACTTATAAATTCAGCAGAGGATTAAATGATTACTTCCCCCAGTGCATTTACATTAGATAGAGAGACAAAAACGTGATTATATTCACTGATTGTCTTCGTTATGTTTGTCCCAAGACCTGAATGATTATGATGATTAAGTACTTAATTTGCCTTAGATTTAAGAAATACCAACATGTTCTAATACTGTTGAAGCATAGCTTTGAAAGGTGTTTCTCTTTTCTCTTCTCTACATTCCTAAGGAAATATAATAATAAAAAAAAGCTGATTACCATGATAAATAAAAAAAAGTATACAAGCTAAAGTAACGAAGCTTCATTTTCACATTAACTCACGAAATCAATCAAAACTTGTGATGCTAATAGAAAATACTGACTTAGCTGATGGACCCCATTGAAGCAGAAAATAATCTTACACTGCAGTAAGTTCAGGGAAGGTGCTTTACCAAACGCTGAATCATGTAGCTGGTTGAACAGAAATTAATTACATTAGCAAACCTTTACCATCATTAATTTAAGAAATATGATAAAAATCGTAGGGAGACATCTACGGGAAAAAATATTTCCCTATCTCAGTGCTGATTGCACTGACACTGACACATTCTCACTTTTAACCGCTCTTACAATAACAAACAGCACATAATGTTGTCACACGGCTGACATTCAAACACACTGACTCGCACTCAGATCTACTACATAAAAACAGCACCAAGTATCTTTACGCCAAAAATATAACATGTGAATTTATCATAATAGCGTATGCATCACTGCCACCACAGACAGTGGCCTGCTGAAGTGCTCCACCACTGACACACCTTTCCTTGTCATTTACCCAAAGGGGTTTCTACCAGGGACATGGAGTGTGACTTCCAATTAGTTTCCAGGAGATTTATTCATGGAACTGTTAAAATGTGTTAAAGAATGTTAACGGAGTAATGGATTTTAAATGACTGCCACACTGCAACGCTACATATAGCATAGTATGAGCATTAATGGGTTTTGTATGACCCTTTATGTAGCTTTAAAGCTTCATTTGGCTGATGCTTTTGCTTTTAATGAGACAAAAAAAAAAAACGCAATACATTTACCAACAGTTTATGTACACTTTAAAAGTGTGTTTGTTTTTGCTAACGAACATCTAAATCTCATTTGTAACGTGCCAGTACACACGTCTGTGCAGCTCTTTTCAACAATTCATCAAGGGTTCTGGTGATTTTAAATAATTACTTAGTGCGGTAGACAGTTTCTATGGACAGCAACGTTTTTAAAAATGCCATATATGTGTTTACATGGGTAGAAAGTAACACAGAGTGTTAGAGCACAAATTACAGACTTCTTGATATAAGTTACATATACAACAAATAAATGCCACACAGGAATTTATTTGTTTTCATTACACGAAAAGTGACGTGTTACAATCCTTAAAATAATTAGCATAATTCTTGAGTGTTTGGAGATGGGCAAAGAACTCAAACTAATTCGGTGTTTTGACTGGCTTTAGGCATTTCGAGCCCTAATGCAACAATTCAGTCACTTGAGTTAGTTGAACCCTGACGTGAATCACCATTTGCCACAAATATGACACAATATCAGTTTTGTACCACCGACTCATTGGCTGGTTATCACAATGCAGCCTTATCCGAGGCTGGCCCACCAGCGATGTGCAAGTACATTACTTGCTTTCTAGGACCCAGATTTTCTTGTATTTGTGCTAAAGAATCTAAATTTGAAATTGTGGGCTCAAATTGCCAACAAAGATACAACAGTGAGTGTCTACAACCATCTGTAAAGCACAGTGGAGGCTCTTTCATGGTTGTGGGCTGCATTTCAGCCATTGGTGTTGGAGATCCTGACAAAACTGATGGAATTTTGAACACAGAAAAGTGCCATGAGATTTGAATTCGCCATGCATTACTATCTGGAAAGAATCTGATTGGCATCGCCTTAATTTCTCACAGTGACAACGATCCCAAAACATACTGACGGTGCAGCAAAAGCATACCTGGATAGAAAAACACACAACAGAACACTATCAGTCATTAATTGGTCTCCCCAGAGCCCAGACCTCAAAGTTATTGAAGCAGTGTGGAATTATCTTGACAGAGAACAGAACAAAAGGCAGCCAACATCAAAAGGATAGGTGTGAATATCCTTGAAGAAGCCTGGAGAACTGTTCCTGAAGACTACTTAAAGAAATTACAAGAAAGCTTATCTCAGAGAGTTCAGGCTGTGCTGAAAAATAAAGGCAGTCTTACCAAATATGGACTTTCAAGCTTGTTAGAATTTTTTTTTTAAAAAATGTTTTTGCCTTATATACTCCATTTCTATTTATGTTTGCAAATCTTTCAATAAGTCACTACACCTTTTTCCTATTTTCCTAGAAGAATATAAAGAAATGAACAGTGGCTCAAGACTTTTGCACAGTGCTGTACATACAGATAACAGAAGAATGAGCAGCAAAGTTTGCTGAAAGCTAAACCTAACCAAGCAGTGTTGACCAAAGAGAAAAAATAAACTAAATGTGAAAAAGAAGCAGGAAAACAAAAACCTTCCAAAATGCATTCGTGCCCAGAAAACCAGCTGCTCGTGCTCATAACTGACTTACTTCCTTGAGATTTAACCACGCTCATTTAGACCTTGTACATCAAAGTATTTTCCTAGCGGTCAGAGTACAAACACTGGGGACTGATGGAAGGTGTGTCAAATTAGTGTCTGACGCTAATCCAATACACCGATGCGATAGTGTATTTCTGACAAGCAGCACTTTCAAATTTGTATATGCATTTTCTAATGATTTCCCACACATCTCAAGCCGATTATGACTTCCTGAACTACTCGACACCAATTTCTTGCCTGGAAAAATGTGTTTTTGACTGGACATTGAAAGACACTATTCTGGGTAATTAGTGTAAAATAAAAAATAAAATAGGATGTGAAAGATCAATCAGTGTCATCTGCTGAGCAGAGTGCTGATGGCCTGTCTCTTAAAATCTCTTTGAACTTGAAGGCAGTCTGAACAAAAGCTTCACTCATCAAATAACCGGCCTCTGCAGTGTGACAAAACCTCCAGTGTTTCTCACTCGGGTTCATTCATTCAAGTTACAAATATCACAGCAGGTTGGGTTCATATCAAGCAAGTTAGCTCATCGCCGCTAAAATCTCTGCCTCCACGTGGTTAAGTGTCAAGGAAGAATAGTTATGATTGCATACATGAAGGTCTGACTTAATATTGCAGCATATGGTTGTTCTTTCTGTTTATTTTTCAGTTGTGTTTTTCTTTCAGTTGCTTTTTTTTAGTCTTGCTACAAGTTGTTAAAATACAAGCAAATGACTTCATCATTAAATGTATTCCACTTACTAACTACTCTGCGCTTCTACCCTCCATAAACATTATGGAAATCACATTAGTTTCCTCAGAATTAATTGCTAAAATGAGTTTACATTTAAGTTGTGAATAAAAGGTCATCAAAAGTAAACAATGAACATAGTGCCGCCAGTCATTTTGCAAAGTTAATTGTGTATTGTGTGCACTTTTACAATGAATACTACTTTAACATGCTTATTTCCACTTTACTTTCTCCTCTGCCTAAAAACAGCAATCGTTGATGACATTTAACCTTCCAGATATGAGTATGGATTTACTTGACCAGACGTCTCAAATGTAACATATAGCTCCCTTGACATCTTAACCACAGTGCAGTAACAGAATTCAGAGTTTCTGCTGCGGTAATTGTCGAGAAAGTGTGCAGGCTCACTGTGGCTTTCTGTTGACATTGTTGATTCTGGTAGGGCTTCTTAGTGGACTCCAGGGGTGGACACCGTGCCAGCAGCAGAAGCCTGGGACCTGTATGGTGGCAGATGTGATGAAGAGCCACATTTAGCCAAGCTTTGTTCAAGCGTGCTTCACTTTCTCTGTGTGTGCAGGGTAGAGGGTGGTTGGGGAAGGGAGGGGGCCACGATGAGAGGCAAAGACAGCGAGAGAGAAAATGTGAAAGAGAATGTGAGAGAGCTCAGAGGAATACTCACTCATTATGGCTGTGTGGAGGGGTGAGGGTGTGACAGGGATGAATATATCATTGCCTGCCCTTTGGTCAGCAGCCATCAGAAGTATAACAGATGGAACTGATGAACTGTTTCCATAGAGTTTTGGCACTTTACAAGCCGCAGTGTCCAATTATCTTTCATCATGTGCTCACAGGAATGCATAATACAACAGTGTAGACAAAAGATAAAACTGCAAGCTGCGTTTGAGCTATGTGACCCACAACAGCTTTACTATTGTTAATCACTCCTTTAAATAAAGGCTGAAAATGCAGTATTGAAATTTTTTTCCAAGCATACCTCAGTAGCACTGCAACCGTAGAAAAAAAATTAAAAAGTACACACAACATTTTTCATGGCATAGATTCAATAAAGTGCCAAAACTGTTCGTCAGAGAATTTAGTCCATATTTGGTTCATATTTACATGATAATATCGAGCAGTGTCTGGTTTGCAATGAATATTCTTCAAATGAGACTCTTGCAGCTATTATATCCATCTCATCATTCGACGAACACTACTCACAGTATTAGCATTTTCTTTCCTTTTTCTTACCTAAAGGGATAAAAATCATTTGTCTTATAAAAATACAGAACAAGTCATGATGTTAGTTTAGCGGTCAGCAGCATCAGTTAACAGTGTGTTTGAAGAGGAAATGATTTGTTGCCATGCTGTTGAAAAACAAGTGTCTGTTGTGTGAATTCTCTGCTGATACACCAACACAGCTGATTCAGATTTAATTAGCAAAAACAATGATCATTACTTACACTATTACTGTAGGTACAGCTTACTAGTACTGGATTGGACACTTACCTTCAGAATTGCCTTAATGGCACAGAATCAACAAGGTGATGGAAACTTTTCTCAAAGATTTTGGTCCATATTAACATGATAGCATCACACAGTTGCTGCAGATTTGTCAGCTGAACATCCATGATGAGATTCTCCTGTTTCAACACATCCCAAAGGTGCTCTATTGGACTGGGATCTGGTGACTATGGAGGCAATTTGAGTGCAGTGAACTCACTGTCATGTTCAAGAAACCAGATTGAGATTATCTGCTCTATGGGACGTGGTGTGTTATCCTGCTGTAAGCAGCCATCAAAAGATGGGTACACTGTGGTCATAAAGGGATGGACATAGTCCGCAACAATACTCAGGTAGGCTGTGGCATTAAAATCGTGCTAAATGATACAGAAAGAGATAGAGCACTGTCACTACCATTAACCATTAATACATGGCGGGATGGCTCTTTCCATGCTGTTTACACCAAACTCTGATCCTTTTTTGCTTTTGTGACCCATCCTCTGTAAATCGGTTGTGTGGGAAAATCAAAGTAAATCACCAGTTTCTGAAAAACTCGATTTGAACTCAAGCAGGTCATCTTGACCATGTCTACACGCCTAAATGCTCTGCATTGCTGCTATGTAATTGGATGATTAAATATCTGCATTAATGGGCAGTTGAACAGGCATAGATAATAAAGTGACTGGTGAGGTTGTACGGGTGCCATGACTTAATACAATACAAAGTACCAAGAGATATTTAACTCCAAATAATAATAATAATGAACCAATTTTGCATCAAGCACAGAATAACACTGTTTTACTAAAATGACTAAATGTGATTAAATACTGTCTGATACAAATTTTAATACTTTTTAATTCCTTAGAAACTGAACATTTTTAACTGACTTGTACTTGAAATATGAAAATGTATTAGAAAAGATTAAATGTGTTGTTTGTTATTATGTTAAAAAGACAAATTAATTCTTATCCCATCAGAAATGAAATGTGGAAAGTTCACTTGTTTAATTTGTTACATAAGCACTGATTTCTCAATCATTATAAGGTTCATATAACAGTTACAACATTGTCAGCCAGATCTGTATTACCTTAAGGGATGTGTACTCAGTAACCTTGACAACTGAGGCATTATGCCCGAGGCTTCCTGGGAATTCTGTTGTAGTTAAATACATTCATTTTTCTTGGATGACATACGTAAACCATCCCATTACACATGTGAGACTTGTGGTCTTTCATGGGATTGCACATTGCTGAGAACAAAACCTGATCTATTAATCATGGTTATTTTAATGAGGCTCACACTGTGTGTGCAAGGAGGAGACGGGGAGGGAAAACACACAAACATAGGCTGCACAGTACATCATCATTTCCTTTTTTGTAGCCCAGTTAGAACAAAAAGCGAGGACATGTATTTAAGAGGTGAAATTTATGTTGACATTCACAGAAACGCTGTTGAAATACACCAGTGGAAGTAGGTTAAAGATGAACATAATATTTACAGACTTACAACGCCCAGTACCAAGAGTGCTTATATTTAAAATACAAAAAAGTTGGAGTTCCATCATTTTCTTCTTGGCCTTCAGTGGCCGAGAAGAGACCAGAAAAAGAAACGTTCCACAATAAAGAATTCAGCGATGCATTCAGGTACACGTGTAAAGGTGTGTTACAAAGAAAAAGTAAATGAGACAAAAAATAAATCTACTACAGCTCTCACAGTACATTTGGTTACCACATCAAATTTGTTGGACATTTTAATTTCATGTTGACTAAAACCTCTTTTTTAACATTTCACGTCAGCTGCAGTGATTTATGTGCGCCGGTTTCTTTCTCAATAGCCAGAAAGACCCTGGAGGTCCTTGCAGATATTTGCCACTTAAAACGGGTGAAAGAAAATGAAATTCTTAAAAAAGAAAAAAAAAGCTAAACTAACATCCAGAAAGTTTATAATGAAACAAACTGTGAGAATGTTAATAAAAAAAGAAGCCTACAGCAGAGGGGCACTTCACTTCCACTTCACAATTCTAAATATTTGTTCAGTCCTATTGACGATGAACATCTTTCTGAGGTGAAGACATTTCTGTTTAAGAACCTGCACTAGAGAGCTCCATATAAATAATACTCCACATTCTGCCTCACATACTAGTCTAGGCTCATACTGTGCACGACATGGAAAACATAAACCTTCAGCTTCTTCCTGGGAATTCTCGTCCCTGGCAGCAGTGTTTCTTTAGGGAAAACAAATTCAAGCACGCATTGATTTTTACTATAAATTTAATCTCATGCACATCCTAATCTTGTCCATCTTTTACTTTACGTAAAGATAAGATACCAAGCACTTACACTCCTCATGTTTCCTGTCCTTGTATTGATTTTTGTAGCAACACAAAAACACAGAGAATAATGATCAGTTAGGATGATGGAGGAATATTGATCATCTCACATTATTTTCTTCTGTACGGTGCAGTTGATCCCGAGATCACGGTTCATAAACGGAAATCCCATACAACCGCTGGCTCCCTCTATTGCCATGTGACTGTGCCAAACATACAATAATGAGACTGCATCCACATCACCTTGCTGTCAAACTCATTTCTGTGCAATGCTATGTTTGGCAAAAGGGTCAGCAAGTCAAAGTCTTAATTTGTGGATTCATTACAGAAACCTCTGGTCTCATTAGCCCATCTTCAGTCAACAAACCTCATCGCTTAAAAATCACTGCATATTTCACAGATGAAGTGTGGCTCACATCAAAGTTTCAAATTGGACTTATCTGAAGATGGAGTAGCTCTAAATGATTTCCAGACCAACAGCTTCAAACCCTGCTGAAAAAGCAGCCAAACAGCTTGCTATTTATTACCTCTCCTCCTCCAGCCAAGGCCAAACATGCCCCAGACACCTGAGCACACACATGCATTGCTGATGTTTTACTTTGGTGTATCAGTCAAACAGATGTTGTGAGAAGCAATAGTTCAGCGTCAGGTCAATGCCAAAATTTGGTGAATGTGCCACACAGATGCAAAGATTTTTTGAATGGTGTCACAGAGCATTTTTTTTTTGGGGGGGGGGGGAACTTTTACCTTATTCAACTTTTTGTTTTATTAAAGTTTTACACAAGACCTTGTGCTCAAAAAGTTCACGCCAGCTGTACTGTACACATTTCTATATATATATATTTATCTATATATAGAGATATATAGATGTATAGATATACACACATATATATATCCTCATACATATATATATGTATATATCCTGCCAGAATTGGCATGTTTATTCATGTTTATTCATAACAATTTTAATGAAAGACAATAGGCACACAGTCATTCTCACACTTTTTGCAACCACCACGCATATCCCAAGCTGCCAAAGTAAACAAAAAATATATACCTTAAAACCAGCAACAAACCAACATCTATTTGACCCAGTTTATGTGCACTCATTGAATTTCAGTGCGCCGTGAGAGTCGAGACTGCAATTTGCAGGCGTGTATGCTTGTGTTAGTTTCCCTCATAGTTTCCCCACCTTGTTGTCACTCTGTGTGCGTGACAGAGGGGAACTGGAGTGCACACAGCACAGTTCAAGAGAAGAGACAAAAGAAAAGATCTCATCACTCGAGTCCATGACCACTTATCGGTTATCCTACTGTAGGTGAAACAAAAGCTTCCTCAACAAGTGTTAATTTGGTGTAAAACTGCAGATGGAAGCACAGAACCTGCTGGATTGTACACTGACTGAACCTCAAGCTTTAATCATGCATTGGCAAAGCACACACAGGGCTTTAGTGGCAAATCCCACTAATTTAATAGAATTTAAAGATTATAAAGCTGTAGTCATGACAGAATTAACATTCACTTCACATCAGCATCGTCATCATCACCATGACTTGCCAATTTATTTGGAGGATTTGAAAACTGCAGAATCTGTATGGGCATATTTCAGCTAACAGACTTCTACAGTGCAGCGACAGGAAGTTGCAGAGACCTGAGATAAGCGTATTTTTTTAAACTAGTGACTGATTGGAGTTAATTAACATAGGACCTGGTAGCAAATATAAAGTACCTAGCCAACTGGAGTCAATGTGATAGGCCATAGTGATAGATGTTGCTATGCCAAGTGACGGCAACATCAGGAAGAAGAACACAAGAAGCTCAAGAAATACCCAGGGGTGAGAGAGGAGCTAGAGATGTGGAAGGCAAAGGCAACAGTGGTCCCTGTGGGAAATGGAGCACTCAGGGCAGTTTTTGGAGCACCCCAGCAGATCCCAGGAACAACATCCGAGATCTCTGTCCAGAAGAGTGCAATCCTAGGAACAGTAATGACATTCAGTCTCCCAGGCCTCTCCTCTGGTAGAGGACCCAAGCTCAAGGATAAAGACCACCCGTGGGCCAGCGGGGAATTTTTTCATACTGATTTGTAATTATTACTTTAAATGCTGCACTTACATTTTTACTATATGATAAAATAAATATGTCCACAAAGATAACATCGCAAAAAAAATGCAAGAGAGAAAAAGGAAGCAGGTATATACCCTGAATCTTTTGCTGTTGTGTTTTAATCATGTCAGCAGAGTCAGCCTGTTTCGATTTGGGCAAAGACGATAGCCTTCAATAAATGTCTAACGAGGATGAACGAAAGACAGTAAAGCCATTCGAATCGCAAGACAAATGGCTTTACTGTCTATCCTTAAGTTGAGTATTTTACACGTTATGTGGCCAAAACATTGTTATTTTGGCTCTAAATTTTGAGGTAATTCTACACAGCTTGTCAGGATGGTATCCTGGGATCATTTAAATCTCTCCTCTGAAAACAGAGAATGTCACACAAAGCCATAAAAATAGCGAGATTACCTATTGCTTAAGGACTGACCTATATATTAAGTGATTTTTAATTACAGTCATTTCTAATTGAGCACCGTGTGAGAATGCTTTCCTCTATCTTTATGTCCAGGGGCTCAAAGAGCAGTAAGTAAAAAGTAGGTGTAAATAATTAATGCACCAGCAGGCATGTGGGACTGACCACAATGTCCTGCCAGCAAGGCTAATAGAAACCCTCAAGCAGTATAGCATCTCCATATTTATGGTACACCCCCTTAAGCAACCACATAAAATTAATCACAATCTAATCTTATTAAGTAGACTGTTTCAGTGATTCAACTACTAGTCTATGTTTCAAGCTAAACCAACACACCACCACTTTCCATTATAGCGTCTCTCCATTGCATCTGTGGTTTCATCACTAATGGAGAAATGATTGTGAAACCGCCCGTATGTTCACACTGTTATCCTAAAAGACACGGGTACAGTTTACGTCATCGCTATGGTATATATGCCCATGAGCAACGCCTGCCTATAGTTTCTTGGGCTCATGCTTCAACTGCCCCCATTAATGTCTTCTCTTGGTCTCAGTGGTTGCTGTCTCTTTGTAGAAGAGGATGGGTCATTACCATTTCATAGCAGTGTCATCCTTCTTCAATTTAAAAGTGCACATAGCATTAAGTCAGTCTCTGTTTTCTCTCCCTCGAATGTTTCTTCACAGTAATGCTACTGTTGAGACTCTGAGACTTGTCATTTTAAAACAAATAATTAATGAAGTCTTTCTTAACTGATACAGCCATAAAAATGGTTTCCCAGGATAATTAAATGCCCGTGCCTCACTTCTGTATCCGTCACAACAGTTGAAGCAACAACTTCATGCTATTCATCTTTCACAATATAACAAGCTGTAAAAAAAAAAAAAAAATCTTTGTGGAATTTATTATTTCAGTAGTTTGAAATGATGATATTTATGCTGTAACAGGAGCATTCATCCACCATGTAAGGTTATACCTGCTGAAGTCAAGAAAGGCAAGTCCTGTGACAAAGGACCTTTTCCCTTGTAATAATTTTTATTAGAATAGGCTTTAAAATCATCACAAAGAAGAGTGTGACTCACAGCTTCTACTTGTTGCTACTTGAAACATGCCAGTTGTCTGCATGAGACCAAAATTACTTGTAATTGACACTAATCCTTGCTATCAACATTACTGGTTTTCACTAGGGGCTGAAGAGTGTAAGCCAAAGTAAAACAGTAGAGCAAGTTACACCAGTAGCCCTAAATTTGAAGGTGCTGAAAGAAAGCAAGTACTGGACATATGTGAGTTAATCACGTACACGTTAATGAATAGTTAATCGTTGTCCTCTATGCAGGGGTGACTGCCCGACATGTTTTTTGCTAAAAAAAAACAAACCACAACAAAGACATCAGCCACATGAAAATAGCACACCAACACATTTATAACACATTTAAATATATAAAATTAGACTTGGGGAGAGATGTGAGACTAGGTGCCAATTATTTAAAAACTCCTTAAGAAGTGGCAGTTTGAATATTTTAAGCAACAATCTCTAACAAAGTGTGAGGAGTCTAGACGCCTTACAAAAAAGAAATGGTGGGGGAAAAAAGTTAATCTCACGAGGAATTTTAACACATCAAAAACGCTTCTACTATAAGCGTGCCCTAAAATATTCAGAATCTGCATGTAATTCAGCGGTGGCGTTCAATACAGTACACCTTTCTGCAATCAGGAAAAGCGTGCACAAGTCTGACCAGCAGAAAAGTTCAAGCTTTTTTTTATTGCAAATTCCAACAGAACAAACCTAAAGTCTGTTAGTAAACATATAAACAAAGGCCATGGAATAACGAGCTAGCCTGTGAAATCAAATTGAAGTAATAACGTCATACTAAGTAACAGCATATATTTAGGAAAATAATAGGGTAATAGCCTAGTAAGACCATTAACAATGGATGCACTGTATATGGGTAGTATATTGAGCCATACAATAGGGTAGTCTAAATGGGCTAAAAGGGTGAGGCAAAACTATTTAGTATGATTGTACCATATTAAAATGCTGAAATGTATCATCTCTTATATTCAAAATATTCATTTTTATTCCAGCACAATGCTTTAATAGAAGTCTAATGCTGTTACTGCTGTTGCTTCTCTATAATCACCATGAATCAGTGCTGCAGAAAGTAAACTACATGTTTCTATTTACTGTAATATTAGATTAAACCAAACATGAAGAATGAAAACACTTTTGCTGCCTCCTGTGTAACAACCATAAGGAAGGGCTGTAAAACACCAAAGTAGCTCTTTTACTATTATTTTTCTAATAGTATTATTTAAAATGTAGTAAGTATCGATTCAATATTCATGTATCAGGCGCTAGAAGTGATATAGCTATTTTACTATACAGTGACACCACGGGGGACTATAATTTCACTAAATTAGTTTCATAAAATGATGCAGCTTCCCAGACTAGGTGTTGATCTAAATCTTCAAATGCAGGCTCACAAAAGCTTATGAATAAATGTAAACGACATTTTTGCCCCAGTTCATTTCATCCTGAACAAATTCCAACTTTTAAACTCTATCCTATACAATACATTTGTGCAGGCCCGGTATGTGGCAAGTGGTGCATTTATGTGCAAGTTTGCATTGTTTTTATTCACAACGCTTGTCTCTTTAAAGTGCAAATATGAGGACAAACTCATGCTATAAAGATGCTAATACTGCGAAAGGAGTAAAACACAGTCAACAAGGAGAATAAAATCAACCTGCATTTCTAAAAGATGAAAGCAGAAAATCCTGTGCATGACAGAAAGAGAGAGTGTATTAATTATGAACATGTTTTTATTACAGAGAGAAAAAAACTTATAGCAATTTGTCTCATTAGAGGGGCCTGGATCTAAACTTGTTGAAAGAGTGTTGCCAATGACTGTCTCACAGGGATTACTTCTATGGGGACGTGTTGACTGAAGGCTTGTTTAGTTTTCTGCAGTGTTTCTTGCTGCTTTGGCGCCGTCATTAATGTTGAAAGATAACCCCTTCTGTCATTTGCTAACACGAGTTTTTAATGCCTGTTCCTCTCTTACGCATTCTGACACTGTGCCCATTAAACTGGATCTCATTAGGCTCAAACGGTCCCTTAAATTTAAACAAATTATTTCCATTTATTTGTTGTTTATACAATTAGCATGATGATATGTTAATTTGATTCTTTTCTTCTGTTTCCTCTAAGGACATTGGCCATCAAATCGTTCAGTTGCACACCTTTAAAATACTGAAATAACACAGCAAACAAGACTTTGGACAAAATAAACAACAGGCAGTAGTTTGGGTTTAATTCAGTTTATAAATTGCTGCTGTCAAAAGTGAATTTTAACTACAGTTGTTGTTAAAACATTGCTACATTGCTAGTTGTTGCTTGGCAATACAGTGGCGCCATGTTATTTGATACACACACAGATGGAGAGCTCATGTATTATAGTAAAAGAAAATATATATGCAGCACTATGCACTGAAAATAAATACATTGTCAATATCAGCTGAATATAAAAGTCTTTAAAGGTTTTTCCTTTTCTGCTCTGTCCTTGCTACTGTAATGCTCGCATTTAATGCTAGCTACTAGTCAACATGTTGGTCTGGAGCTAGCTGAGTGGGTTGCTACACAAAATGATTTGGTATTCAACTTTGCTGACAAGGACATGCCTCCTGCAATCTCTCTACAATGCAGCACATCTTTCTGGCAGAGAATCATCTATATTTCTATAGTTAACATTTTATTCCCATTTTAAAATTATGTTTTGATTTTTAAATATTTACTTAATTACTCATGTTCTCGTTCTTATTATGCTGACTGTTGTAACAAAAAGAATAAGAAGTATATCTTACCTTACTGTATTTCCCTAGCAGCATGCACATTAAAGTTATAGCATACACTTTTACTTTGCTATTCTGTGTAAAGAAAATAAACTGCCTGCAAAGTGTCCATTTCACTTAGATTTTTTTTAAATTAATTTTTTGATTCATCGTGTGGGTCAGAGTCCCCATTGGTCCGCAACTCTTCTGGTCACAACCTTTTGCTAGGAAGTAGGCCCTGTTCATTTTGTATATGCATCATTTACATAAACACTAGAAGACATGTGCCCTTCTGGGAGCAGTGGTTAGAACTGTTGCTTCACAGCAAGAAGGTCCTGGGTTGAAATCCTCGATCTGGTCGGTTTTCCCCATTTCTGTGCAGGAACTTCAGCCTCCTCCCACAGTCCAAAGACAAGTAGTTGGTGGGGTTACATTAATTGGTGATTCTAAATTGCCTGTAGGTGTGAATGTGAGTGTGAATAGTTGTCTGTCTCTTTGTGCTGGACCCATGACACACTAGCAAACTGTCCACGGTGTAGCCCTCATCTCCCCCTATGACAGCTTGGATAGGCTCCACCCCCCTCACAACTTTGAACTGAACAGCAGAAGAAAATGGATGTGTGGACAGATGTGGCCTTATCAGGGTCATTGTGCATGCTGTTAATAATGAGGAGCAGAATGTGTATCTGTATGTTTTTGTAACAAATGATTACATCATATCAACAGAAAACCGATGAGTCAGGGAAGAAGGTTTTCAATTGATTAGATCTTTTCTTAACAAAATGTATGTTGTCGTTTCCAAGCTGCCTGTTTAACAGATTTCCAGTTGGAAGTAATTGATGAAGGCAAATGTGAAATGGAATTAAAAGGCGCAAAGCACCACACAGCTGTGAGTAGCAGGGTTTTATGTATCATGGGCCCTTTTTACCTGTCAGAATCATGCACATTTAGCTGCTGCTGTCTCTCATTATGTGGAAAATTCACTATGTGGGGGTTTTAATGCACCGTCTGTCGACACATTCAGCATCCTCTCATCTCACCTCCAGGAGGTTCACTTGGTCATAGCTGTATCTAGCTGAATGCATATGCATGAATGTTCACTGTTTATTGTTCTTATATTTTCTAGTTTAGAAATATTTCTGCATCAAAATCCAGTTATTTTTTATGAAATCTTATAAAATGTTTATAAAAATAACTTGAAAGCAAATGAGGTTTATCCAGATTCATCCAAAATGGGACTTTTATGTCAGTCCAAATACAAATTGTTCAAAAAGTTATCTATTGCCAGCAGTTGTAGATAATAGTGGACTTTTCAAACAATTTGTATCCTTCCTGTATATGATAGCACTCCAGCCTAAAAGCTTTAAGTTATGCTAATTGACTGTGTACTTTTTATAATCTTGTCAAATTATTGATGCTTCCTGTTACACCCATTGTACATTGTAAAAGAACTCTATTTTTTACCACTCCAATAACCACTTCTTATGTATCCATTCCTATTTTTTTAAACTGAAATTGTCTGAAAATTTATTTCCAAATCCTCCAAGTAAGCAACTTCACACATGAATCGTTGAACCTGGGGCCAACTGAGCCTGTGATCACAAACTTTGTGACAGCAGTAATCCAGGATCACTAAGGTCAGCCACAGTGAAGCCTGGGCAACCCAAATGATATAAAAACTGTATTTACTCCCTAATACAGCCCAAGAACAGGGTCTAAAATTTGAACATGTTTAACTGGACTTTTTTAAATGGATTCCTGTTGGATGTGTCATGTTGAAGTGGGAAGCAGTATTCTGTTTTCTGACACTGACACAAAACTGACCTTTGCAGAAAATAAGACAAGTCATAGGAAACCAAAATGAGTATACAAAGGTACATTGTTTATTTCAAGATTCGGTATAGCTGACTGCTGTCTTGTATCTTATAGAAATTGATCATTAACATTCAGTGTTGAGGGGTGACAAATTATAGGAAAACGAGCGACACATACCAACAACAGCATAAATGGCACAGACGTTAAGGTGGTGAGGCGTGATTGCGGGTGCCGCTCAGGTGCGTCCGCCTCCCCTGCAGCGGCACTGCAGACCACGCCCCGCCACACACATTAACCAGGTAAAAATACATATTTAGGCAGAATTTTGCAAATATCTGTTTTTCAATTTTTAGCAGCATAGTGCTTTTTTTCCAATTATTTTTTAAAAGTCAGGTCAAGGCTCCAAAAGCCCAAAGGCGATATAAGGGTGGTGGCTCACAACAGTTTTTGTTTGCTACATGGATCATTTTAGTTCAGCTGGGTGTCTTTCCTTTTGTTATATTTCGTTAAGAGTTCAAAATGTGTTAATTACATGAATAAAATGTTAAAATGTTATTTTATCTGTAGCACTTCATGGATTTCATAAGCAACACAAAGTTGTTGTTGTTCACACAAAGCATAAAGGTAAAAAATAATATATACAGTGTTATCTTCATTTTAGATGTCAAAAAGTATTTGCGGCTCCCAGTGTTTTCTTTTGCGTGGAAACCGGGTCCAAGTGGCTCTTTGGGTCTTAAAGGTTGCTGACTCTTGTTCTAGCATTTCTGTCAGTGACACAGCCATTACAACATGGAAATGGAGCAACAAGGTACATAAAAAAGTCAAAGCAAAGGTAAAAACTTCAGATGCATAACTGAAAAAACAATGAAAGCAAAATCCAAGATTTTATCCAGCCATTGTGAAACATAGTGAATCATATATATTATCATATATATTGTATAGTCACCCAGGGATACACAGGAAAATGCCTCAGTCAAAGTCACTGTCACATCATATCTTATATTGTATTATTTGGATAGCAGCAGTAAAACTAGGTTGCTGTGCATTTACATTTTCTCAAAAGCCTCATTGTTGGTTCTTACATGTTCGGCTGGATCAGAGCTTCTTTGCTACATGCAACATTCAAGATGATTTAATGGATTGCAAATCCTAAACAATATGAAATTATTCTCTATAGGATGTCGGAGTTTCAAGAGACCTACGTAATCAAATTTGCCTTCTCTCAGCCCTCAAAAACTCTGATTGCATGTTACACAGGCACAATGAAAAGGTTACTCATTGACAAGTTTATAGTTGAATACTTAACCCTAACATTTATTTTGGCTACCTCGACCTTCTTTAATTCCCAGCAGAATTTTTTGACCAATGTCCTGCAAAATGCGTATTGCAACATTCCTGGTATGTAACGGAATTTGATGAAACCTGATCCCTAAATGCCGAACAGAAAAATAGTATATTTTTCATAGTTTCCATTAACAAACAAGCAGTTTATTCAGCAGCTAGATATGCACTAGATATGCACTTCCTTTAATTAATTAATTTTTTTGTATAAACAGGCCCTTTAGGAAATGAGAGATACACATGAGAAAGTCTGGGTGGTCCAGTTATACATACTAAAGCCATTTGCTGAAGGCATATTGTGCTCTTGGGCAAGACTGTTGTTTGTGTTCAGCTTCCAGATACATTCATTCTGAGGGTTATCTGCATCGCAGAGTGCACCTTTAAACACACAAAAGAAAGCCCTTAAACCCTCTTTATTTTAACCTTATCTGACTTCTCTTTTTCCTATTCACACTGTCCTCACACATCCATTTAACAAAAGACTCCTGCTCCGTACCCCAGCCCTTTCCAGCCAATGGAAAGCACTGGCCATTTGAATATCCGTGTTGTGTCGCACAGCTTGACAGCAGCTTGCCAACGGCATTAATCCTACCTATGGAGCTCCCGGCTAATCATTAGTCCTCACAGACTCATGGAGAGGTCCACAAAAACGACAGCACAACGTTTTAACTTCACCACTACACTGACACTATTGTTCAGAACCAGAGAGGTGGCAGAAACCCAGTTTGGTATTGAAGCAGAAACAAATCTGTGTTCAGATATTCCTTAAACTGATGATGTTTAAGTGACAGTTTGGAAACTGGTCTATAGTTACTTGGAGCACTTCTTTCTCTTCCCATATACAAAGGGATGAACTGGAGTTTTTCAGTCAGGGAGGGGAATTTGTATCAGCACTGGAAGAGACTGGAACAGGAGTGAATAGAAGAGGATAGTCTATTAGAGTAATGCATTGCTCTCTATTGCCCAAACAGATTCAATCATCCTGGATAGTACCACAATGTATGGGCCAGGTTGGCTGGAGGAGAAGCCAGAGTGGTCTGGATAAAATGAGGGTGATTGCCAAGTTCCATAAAGAGCCATTAGCAAAATCCGACATTCAGGGTGATAAGATTATATCACAGAATCATGCATTTGCCTGCGGATCCATTTTTAAATTAATATGAAATTAATTTTTCAGTGTTTTTGAAATACAATGATCTCGGTGAACCACTTTTGAGCGACAGTCTGCTGGAATTCAACTCCCAGGCTTTTAGGGAGTGGTTAGCTTGTTGATAAATGTGCTCTTTAAGGCTGAGGTATGCAAGTGCAAAGGTGTCGCTGGTTTATACGGTTTGTTTGATAGTTGCAGTGTTCCTCTTTCCCCTTAAGTTAAGTGCATGTTTTGCACAAGAATTATTAAATTACTGTTCACCTCTACAGTTATTTCAAATATTTTGTAGCAGGGTTCTCTATGAATATGTAAAAGTTGATTAGCAAGAGAAAAGAAACAGATATTCAATTTTGAAAATTAATATTCAATTGTAGAAAAAAAAAGAGAACTAGTAGCACAGAATGCGAGACTGGATTTCCACTATAAAAACTGTTAGACTCAGTGATGCTAGGCCGTTAATGGAGCACTATACACCCACAATACCACATAGTGTGCGGCAAAGTAGGACCAGCTGTGTGGCGTAGGTGAACCTCTCGCTATTACTTCAGGTATACTCCTGCTGGTTTGAGGAGAAAGGGCGGTAAGTGATTCACCCAAATTAGAGAATATGAAAGGATAGATATCAACTGAAGAACTGGAGATAAAAGGTGTTACCATTTGCCTGATAAATTTAAAATGTTATATTTAAACATTGTAGTGGTAAAATAGGCAACAGCAAGTTAATAGATCTACAAATGCCATGGCGTCAATCTACAAGTTGAATACTTTAAAAGAAAAAAAACTGTGATGATGATGGCAGCGTTCAGCTTCTCAATATTCTGGGTTTTATTCAGTAGATAGCAGAAATTGTGGAGCCCTGACTGCTGACTGAATGATAAATAAGTTAGATGCAAATGTTTCATGCATTATTTCTGTTTCATGCTGAGGTAAAAAACATTATTGTTCCATGTTTCTCATAGCAGAGTTTGTCCCGAGTCTGTCATGGAGAAAGAACAGCTATAGCTTAAAGACCGAGGTCACGCCCACACATACACAAGCAGGGAAGTGATAGAGTGACCCAGAGCATTCATATCTTCCTCGTATCTGCAGTGTTTTTCCTGTCTTTCCATCTCTGTCTTGTCTCTTTGTGCCTTTGTCACCCTTTTTTCTACTTTCTTTTTCATTTTGGTTATTGGTTTTCCCGTTGTTTTACTTTTGCTTCTGGTCTTTGTCGTGATTCTGATTCCCTGATTATTATTTTTTTCCTCTCACCTTTAACTTAATCTGTCTGGATTTCTTGCCTTGTTATTTTCTGTCTCACTATGAACCCAGCTCCATTTTTGCACAGTACTGTCGACGACACTACTGTGCAAAAAAGTCTTGAGCTAGCATCTATTTTCTCAGATATCCACTGTTGTCCCTTACTCCTCACCTTCTCTTTAAATACTGAACCAGATTTGATGAAAGAGTCTCAAATTTGCATTCATCCGGTTGCATTCATTTTCAGTCCGGTTCTTGTATAATTTGACAAACCTCAGCCTTATCTCCCTGTTTCCATTCCTCAAGAGTGGCTTCTTGACAGCTGCACTTCTACTGAGACTAATTCTGATGAAGGTTCAGTGAACAGTAGATGCATTAACTGAAGAGTCAGATTTCTCAGGTCCTGTCTCAGTTCTTTATTGAATGTTTCCAAAGAAGAAGACAGTTTTTTCTTCTTTTGTCCTCGACTCCAATTTTTAAGAACCCATTGCTCACCATGCCAAGATATGCTAAGTGTTTGGTTAATACCGCTTTGGGAATCACCGTGTTGGTGCTAAAATACTATTTTATGCCTGTCAAACTGCGTTATCTTTGGCATTTTTCAAAGGTTCAGCTAAACAAATCGGAACAAATCGATGAGTTTTTGCAACAGCCTGCTGGTAACAAAGTGCTTAAAGATACAATTTAAAATTGCGCTTTGCTAAGTTGTCTGTTATGTCTAGGCACAACAATGGCTCATCAGTTGAATTGCTTGAATAGTTTATGTTAAATGGCATAACACAAAAAAATCCTCTGAAAATTTTCAGGTACAAGGACTGAACTGAGTTTGTGAAAAAGCAAAGAACCAACTTTGGAAAAACCTATTGTTCAAGAGCACTTAAAAAAATGTACATGATAGTCTGGATCCTTGGAGCAAAACAGCAAAATATAAAGAAATGATGGGTGGATCAGGACTTTTGCACACTGTAGTATCCTGTCTGGTCTTTATCACATCATCTGTATATTCACCTTGTGTCTACCTCCCATTCTTTTTGTTCATTACGCCTGCTTCCTGATCCGCCTCATGCATTGTTCTAATACCTACAATAATACCTACAACACTTATGTCGTTCATTGAATCAGTTTTACTTCTTGTAGATGCAAAGCAATATTTCAGTGATCACAAACCTACACTGGTATGTTTCAAACTAGAATGTTACATATTACAGATTATTAGGGCGTTTTTGAAAGAAATCGTGCAGAATTTGTACACAAGAGCAGAGTTGTGATCACTTTGGTGGACCACATTTGCCTTCAGACTTAAAAGGTGTGTTGGGATGATAGTGAGAAAACCGACTGCTGCTTTATGATCATATTACATTTACGTATCACAGTCAACCATCATAGTACGTTTATTTTCCAATATGATAAAGATACACTGCAATATACTTTATCTTCAAAATACACATTTTCATGTTTCCTGCTGGAATATTTGCATATTCGATTAAAACTACTTAGTAACAATAGTGTATTTAATTCTTTAGTTATACATTAGAAAGTTATATATTCAAACATATATTTTTAAGTATGAATGTGGAGTTCTCTCAAGCATTGCACTTTTCACAAAGGTCACCTATAGCATGAACCGATCACTTTCTGGATCCTAAGCCTTTGAATAAGTCAACAGAAAGCAGGATTTTTTCCAGGATTTTTTGATTATAATCGGGCATGTAACTCTGAGGGGTCCTGGTTTTCCAGTCCCCCCGCAGGGATAGACAGTTGAACACATTCAGCTCCCAAGCAATTCAGAGTCTCTGATTCTTTATGTGACCTGCATGCCATTAGACTGGGTGCCTCTGTTTCCTGTGAAGCACAGAGCCGGTTTCAGCCAATATGTAGACTGAAAATAACCTTTCATCAATTTTTTAACCTAGAGCAGGAATACCAACAAACCTTGTAGTGTAAACAAAACTATTGAACTGTAAATACGACATACCATAGATTGAAACAAGAATTTGTCAGTCATGAATATGCTCTCAGAAATCTTGTTTAGTTTTGCTCAGCTTTGTTTGAGAAGGGGCTCGATATTACTGACATCAGCACGGTATCACAATATTATCATCAAAAATCAGACACAATCTCCTGCTTCACCTTGGTAATAGAAGCTGGTCATTTTGGAAAATGTAGCCTGAAATGGAAAGGGTTTAAAGGTTTCTCAAGGGTGCCATTGAAGCCAGAACTTATTGAGTACCTTCATCTGTGTGTGTGTGTGTGTGTGTATCTGAGGAAGCATCGGGCTTCATGTGCTTCGGGGCCGGGTAATGATCGATCAGATCTTGTTTTTACAATATGTTCTCAACCATTTTAGGAATCAAATAAAAGTGTCGGCTACACTCAAAGGCGAGCTGAATGAAAAGCGAGGCAACAGCGAGCAGAAAAATATAATATTGTTTAAATATGAGGATAATAACAACCTTTTATTTTCAGTCTCTGAGGAAAGGCATTCATAGCTTTGCACTCAGCCTTTCACAGTGGCTGGTGATGGAAATCCTCCATCGAGAACGGAAAGCTAGACAGATGTTCAAACCTTGGCTCATTCTATGCATCTGTATGAGATATTTGGTTGCACACAAGATATTGGGCTCTACAAGCAGTACTCCACTGTGGTCACAAGTGAGAATTCAGTCAATATCAAGACTTTCTAAAGACTCTTTGAAGGAACCAGCTCAGTTAGTTGAGGCAGATGAGCCACAGACCAACCTAAGACACCTCCTAGAGATAAGGATATTTGCTTTGCTGTAAGAATCCACATGAACCCTTTTTGTGGATGTCAGTGGGACACCCATGTGGAGTGTTCGACCAATAAGCTGGCCACTTAGACACAACAAAATGTTATGTTTGATTCTTCTGAAGTACTGCATGTATTCAATTCTCATTTTTTCTTTCTATTCTTGTTAAAGTTCTGCACACAATATCTTCACAGTGTTCTTCACACACATACAAAAAACAAACAAGGCAGTTTGATGTTAGAAAGTCACTGTTGAGATGTCTTGTAGCACACGTCGAACATGTCTGCAAATGCATTCTTTGATCCCAGTATGTGCACGAGTAAAGTACTGCACCTCGCTACAGGCAGTGTGAGACTTTTTTTAAGCACGAGCAAAATTAAACTAATTACACTATTGTCGACATTTAAAACAATTGATTAATTCAGCTCACTCCTTAAAAGGCTATATTAGATTCTCCACTATCAGACACTACTCTCTTGGTAACTACCCTGCTGACAAGACAAAACATTACAGTGAGAGAAAGAAGGATTAATGTCTGTACCACAAGATTCATACATGCTGCAGTGAATCACGCCAGCTTGGATAGATTCAAACTTTAGAATTACAAGTCAAGT
This sequence comes from Haplochromis burtoni, assembly GCF_018398535.1. NCBI lineage: Eukaryota > Metazoa > Chordata > Actinopteri > Cichliformes > Cichlidae > Haplochromis > Haplochromis burtoni. The sequence continues at coordinate 85,892 of NW_024582522.1, read as the reverse complement.
GCTAGGGAGCACTCAAAAATGTGTTTTGAGAGTTTTGAGAGTCAACTTTTTCAAATGAACTTGCAGTCATTTTCACTGTTATTTTCAACATCCTTCTTCAAAGCCACTGCTCCATTCTGCAGATTTAAAGAACCTGAGATGTATTCACACCAAAATATAACAACTTCTTTCTTTGCCCTCTCCACCAAGTTTTATGAAATTCTGCCTTTTGGTTTACTGTAAGCTTGCTGACAGACATTCAAACCTTTAAAACTTGCAGAATTATAACTTAAGGCAACCTGAATACTGCAGATTTTTAACAGCTGTAGACATTCTGCCCACTGCGATGCAGGTCGAAGCACACTGGTTCGCACTGCTGCATTGGTTTGCCCTTTGTGCCGGGGCATCAATATTCTTGCTAATTAAGATTTAGGTCGGTGTTGTCCCCTGTTGAGTCTTTTGTCACCGCAGTGTAAGTGATCTTCATTGATTTTATTTTCTCATTTCTTTTTAATTGCATGGATTGTATCCCAGTGTAAATTAATCCCACAATAGTCAGGTTCAGGGAATTTCGGGCATTTTTCTACACAGAACGAAATGGTTTAAAACACCAAACAGCACCTTCAGATTTTCAGGAGGTTTTTTAGTTTTGGGGGTTTTTTTTGTAACTTGCAGTATATGGAGTATAAGTACACACAGGCACAAATACAATGCCCAGTACCTATATTTGCAGACAGCCTGCAATCAATGCCAGACAGTGAATGCATTCTCTTGTAAACCAGAGAATGAATGTCCAAACCTCTCTAGTACGAATTAATTCATAAGCACAACAAGTCTTTATGATACGAAAAAATAAAAGGTGTATCGATATTTTTGGATATTGTTCATTTTTGCAAATAGATGTTTTAAGAAGCTTTACACCCATTAAAAACAACAACCATCACAAAACCACCAACAAACACAAATACAGGCGTCACTATTTAGTCGCATCAGTTCTTGAGACAGATTGTCGGTGCACAGCAGACAGTGCCAGCAGACAAAACCCCCCAAAACTATCCACCATAGAGCTCTGGTATTAGCAACATGGATTCTGCTCAACACTTCCATCATTCTAGATTTGACAATGCTGTTGTACAACTTGCAAATGATGCAATATAAACAATGAAATCCTATTTTGGCATCCAGAGCACCCACTGAGACAAATCTGTAAAAATCAGATTGTATTTGTTTCTCAAAACACCTCCACATGTAGCTTGGATTGAAGTTTTTCCCTCTCCAGTGTCTACGGGTTAAAATGGGATTCAGCAGGTGGGAGAACCCTATGAACCAGCTGAACCAGCATCGTGGTGCAGCATGGGGCAAAGAATCACTTAGATATCATTTGTATTGCTAGTGCTTGTAGATTTTTCTTTGTGAACAGGCTATAGTCAACCAATAATGAAATTCACTGCTCTTTATGGATGCACCCTGCTGAACATTAGCAGATGTTACATGAGCTATAATGGCTGCTAAAGAAGGAATTTGGCAAGTCAAACTAAAAAGCATCATCATCTTAAATTTAAATTGATGACTTACATAATCTAAGAGTGAAAGTGGACACCACATATGCGGCGCCGTCCAATATAGTGCATTACTGTACATTTTTCCTGCACTAACACACCAACATAAACTAACCAGTTTGTCATGTACCACACTACAAAAAACTGCCTAGTATTGTAGTATAACACACATTATTATTCAAAATGGTTATAAATACATTTTCTTACAGACATGTCCCAATATGAAGTAACCAGATACCCATCATGTACAGATTAACAGCCTTATTTTAAAAAAGCTTTGTATTTCACTTGCTGAGCAGTTCTTACCTTTAAAAATAATCTCTCTATCTTGATCCTGTCCTCTTTTCTCCATTTCTGAGTTAATTTAAGACACGCCCACTTTTTTCATCCCTGTGCACATAAAGCCTCTTTACAGCTTTAGCTAGCAGATAGTGTACCAAACTACACAAAAACAACATGTCCTTGCATTTGTTGAGCTGCTTAGAAAGTTGTATCTGACATTATTTGATGCTTATGCTCACTCCTGTTACTGCTAGCTAGATGCTGAAGTACTTGACTACAACTTTATTGATATCTGCAGCATGAACATCACAGAGATGAGAAGAACGAAAACAAGCACTGAGGTTGTTGACACACCGATGTGACTGACAGTGACTCAACTGATTTGTAGAATGAGCGTCTCCATGGCATCAGCTTGAAGCTGATCAGCACATAATTTTTGTTATTAGGTTTAGCCACTGTTGAGGTTTAAATTTATCATCTTAAATGTTTATATGCTGATTACATTGCTCATTAACTGTAGGTGTCAGAAGTCATTTTCTTTCTCTCTTCGATTTTTTACTTTTCTTGATCTTTCCACCACACTTTAACCGATGCCAGAATCCAACCTGCGCACAGTTCAGGCTGAACAAGGTCTTTGAAAATTCTTCTACTACCAAAAGAACCTGTATTGGTTTTTGGAGTAAGGTTTAAATAAATGACAGTTTCCAAAATCCTTCAAAGTCTAGATTCATTGGATTACCTCACAGTCAATGCATAGTATGCAACCAAGGCATGTATCATCTTAAGAAATAATCGATGCTTAACCTTATTTTTATACAAAGCTCAGTTCTCCCCCACATTGTTTTCTGTTTCCTTAATTGTCTCTTTTAATCACTTAGAATAAAAACAAATTTATGATGTAAATGAAGGAAATTAAGTTATATTGTTTCTGTAGCTTGTTAAAAGCTGAGTGTAGAACGAGGGGGCAGATACCCCCAGATCTTCTGCAGATGTAATCCCCACAAGCTGTTTTGGAGAAAACAAAATAGAGAAAAGAAAAGATGGGAGAAAGATTTTAAAATTATATTTCCAATTAAATAGTGTTTGGGTACCATCTGCTGTTTCAGACAAATCCATAGCATAGCTGGATCTTTTAAAGTAAGACTTTTCTAAGAGCCGTAGCTCAATCAGGACGGTTTCCCTAGAACTTTAAAGGAATATTTATAGAGATGCATTAAGCTGGGAAAGGCTTCAAATCTGTTGAGGGTTCATTAATTCACCATAAGACAAGAAAAACACAGAAAATTCAGGACTCCTGCAAAGATCTCACTAATATCATAAAACTCTATCCTGAAACAACCACATTTTCACATTTTAAGACAAAAGAAACTTCTTATCAGTATAAAATCATGACTGTCTTTTAGACAGAAGAATATTTGCCTTATTGATATGATAGCATTAAATTATGAGATTAATTAAAATTCAATTTATGACATTACTGAGGTCCGGTGTGTTACTATTTCACATGAGCCAATCTTAAGGCAAATTAATAATATTCTAATATATTTTTGGCCAGAACTGCTTTTTAAGGTATTTCAATATGATAATAATAATAATAATTTTATTTATATAGCACTCTTCAGAGGATCACAACCACAAATAGATAGATGCACATAAAAAAACCACAATCGATCATATAGCACATATCTAGTTAAAAGCCAGTCTAAATAAACGACTCTTTAGCTGCTGTTTAAAAGAATACATACAAATCAAGGCAACGTAAAGATGGAGGCAGGCAAAGCCTTCCACAACCTCGGGCCACCACCCTGAAAGATCTTTCTCCTCTGGTCTTAAATGTGTTCGTGGGACTACCAACAGCCTTTGATTAGATGATCTCAGGCTGTGAGAGGGAGTCTGGGGTTCTAGAAGATCCCCCACGCAGTGACTGATCTCATTTAAAGTACTCCCTGATTTTGGTGCTGGAACAATAATCTACAGCACATGAACTGTTCCCTCACAGAACAACAGCTTTTTACAACAGCTGAAATACTCAAAAACAAGAAACAGAGCAAACTAACTGAAGCATGAAGGAACACTGGATAAAGGAGGATGTCGGGGATAGATGGCTGCACAATTAATTTAAATTAAACATGCAATACTAAAATATGCATGGCATCTTGTACCACTGATTAACACTGCTCCCTATTTTCTGGACCAAGTATTTACTGTTGTCTGATATTTTGCTTAAAAATGGAACTATAAGTATTTTTATAAGTATATAAGTATTTTTAATATAAAAAAAAACA
>NW_024582522.1:23629-63490 GCF_018398535.1 Haplochromis burtoni | reverse complement strand
ATTAAAACTAACTAGCTGCCGCCATTGTTGGAAACTGAGCAGGGCCGCGCTATGAATTCTGGGATAGGTTGGACCACGAAGTACACACCCGACCCATCTTTCAAATCTGGGGAAATGAAAGGCGCATTTTGATAGTCGACGTAATCATGACTAGTCGACTAATTGTGGCAGCCCTACTAAATAATAAATGGACTAGTTTTTGTATGGTGCTTTTCTACTCTAAGCACTCAAAGCAACTCTACATGTATTAGGTATATGTGCTGTCCAGTAGTTTTATGCTGTTTGCTGTTGCCCTTCAGAGGATAGGTGTAAATATCACCTTTGCATTTGGATTGTACCAACTGGGCTAGGTTTGGCTGTTTTGTTTTGGGGGTTGTTTTTTGTGGGTTTTTGTGGGTTTTTGTCAGGCAGCCCTGCTTTTTTCTGCGAGAGCTCTCTGTCTCACCACCTTCAATGCGCCAATAGATGTGTCACAATGAAATGAAGGCAGGTGCTGCATTTTTGCCTTTCTTCTCACTTAGCAATGCTGTCTGTGTGGCCAGAGGTATCATTCAGTTTGCACTTGGGAAAAAGAAAGGTATTTTTATTGGATGGCTTTTTAAACGCATACATTAAACAGTGACACATAACATTTTACATGTTAAATACACAGCTTGTAAAAATGCCTAAGAGCTGCAAATAATGCTGTAGTCCCACATAGGAGCAAGTGGCCAATTTCAATGTGTCTGTGTTACATTACTATATTTCACAAAGCACAAACCTCTGTGCAGAACAATACTAATTACCAACACTCATGGTCAGTCAGGTCTACAAAGCCTGTGATCATGCGGCTGGGACACCTACAATTAACTGGAAATTGGTGTGCAGAATATAATGGACAAAGAAGGAAAAATGTACTACAGTATGAACCACAAAGACTCTTTCGAGTGTTGGTTTAGTGGTACAGATGAACCAAAGTATTGAAATAGTATGTGTGTTGTGCAAACGATTCATCTTTTATTAAGTGCTGTGCTGTCCACTGTGTTTTAGTCTGTTAGACAGCTACGAATGTGCGTGACTTTTTATGAACAATATTTTGTGCACTGTATTACTGACTGAGCATCTCGCATGAATCATTTGCCTCTGAATCTAAAAGATGAACTCTTGTAGCTGAAACAGTAAAATAACTATTGACTTATATTTAACTAAACCCAGACCAAAGGTGCTGACGCATCTTCGTGCCTCCTCTGCTCTTCTTCCCAGGTCCTCTATTATCATATTGAATTTGCATCAATTCCTTGCTGTCCCAGAGCAGGAGCAGCACCTTTATCACCATTCCAAACATGTTCTCTCCCAAGCAAATCCTTGCATTAATCTCTGCCCACTAACTCAGAGATGTCACCACTCTCTGTCTTTGTATATGGACTTCAGTACAACCACATGAATCTTTACTGTACATGCCAACTAGTAAGCATGAATGATACGACTTCTAAACAGTAATGATAAAACAAAAGCAGTAGCGCAGGTCCTCTTCATCGTGTATTTATTTTGTTTTCAGGCTGATAAATTGCTGCATTGGAATCGGCTTGTTTTGTTGGGTACGTTGTTTAATGTCGTTTTTGACCATTAATTATATCATAATATATTGTCGTGGCGTATAATAATTATTTGCACTGCTTAACTGCACATATATTTGCTCCAATGTTTTTAAAAAATGAAAGCTTGTCAAAAATGTCAAATGTTTATCTTGATAATGTGCACGAAAGTGCAGCCTAAATATTTCACATGAAATCTGCTGAAAAAAAACCCACATCAACATTACTACTACGACTAAGCAGTATTTGGGCCTGAGTGGAGTAACTCAGATTTACAGGGTTACAACAGTGTGCATTATATTGCTGTGGTAACTCATGCTTCACACCTATTCTTCCACAGAGCAGGTTATCTTTGAGATAACACATACATACAAAACCACCACATACTGTGACCAATTCTCTGGAAAATACTGGCATTATTCCTGGAAGATCCATCAGACCTCACTGCACAGATAGCAAGAGGGTATCTGTGTTTTTAAAGATTCTCTGAACCCTTTCATGCCAGCTGCAAGCAAATTTAAAGCCTACTGTATGGCAGTATAATTCTGAGAACAGCAAATCCTGCACTTCACTGGACTTGACATGAAATCTATCAGCATATTTAACCATTTCAATTCGGATTTTTCAGTTTTCTTACTCAGTCTCAGAGAGCAACACCAGGGTTATAATTGGACAAAACGTGTGCCACAAACTACAGGAATAGATCTCAGCAACACGTTAATTTGTATGTAATTATAGTCAGATGGTGTCCTTTAACTTCCACAGTCCACATTATTCTTTTCCCACCTGTCCTTGGTGGCTTTAAACAGCTACACAAAAAGTACTTTGAAGAATAACCTCACTTATTAATACAGCACATTTTGTAATAAGACTACATACACTACTGTGTGTTTGATAAAAACTCATACACTTCTGCTTTGGCTGAAATTACTGTAGTGGAAAAAATTTCAAAATAATGTTCTTTCAGTTCAATTAAATTTTATTTATATAGCACTGAGTCACAACAGTTGTCTCAATGTGCTTTATATTGTGAGGTAGAACAAAGTAAAACTGAGAAAACCCCAAGAATCAGTTATTCAATGTAAAATTATGAAAACATTGAAGATCTAAATAATCAAAAGAGAATCAGAGAATCTTGAGAAATCTCTGTGTTCAAGGGACAAAGCCAAAAGTCAATATTGGATATCTCAAGTTCTTCCGGTACTGAGGTAGCACTGCATTAAAAACAGGCACGATCGTCTCTTGGAAACCATTGCACAGACTCAGGAACACTTCCAGAAGCTCCATCATCAAAGAAAGAAGCCAAATGTGAGCACGATCTAGAAATACCGTTGTCTTTTCTATTCGAAAGCTCATTTAAAATGGACTGAAGCAAAGTGGAACACTGTTCTGTAGACAGACAAACTGAAATTTGAAATTCCTTTTGGAAAACATGGACAGTGCATCCACTGTACTGAAGTGCTAAAGTTCAAAAGCCTACGTCTTACATATTTCAGAAAGACAATGCTAAACCACATACAGCATCTGTTACAATAGCATTGCTTCATAGTAGAAGAGTCTGGTGCTCCTCAATTCCTAAACTTTTCTTGTTCAAAGAAAAGGGGACGCTACACACTGGTAAACACGGCTCTGTCACACTTTCTTTTTGAGATGTCTTGCTGCCATTAAATTTAAATTCACCAAATGTTCTTCTTAAAATAGTACATTTTCTCAGTTTAAATATTTGATATAGTTTCATTTATTAAATATTTATTTATAATATAGTATATGTCTTTTGTTGTGAGAAAAATACGTGTTCACTGACTTGTGTGATTTGCAAATCATTGCCTTCAGCTTTTAAAAACAGTTTGATTAAGGTGTGCATCAATTATTTGTGTGTCTTTTAAAATAGGTTTCACAGTACTGTTGATGCACGCCAAGGTAACTAGCATTTTACCATTTTCCTATGTTGATGGGTGAACTTGACGTTTAAATAACTAAATTTCACTGTTACGAAGTTTCAATCCTGTGTTAAGTGTTACACTATGGGCTACTGCAGCAGGTGTCTTGTTATACACCATTAGTACTAATAATAACTTCAAAATTATAACCTTAGTTATACAAACTGAATTGATATTATGTTGTGTTGTTATTCAGTTAAGTTGAAGATAAACACTTATATCGCTGATGTTTTATGATCACAATCACTGATTAAATTAAAAGGTTATGACTGTTTTAAAAAAGGTGGAATATACTAGAACGTCTGCACCAATAATAGTGCTTTAGTAAATAACTCAATGTATTTATTTACTAATGTGTTAAAGTAGTATTTTTATTTTGAGAGTTTTTATTTTAAATAAATTATGACCACTGAGGATTAGTATTTCTTGATTTATTACAATAACAATCCCTGCTTTATACAGTTTGGGGTTTTTAGATTCCACCGAAATCCATGAATTGGTGCATACCATAATTTAATCACCATATGAACAAATGTGCTTCTAAATAAGTATTTACGCAGACTTTTTAAATGATACCATGACCCACGAATAGCTCCTAAATAACTCATTTGCACCTTGTTTAATATTTTATTTAGAAACAGTTATGCCATCATTTAGAAAGAAGAAAAATATTGGTAATAAACATGTTATATATGAAATTATAAATGAAGAATAAACTATTCTGTGCTTATAAATTAGATATTAACATGTACTAATACTGTGTGTGCCGTTATTTTTTATGTTTCTTGGCTGTGACGGTGAAAGTGTGCAGGGAGAGGGTGTAGTGTCTGAACTGGAATTCAGCCAGTGAGTTATTAACCAGCTTGTAATGGGACCACTTAGTGAGAATGCCGATGTTAGGGTAAGAAAACTAAGGAAAAAATAACCTGAACTTACTTTGTAGACAAGGCACTATAGGGGTCTTGTTGCTGATCAGAACTAATTGTATCTTATCACAAATCCACATCGTAGTAACCACATTTGGGAAAAGATTTGGTTGAGTCAAGACCTTTTTAACAAAGGTCTCAATACGGGAAACAAAGATGCACTTAAGGATGACTCATTTCTAACAGTAGTTCCAATAAACAATGGCAAAAGCTAGGCCTCCCGTAAGTGAGCTGCAGTTAATACATCTGTGCTTTTCTTGCTCTAACATGTATTAATGTCTGCTGCAAATCATCTATTGCTTCCCAGTGATGACAGCTTCAAGCAAAAAATATTCTTTAAAAGCATACATGATGTGCCATTCACAATTCCTGTGTCCGCCGACTTATAATCGTAAGTAAAATGTATAACGTGCCATTTCTTAAAGCTGGATTATAAAGGCATTTATTTTAAAAAAAAAACCTCTATGTTCTGTCGAGTCATATTTAATTTTTTATATCAATATTTAAAAAAAATATAAATTTGATCCTTGTTTGTTTTTTGTTTATTATCTTTACAACTTTTAATTTTGCTTAATAGTTATGTAAGATAGAGTGGTAATTAAATGTAGGTGTATCGTATCTTTATTACAGGCATGAGGGTATTGTACTTGAAAAATGCAGATAAAGATTCAGAGGAAAAACATGAGTCATAACAGGACAAACCCATACAAGGCCATTATCAAATGATGGTTGAACTGCATAGCAAATTGATGAAATGTTATAATTACAGGTGGCTGATGAATTTCAATACAGCACACTGCTGGACACATTCATCAAATAAAGTATGCTTATTCCACATCAGACATGCACATATATTATCAGTTACCAACAATGCAAACAAACTCAGACTAATTAATAGCAGCCATCACTAAAGTCAGCTGAAACTTTTTCGTGTGACCATGATGAATATAAACAGTAACAACTACCAGGCTGGTCAGCAATCACCCCAAACAAAACAGTTTCAATACACATATAGAATGACAATCAATAAATCACCACAGCATATTTACAGCAACCATACAGTCAACATTGTAATAATCAATAAAAGCTTACTTTGTGCTGTTGCCCCTTCACTGCCACATCACAGGGATCCAGGGTAGTCCTGCAACTTTTCGATTGCATCTTACTTCCTCTTTTGCTTCTTCTTCTAATGCTTTTCTAAAGCTCATTCCTCTGTGTGACTGGAAAAGTGCACCACCCAACTGAAATTGATAACCAAGAGAAGTTAGTATATCCATTTTCTCCTCCTCTCCAAGTATATTTAGCTAGTTGGTGCTAAAGGCTATATTTTAGCTATTGGCAAATTGCTAAAGCATAGTTGTTTCTGACTGGCAGTGGCGAAGGGGTTAAATTGTAGTTTTTGGTCGTCTTGTGTCTTTTGTGTTATGTGTTCCCATCATCATGTTTAGTATTAGTCTTATTCCTCTGTTAATTTTTTAAAGGTTACTTCCTGTTTTATTTTGAAAGTTCGTTTTCTCATATGTCTTTTGTCCCCCCCCCCTAGTCGTTAGTTTGACTTGCTTTTCATTGTTTCCACCTGTGTGTCAACCCCAGTCACTCTAGAGCACACAGAACATACAGATACTTTAGTCCTTCCCTTTGACCTGTTTGGATTGTCTCCCTTCCCGTGTTGCCAGTACTTCCAACTTACTATGCTCTTCCTATTTGTGTTACTTTTTTTTAAAATTCTTGTTCATTACTTGTTTTTGTGGTTTGCGTGTTGCTCCATTTCTGTCTATCTTCCTAACATGACATGACACAGGAGCTTAGACTGGTGATCCTATGCAATATTGGTATTTCCACTATTTGCACTAATTTTATTTCCACTAATTTTATTTGAAATTTTAATTAAACTGAGTTGAAAATCAGTTTAATTAACATTTTTGTAGAATAACTAGATACTCACCCACCCTTTAATAATTTTGACTCTTGAAGAGGGACCTACAGCAATTTCCCTTTAAAAAAATGTTTATGTTGATGACACTCGGCTGCAGAATGTAACATCTTGATGCACAAGCTACTTATTTTCCTTACATTAAAGGACACTATACTTCAAAACCACTTTAGAGGCAAGCAGTAAGACAAAATAAGATCAATCCTGCCTTTTCCCTCAAATGCCCATGATACAGCCACTCTTTGGTTCTTTTGAGCTGCAGCACAGCCGGAGACTCAGAAGTTACATTAAAATGCAATGATAATTGGAAAATCTCCCAGGTGACTGGCACTGCAGAGGAAGCACTCTCAGTGTTATCCCAGCCCACATCCTGTTGTGATAGTGTTTCAGACCTTGGCAGAGACAACATAGACCAGACAGTAGGGAAGAGAGGGCAGAGGAGGTGAAGAAGCCAGACTGTATTATGGCTAAACCTTGATGTTAAGGAATCATTAAAGCTTGTAATCGTGGATATATTTAAATATTTTATGATTTAATCCACTTTATAAAAGCAAGTGGAAGTCCTCAGTCACCAAAACTTCCAGATCACTGTTTTAAACCTGCTTTACTCATCTGGAAATCATTAATATGTTATTTGTAAAATGAGAAGGTAAGTAGTTGTTAACAGCCATTCTTGTGTCTATAAATTGTCACCTTTTTAAGTATTTCTTGTAATCTTTATGGTCATAGTACTAAACTACCAAAAGAAAAGGTTATGACATTTTAACTTTAATGCTTGCAGTCTTATACAATAGAATGTTTTATGTTTTTAAGCAGGAAAAGAAGGTAAAAGGTTGGTAAGGTGGCTAGGTGTGATAACACCTGAATATACTGAACCAGTTTTCTTCCATTTGCTGAGAAAGAAATGTATAGAAATTAATTTGTGGAGGCAATATCAAATGAAAAAAAAAACATATTAAATTAATTAATGCATTTTTTAAAATTCCAGTATGCATAAATATCTGGATAAAATATGTAAGCAATCACCACACTTGTAAGGGGAAACTTCTTCCTCTCTCTGCCTTTTTATGCAGTTCACAGAAGAGCACTCTTGGCAAACCCTCCAGCTAATGATCTCAGATTTAAGTGCAGGACCCTAATGATTCACTAATGCAGTCTATACTCCAAGTATAACATTACTACTGTAAAGCTCTCACTCTTTGTGTAAAAAAGCCAATATATAGTACATTAGTTATGAAGACAGACATATCAGGTTGATGCCACCAGTTTCCACCATGAGCAGTGTGTGAGAGTAACAGTTTGATTGTCGGAGACGGAGGAGGAGGTATGATGAATTTAGATGAAGTTCCTGATAAAAAGTGTCTGAGCAACAAAGAGAGGGAGCTACACATAGAGAGAAGCATTTTCCATTGGTGTGATATATTTTTTTACCAATATTAAACTTTAAAAAAATATATAATTAAGATGACACACCTTAATAAATTCATTGCATTTCATTAATGATCAGATAATTATGTTTAAAAAAAACACTATGTATAAACATATTGCGTAAAACAGTTATCCATTAGAAATTCAGCTGAGATGCTTTAAAAAAACAGCATGAGGTAATATAAATAATAAATAAAGTAATAAATAGAAAGAAGGAGAACATTTTATTGGTACAAAATTTCCTTGGTTTTCTCTTCAGTTCCTGTAAAATAAAATAAAAAACAATGGAGGACATATTAGCTGTTGACTTCGCAGCTTCTGACAACCGTAATGATGGCGGGTATAATTGAAAATTGAGTATTCTGAGCAGCATCACATTACTCTTAACCTCACTCTGGACTGGACCCAGGGGAACACATAAATGGAAAATATGGGAAATAACTGCATCATGTGGAGGCAAATCAGACTGTCGTCATTGTCCATTTCACTCTCCCTTTCCCCGTCCCCTTCATCCACCATAAACCACCCCCTCCAGTTGAGCCATGCAGATGCAGAGTTACAGCAACACCCAGTGGCAGCCCAGTGCAACAGATTAGTTCATCGGCTATGATAAGTTGATGCATTCATATGGACCCATAACATAAGTAAAATGTAATGCATTACTTTTGCAGTACTTTTTCTTTCTTTTTTATATTTAGCTGTTCATGCATCAATAAATTCAGGACACATTTGTAAAAAGGACTCAAAGACAGAGAGCAGAAGCATTAAAGGTATTGTACTTATAAAATCTGAAACCAAACAATTGAACGGTAAATTATCTTTTCACTCCCCAAAAAAATAATTATGCTAATTATGTGTACATTATTTATTTAGCTTAATGTCTTGACTCCTTATTACATCATAAGCTCCTGGATCGTTTTACAGTGATTTCAGCATAGTGATTACTCAAACTACTAATTGTAGTTTACTAGTCATTACATCTTTACATTCAGTTCAGTTTATTTATACAGGGCCAAAACACATCAACGGTCTTCTCAAAGTGCTTTATACTGGAAGGTAAAGATCTACTACCTTTGAGAGAAAACCCCAACAAGTAGATGATTTCCTATGAGCAGGTACTTGGCAACAGTGGGAGGGAAAAACTCCCGTGTAACAGGAAGATAGCTCTCCCAGAGGCAGGCTCAGAGAGGGTCAGCCATCAAACACAACAAGTTAGGAGGTGAGGGGAAAGTAAAAGAAAAAAAAGGCACAAAACACACACTATTGCAGAGAGAAGACACAATTTCATGACATTAAGTAGTGGTCTCTAAACACCTGGGGAGTGAAAAGGGTGAGTGGAAAAGAAATGCTCAGTGCATCATGGGAAATCCTCCAGGAGCCTGAGACTATAGCAGAACAACAGCAGGTTCAGAGTCTGATGAAGAAGTAACTTTAAGCTTTATCTAAGATGGAAGGTTTTTCTTTCTTTCTGGTTCCAAAAGAAAGGGGGCTCAATTTGAGTCTTACCTGTGGTAAATTCAGATTTGGAAATGCACACATCTATCTATACAGGTCTAATAGTTTATAGTACATGTTAGAGCACAAACCAAACCATGATGTCCAAAAAATTGTCTGTAGGCATCCAAGACAGGATTGTGTTGAGGCACAGATCTGGGGAAGGACACACAGAAATGTTTGCAGCATTAAAGGTCCCAGTGAGCACAGTGACCTCCATAAAATGAAGAAGTTTGTAGCCACCAGCTCTGCTAAAGACAGAAGTGAACCTTTCAGAAGGACAACCATTTCTGCAGCACTTTACCAATCAGGCCGGTATGGTAGAGTGGCCAGGCAGAAGTCTGTAAAGCCCACCTGGAGTTTGCAAAAGAGACACATGAAGGACTTTCAGACCATGAGAAACAAAACTCTCTCGTCTGATGAAACAGTGATTGGTCTCTTTGGCCTGAATGCCAAGCATCATGTCTTGAGGAAACCAGGGACCACTCATCGCCTGGCCAATATCATCCCTACAGTGAAGCATGTTTGCAGCAGCATCATGCTGTGGGGATGTTTTTTGGCAGTAGAAACTGAAAGACTAGTCAGGATCGGGGTAAAGATGAATGCGGCAATGTACAGAGACACTCTTGATGATAACCTGCTCCAGAGACCCTGGACTGGGCTAAGTACACCACAAAGATAACAAAGGAGTGCCTTTGAGACTACTGTGAATCTCCTTGAGCCACCCAGCCAGAGCTCAGACTTGAACCTTGTTGAACATCTCTGAAGAGATCTGAAAATGCTCATGCGCGATGCTTCCCATCCCGAGCTTGTACCATCATATCCAAAAAGGCTTGAGGCTGTAATTGTTGTAAAAAGTAAAGTACTGAACAAAGACTGAATATTTATGTACAGGTTACTTTTTTTTTTTCAATATATTTGCAAGAATCTCAAGCAGAAATTTTTCACTTTGTAATTACGGGGTATTGTGTGTAGAAATTCGAGGTGAAAAATTAATATATTCAATTTTGGAACAAATCAAGGGTGTAGCATGCCATAATGTGGACCACGTGAAGCACTGTGAGTACTTTCTGGATGCTCTGTAAACATTCACTGAACATTCATCCAGCATATATTAGAACTAAAGAGATTAGCCTTTTGGGCTTTATTCTAATCTATTTATCGACCAGGTGTTCTTGAACAATCACAATAAACACACATCTTATCATTTTATATACACAATGTAAATGGATCATCAGAGGACCAGTGATGTTATTTACATCCTTGTAGTTGATGAGTATTTCGTACTTGGGCTTATAATCCTATTCCTTATCTAATCAGTGGATCAGTATGTGCAACAAACCCTCATGCCTGTAATAAAGATGAAGAGTCATTCTGCTTTTTCAAGTGTGCAGCACTTGTGAAAGGGGTTGTGTAGTACCATTGTTGTTTTTCATCTTGGATAGAGTACTTTATTCATGAAGAACATAAATCAGTGGCCAGCATCTGACATAAAGCCTCATCAGGGCAGGAATTTAACAACCTAGAGTAATTCAAGCTTCCATCAAGAACCACACAAAAGGTAAAAAAAAAACCTTTGGTACATAAATACCACTCTGAATGTGCAGAAACAGAGGCAGCCTTTTCAGTAACCGCTGCTTCTAAGTTTCCTGTTGTTTTCAAAAATGAGTGGAAAATTGATGTCTGTGGCTGTATCCTTGAGTGAATTTCTAAAGATGGTCAGTGCACAGAATTTTTTAAGTGTGAAAATTCTTCTGTAAAATATCAGAACACTGAGAACAGCCTTACTTAATTCTCACAAAAGAGCGACAGAGGATTTATGTTTGAAGCCCAAAAACAAAGGTGGGGAAAAAAGATAATCCCTATTGTTCTGTGTGCATATCAGGTGGTTCAGGAAATTATCTTTTAATTTCCCAGTTTAGGTAATAAATGGAAGGTCTGTGAAGATTATTGATTCACATAATGTTCTTTCTTCTTAATAGGCATCTCATTAAGTTTTCTACAGTGTCCTACACCTCTGCACCTCATTTTACTTTGCAATTATGTGATTCCATCACAGTTTCCTATACAGTCCAACTCCTTAGGCATTTGGCAGAAAATTAGATTGGAGTAAGCACGTACTGTAATACAAGATGAGGCCAGTCCACCCTGTTCTCATTATGCTTTCAGATGTGCAAATAAAAAGGAAAAAAAAGAAAGAAAAACAATTTTCTATTCATAGACATAGCTGGTGAAGAGACCTGCCCTTGATGATACTGTCATGTTTTGCGTACGGCAGAGGGCTGGTGCTACAGAGACTGACAGAAAATAACTTTGACAAATGGAATTAAAGAAGAGAAGGAGATTATTTTTTATCTGTACCTAATGCAAATATATAATTTTGCACATTTGCTATTTAAATATAGCCATCCTCTGAAGTTAATGGATTACATGGCTTGCATTCTGCATACTGTGTGATCGAACGTGATGTCTGGATCAACTAGAAGTGAGAAAGCAAGCTCAATAAGTGCCACTGAATGCACTGCAGATGACAGTTTGTATTTGATATGTAGCCATGTAGATGGCGCAGTAATGCAGTAGTTGCAAGAAGAGTCTGGTTTTTAAATATACTGTCTTCTCAGGGTCTTCCTGCATGAAGCTTGCATGTTCTCCCTCTGCCTGCGTGGATAACCTGCGGGTGCTCTGTTTCTTCTGCAGTCCAAAGACATGAGCGCCCGGCTAATTTGTGATTCTAAATAGGTCGCTGATATAAGTGTGAGCGGTTGTCTGCCTTTCCTTGTCATGAACTGTCCAACCTGTCCAGAGGCGTACTTCTCCTCACGCCCTATGAGAGACAGAATAAGCTCCAGCTCGAGCTGCCGGGGTAGTAAGGATATGGATGGATGGATGTAGACATGGATGTAGTTACATCTGAGGGGTTAAATTATAGACTCTCAGTGGTGTCACTGACATGCAACTAAAATAAGGACCAATACAAAGTGAGAATTCAATGGGGTGCTTTTATACTTTAAACACAGTTCATTTCATTTTGATATCTTAGGCCAAGAGAGATATATATTCTCCATCAGAACTGCATCACTATGATCACACTGGGAAATGAATTCCACCTAGAAAGCTTGATATGTAAAAAAAAATAAGACATTATACTCTGCTGTATACGCTAAAAAAAACTGCCTTGTTTAATGTATTTATCTATCTTTATCTACTTTTTGTTATTATTTAGGCTCTTCAGTATTTGAAATGTTAAAACCTCATCTCTTGGTGGTGCAGTGCAGCCGCTGGCCAGCAGGGGGATGAAGGGTCTACGCTCCCCTCCTCGGCTCATCTTTGGTTTCGCTTCAAACTTTGCCTGAAAGTTTTTTAGTGGGC
This sequence comes from Haplochromis burtoni, assembly GCF_018398535.1. Classification (NCBI taxonomy): domain Eukaryota; kingdom Metazoa; phylum Chordata; class Actinopteri; order Cichliformes; family Cichlidae; genus Haplochromis; species Haplochromis burtoni. The sequence goes on along the minus strand of NW_024582522.1, from coordinate 50,826 downwards.
GGAGACCTTCCGCTACACTTCATCCAATAAGCGGAACCTGTCAGTGATGGGCTCCGGGGTGGCAGGAGTACGGACGGTCCGGTGTTAAACTGGGTGTCAATTAGCGGAAGACTTTCACCGGTGAGCAGCCAAGCCACAGCGTAAGGTGACCAAACAGGCAGAAATTATTACTGTGCCTTTTCTTAAAGTATCACTTGGATGTGGGTGTGTGCTGATACTACTGACCTTATTTGATAGGCTTGCTGCAGGTTCGTGGCTTCCGTGCTCCGTAATTAATGAATGTAACGAATTCTCGCCTCTTTTTGCCCTCTCGTTAGAGTTGTTCAGAAGACTAAGATGGAGTGGCGTCAGCAGACCAGTGTGAGCAGTGCAGACGCATTCAACGAGGCCAAACGCTGGATTGAGGTAGTTGCAGGTTCAGTTCTTCACTCTTTCCTCTCCCTTTATTTACTTCTAAGACGTGCTTCTCTTCACTTATTGCAGACAATTAATTACAAGCAATTAAGAAGGTTTGGTGTCGCTTTATTTTAACCCGCTGTGAAGGCAGGAAATCTAACGTTAACCAGAAGCAGCCATGCAAAAGCACTTGTGCATAATTTGTATCGTTGAAACTCACTATAAACTCATACACCTTTAAACTGACTGAGGCTCTGTGCTCTCAAACATCAAGTGTGGCATCTTTTGCATACTTAATCTTTCGTTTCAAAGGCAAACTATGCCTTGATAAGACTCAGGGGTTTTTTATGACCCTTACCTATCTGAGAAGTCTGTTTGCTCAGAAAGTATTTGACTGCAGGTCTCTGGGCTTCAGAGGTAAATTCAAATACAGAAAAGGCATATAAATCGTTAATATTTAAAAGAAGCTGGAAAATAATAATGTGCACACTTTACTTGAGGTTTGTTTAGTATCAGTGTGCTTATATTATATAAGGCATGGGTTAAATTTGCTAAATGTAACACTTTGCATGCTACCCTGGCATGTGGTGTAGGCAGGCAGGCTTTGCCTTGCATGCATTGTGGAGGATGTGGTTTGAGTGTGGTGCATTTTCTAGGTTATTTCAGGCTGCTCCTGTCCAAACTAGAAACTGTGATCCTTAAATCATAACCGATGGCTACAACTTGTAGACGGTGGGCACTGGATGTCGACCAACTCTAAATGGGACCATTAATGTCACTTGTGTCCGAGCAGATCATTGTGAGAATTTTGTGCAGGGGTCTCTTGGCAGAAAGCCCGTGCCAGTTTTGCACGTCTATTTTCCTGCACTGACGGATGAAAGAACGGGTGAACTGTGATGAGGCATGTATGTGTTAGACGGGAGTATAGCGAGGCCTGCTGCTCGCAAACAAGTAAATGCACCGTTCCTTGAGCCAGATCACAATGGGAACGTGTTGGCACTAATATCTCCAGCTACAGGTTGGGGGATAATAAGCTTCCGTATATTCAAGCATCCAAACTGTTTTATCATTGGCACAGAACTGGCAGCAACATCATGTAAGTGTTTGCTGTACTCCAGGAGAAATTATAATGAATTGGGCTATTTGATATGACGTCATAGTTTCTTGGAGAAGCAGAAGATTCCCCCTCCTGCTGTCCAGCATGTATTCTCCTCATTTATAGTAACACCATCATCCCTTCATTAATATGAAACATATTGACTGTAATTCAGGTTTTTTATTTTTTAACAAATCTTGTTTGACCAGTGAATATTTGGCATTTTTGAAAAATTCCTGCTTTATTTCCTGATAGCAACTTGCTGTGGATTAATTGGCAGATCATTGCAGCTCTTAATAATACATTATTTTAAAGACTACATGTAATGATGCTTGTTTTTCTCCCACCCAGGGTCATTTGATCCTTTTTTGGCTGGGAGACACTCTATTTAGACAAATGAAGCAATCTGGCGAGGTTTGCGAGTTGCACACGGATAAAATTCATTTAATTTGTGGTTTCTCGGGGACTATTGTTCATTAAAATGACCACGTTACGTGTTTGATGCTGTAGAACAGACGGCATGCCACGGCACAGCCGCATTGTGTGTTATTGTGTTAACCTTGCGCTGCATTGTTTGTCTGATTCCACTGAGACGCATTCGCTCTGTACCCAGTGCCCGATTCTACTAAAAATGAATTGTAATTGTGGATTCCTGGGGGGACTAATTAGTGAGAAGAATAGCCTTTTGGGGCCCCGTGTTAGTTATGGAGCCGAACCTTAATAGTCCCATTTTTATGTCCTCATTACAAAACCCCGCTTGCCTTGTTCTTGCTCCTGCCATGTCAAATCATTTCCATAGGTTATGCTATATTTGTTGTTCAGAGCAAAAACAACTTTTGAGTGGTTGTGTGAATGCTTGTTTACATACATTTTATGGCTGCTTTTCTCTGTAGATGTATTGTAATTATTTGTTTTTATGTGGCAGCTGGAGAATATTTCAGCTGCTCTTACCCAAGTCACTTAATTTACTCTTATAGTTGACAGCAACAACTACAAGAGGTAGTGTGTATATTTTTGTCTTTTTAATTAACTTCAACTGAAACTATGGCTTCCTAATGTTTTTCGCATAGTTGTTTTTGACACCAAGTGGTGTGTGTATACACTCACTGGCCACTTTATTAACTACAACTTGCTATACTGGTATAACTTGCTTGCAAAATATTTAATTCTTCTTGGCATGGATTAAATAAGGAGCTGGAAACATCTCCCAGAGATTTTGCTCCGATCACACGGTTTCTTGATTGGACTCTGCTGTTCCTGCACATCCCAAACGTGCTCTAATGGTCTGAGATCTGGTAACTGCCAAGGTCATTTGAGTAAAGTGAGCTTATGATCATGTTAAATAAACCAGCTTGAGATGATTTGAGTTTTTGACATCGTGTTTTATCCTGCTGGAAGCAGCCATCAGATAATGGGCACATGATGGACACAAAGGGATGGACAATGGTCAGCAAGAATACTCAGGTAGGCTGTGGTGTTTGAATGATGTTCAACTGGTATCAAGCAGCCCAAAGTGTGCCAAGAAAATATCCCCCAAACCTTTAAACCATTACCACCAGCCTAAACTGTTAATACAAAGCATACCTTCTGCTTACCTTGATGGCGGTAGCCAGCAGTCATTTGAGAGACTGTTTCCATCCTATCGGCTTGAAGCAGCCTAGCTGGCCATCTCCAGCTGACCTGTGATATCAACAGGGTGTTTTTACCCAGAGATCTGCTGCTCAATGGAGATTTTGTTTTTCAGACCATTCTCTGTAAAGCATAGAGGTGCTTGTTCATTATTTAGGCACCAATTAGTCGTTACCACAGCAACTGCTAATTCTTCCTGAGGTCCACCGGAAGATCTGGTGGGATTTTCCGCAGTTCTTGAAACACTCAGAGCTCCGTCTGGCTGCGTCAACCATGTCAGCTTTCTTACACATTCTGATGATTGGTTTGAACTTAAGTCTTCTTGACCTTGTCTGAATGCCTAAATGCACAGAGTTGCTGCCATGTGATTGGGTGATTAGAATATTTGTGATGGCTAAAATAATGGGTGACTGTATAAAGGGCAAATATCATCTTTAATAGTTGAACTCTGCAAGCACTTTAACATACTTTAATCATTAATGTGCTGGTTTACACCAGTTTATACAGACAGTGGTGGATATATGGTGTTGGTGTCAGTACTGTAGAAGTATGTGGTACTATTTTAAGCATGTTGGAACCTTTTTAAAATGTAGCATGAATTATATACAGTCATACGTATTCATACAGTCATGCTTATTTCTGTTACTTACTGGTTTTGAACACTTGTTCCAAACCTGAATGTCACTGCCTAATAGTCTGTGGGTCCATTGTGGAGTGCCAAAAAAGCTCTGATTGAGATTGACGTGAGCTGGAAAAGACCTCTGAAAGTGTGTCATCCAGCAGTAATCCATTAGCAGCGCATGTGAAGCTGAGCTGCCGTGAATCAAGCTTTTTCCAGTATATTTGGACTGGTGTGGTGCTATAGCCGGTTCTGGTCAAAACGACATACCAGTCGGTCCTGTGTGCCTTTTTTTTTTTTTCTCTCTTTTCTTTTTTCCAGTGTTTTCGGTCCATTTTATTGTTCATTCTTTCTAGTAAAGGCGCACTGCCAAAACAACAAGAAACAAACAAAAGGAGTCTGAAAATGAAGTTGTACACGCCACACTGCAGCCTATATTTTTCATTTTGTTGGACCTCCAGCTGTGTTTTTAATTGCACTCTTGTTAACTTCAACTTTTCCCAAAAAAAAGTCATTAAGCAAAGAAACGCAAATAATTGACTTTTTTTTTTTCTCTCCTCCCCTCTTTAGGAAGTGACTGGAAAGTCGTTTGGATGCAGTGACTTCCGGGCCGCATTAGAGAACGGAGTCCTGCTTTGCGAGTAAGTAATGATGCTCAAACTTTAAGTGTTTTGCAGTTTTACTTTGGTCAAACTTTTATCTGTAAGAATTAATTTGAAAGATAATTATCATGCAGACCTATCATTAGTGAGTGTATGCAGGCTGATTTGCCAGCTTGCCTTCAGCAGCCTTGAAACAATTTTTTTTAAAAACAGTAGCATCCAAAACTGCAGTCTGGAGGTTGCTGAGTAAGCAAAGATAAACACTTATAAATTAACAAGTGCAGACGCACAAATCTGATGTTTGCTGGTTAACCCAGAAGTTGATTTTAGGATGATGGCTTAAAAAAGAAAAAGTTGTGGTTCTTTATCTAAAATGCCGTCTGCCAATGGAAGTCAAAATTAGGACTGTTTACCAGTTCTTATCTTTTGTGGCTGGAATATTTTGTAATCTGTTTGCTAATTGTCTTCACTCGCAGCCTAATTAATCAGTTGAAACCCGGAATAATCAAGAGGGTGAACAGGCTGTCTACTCCAATCGCTGGTCTGGTGAGTTTACACTTCAGCTGTATGACGTCTGCATAATCAGAGTATGCAAGAAAACAAAAAAGACACCTGTTGGCCAGGAAGTGTTGAAACATTGTGTGGTTTCCTGTTGCAGGCACAAGGAGACAGTGTTGTTGTAGTCTGACTAAAGATGAACGTGCATTTCAACCAACTGCAAAGTTTCAGCTTGTTTTTATTGGGCACTGATGCAAATGAAGATTTTTATTTTGGCTTCAGGCTGTTTCTCAATAGCTTCATACAAGTATAATTGCCAAAACAGCCCAAAGCAAGACCAGGAAAAGATCGATTTCAGGCTCCCAACAGGGCCCAATAGATGGAGCCCAGCGGTGGATGCACTGGTGGTGATGGCGGGGTGGGAGAGGGAGATGCAGCAGAGGTTCGGCTCTTACTTTCACAACCTAAAGAGCAATACTCGAGCTTTTGTTTGTTTTTAATCTGATAACTTCAAATTAAAAATCAACATCAACACCTATCAAGAAATTCTTTGAATAACACAATAAATATCCTCTGTCCGGCCTTTGAAGCTTTGGCATTATTTATAGTGAATTTTCAGTCTTTATTATATTTTGTTACATGGGAGTTGGAATTGTTACATGCTAAAGTGCAGTAAGCCAATCTGCTGAAGTTTACATTTTTACAAACACTGAGGCCCAGTTCGATGTTAGTGTCCTATTTTTGTGTTTAACATGAGCGCTTTTCATGTGTTAATGTGTAAGGATGGAGAATGTGATCACCTTGCATATTTATCAGCTCAGAATAAAAGCTATATAATCCGCCTTTGTAGCTCCAACTCTGTGCCATCAGGCTGTCAGCCAGTCACAACACAAACACTTACTATACGTTACACACTGATCAATGGTAAATCATTTCTCGTATTATAAGTGGTCACACTCAAGCAGTCAGATGTCTCACATTTGGATCTTGGAGATGATTAGAGTATGAAATTCAGGTTGAAATTACTTTAAAATCTGAAAACAGCTCTAAATGTATTTGTAGATGGTTTGTTCTGAACATTTCATCTTAACATGTCAAACACTTGAAAAAGGAACAAATTTAGAGTACTGGTCTCGATGTATGTTTCTCCCCTGAAATATCTTTAAATCAGTTGGTGGGTCAACCCAGAACCAAAGGGTTTATAGGGTCTTGCCTGCTAGGACAGATCCAAAAAATGATAAAGATCAGATTCAGACTGGACCAGGCCTGAACTGAGATATTTATGTGTTTGCCTTTTCTGATCCTTTATATTTAAGACTTGGAAAACTGCAGTTTTGTGCCTCCTATATTTTGTCGCTGTGAGATTATTACTGAATGATTAGAATTTAAAAATCAGGTGTAAAATTACAGTCCAATGAATGTGCATTTCTCAGACCCTGCTGTAGACAAACATTTTCAAATTGCCTTGTGGTGCAAGAAAGGTACAAGACCTGAACTGAAAATGAGTGGAAAGAAAACCTTTGAAAGACAGGAAAACAAGAACTTTACAAGTGACAAGAAAGTCCTGGAAGCAAAATGTAAAGAAATGAGTGGTTTCTCAATACTTTGAACCGTACTGAACTACTTCAAAAATGATAATGGTGACCTTTAGGAGTAGCTGTACTAACACTGACAGACGACTAGATAGGATATGTTAAGCTAATCTAAATAGATCTGTTTGCAGCTCTAGAGTTGTGCTTGGCTGTAATCCTGCCTGCTGTAGTGGTTGAACAGAGCAAGTATGATTTCTAAACAAATGGGTTACTTATTAGATAATATCTACTGAGTGTTTCTTGACAGATGAATAGATGATTAATGATGAATCAGAATTGATTGTAGGTTGTACTCCAAGCTGTTCTCACTTGGAGAATTGTTTGGATGAGGTGGATTTTAACTGTTTGAGGCTGGAGTTGGTCATTACTAGTTTATCAGAACAAACATCAACTGTTTCTCTAGTTTTTCATGCTTTGTTTTTTTTTTTTTTTTCTTTTTCTCATCTGTTCTGATATTTCAGGATAATGTGAATGTTTTCCTGAAAGCCTGCGAGAAACTGGGACTAAATGAATCCCAGCTGTTTCATCCAGGTGACCTGCAGGACATCTCCACTCGTGTGACACTCAGGTGAAGTTGCATGAACACATACCGCTGCACCTGGACCTTTAACTCTAACTTTATTGCAATTGCACAGTGATACTTTGTACAATAGTACAGTGAAATAGTTGTACGGTCCCACATCGGTGCTATAAAAGCAAGAAAATCAAAAGAAATGGCATATACAGAATAAAATAAAAAAATACAGTATGAGCAGAACCACTGTGTACTGGCAAAATACACGAGGGCCTAATGTTTTCTGCGTAGGTTATAGTTACCACTGACTGAGTTTTCAGTGTGTGTATTTAAAAAGATAAAAGTGAACGTGCTGCTTTGCATTAATAAATGTCTGCACTTTCACTAACAAGCTGCTCCTTTATATGAGCTGATGGCCTGTTCTCCATAAAACCTGATAAGTTGCTGATTAGTGAGGATTGCAAATGAGAAGGCTTAAGATGTCACTGTAACTTTTTTTTCCTTCACAGTTATCTCATTCACCGGGACTTTTCAGTGACGCAATCGAAATGTAAATTGTACCAGCAGATGTTTGGCTCTTTTGTTTAAGTACTTATTTCTGTCTTGAAATTTTATTTTAGGCGTGACGAAGGCAACAGACGACTCAAAAATGTAAGTCATTATTCTCTTGTTGGGGTGTCTTTTCCTTTCTTGGTAAATGAGTTGGATATAAAGCCATAAAGGGAGCAGTATCCATCAATATATTAGCTTGAACTACTGATGCTGAAGACTTGTCCAGAAGTATGACAAATAAGGTGGCCTTGAGGAGGGGCTGCTGAGCTTGCTGAGGTTGAGGCAAATCCCAGGAGCCTGGTGTTAAAGCCCTCATAGAGTTTAGAGTGATGGAAATATAAGAATACATAAGTGGCAGAGGCCGTCTGGAAACTCCCATCTTAACTGCCTCAAGTCTGTGTGTGGAACTGAGTGATGCACATGGACGTGTGAAGCCTCATTTAAATCGCACAGTAGCTGTGAACTTTAACCCCGGACGGAGGGTTTTGTTTTTTCCTCCAGACTACAGTCACTGATGTAGCCTTCTTTTTATTTCTATGTTTTTAGTTAATTATTCTTTCAAATGAACCACTTGGGGTGAATTTAGGCCAATTGGAACAGTTTACCAAAACAATGCAGCACACCAGCATGAACTGTTGCACTCCATTTAATTAAGATAAAAATGTTAATAAAATACAATACAAAATACACTTGGTCTTTTATATAATCCATCAGATCTTTTCTTTAAAGTTCTCATTTTGTTTTTGTGAGTACATTCAAAAAAATTGTATGACTTAAGAAAAATATTTAAATAATATTTATTTAGATGAGATTCAGATTTGTGATAAATTAGCCCGATTCAAGGATTTCTCTTGCAGAATAATGTTAACATCAGGGTTTATGTACATTAGGGTAGGTTTTTTTTTTTTTTTTTATTAATCCAACCTTCTGTTAATTTTCATCTACTTTCCCCTTTTTATAAGGACTTTTTGAAAAGCCAAGAGTAATTATGGGTTTCTTGCTTTATTAAATAAAATGGAATCATGCATGGCTAATATAGGATTAACCTGTGATCTGTTGCAAGCAGTGAAGTAATTTCCTTGGCATGAGAGAGAACTGGAGAGAAAGAAACGCATTTTATCCTAATTAAGTTTGACATAAGCCCCGAATGCTTGTTTACGCTCTGCTTGTACAAATTAGGGGAAAATAAAACTAATTGCAGCTATAATGGTGCCAACAGTCTAATATGACAAACAGAAATGCTTACTTTTGAAAAAGGGATTATTATAGTGAGTCGTGGAACATCGTTTTACTTGGAAAATCGAAGTAGCTTGGTTGGTGCACCTTGATGCTGACACTGATGGCTGAAATTCAGAAGTGAAACTAGTGATTTCTTCAAAGGAAAAATTGATTCTTACACATGGCAAAAAAACTGAATGCAGTTCAGAGGTGCATATTTCAATTCTTCATTTTCCTCCTCTTCATTATCATCATCTTTTTCTTCCTCTCACTGCACTGCTTTAAAGAAATAAAGGCACATTCGATCATCACAGTTTTGAGCAAAGTCAGTTAAATTTCAGCTAGGAAGCATAAACTGTCATCAAACAGGTTCAGGCAACAACAAGAGAACCAATTAACCGGGAGTGGTGTTACAGGTGGGGGCTGTAGACCACTGCTCGCTGCGTTTATCCCTCCTGACTGAGTTTCCTGTAGTTTAGCTCTCTGCTAGTGTCCTTGACATTACTGGTAGCCCACGATGGACCTGCAGCTCATTCAGGCTGTGCTGTCACAAGAAGGTTTGCTGTTTTTTAACAGTGTGGAGGAGATCACAGGAGACGGTGGTTTTTCACCAGGAGAGCTAGACGGGGCCATAGAAGGGCATCAATCCAAGTTGCTTTATGTGAGGAGGAAGAAATTGCAGAAAATGACAGCTAGCGGGCAGCTCATGAGCACGTTTCTGACCAAACTGTCAGAATTGGACTCCATCAGAATGGCATGAGGGCCTGATGGTAGGACCTGAACTGGCAGTTCTTTCAGTGGCATCCCCTTTTACATTTGCTACAGCATCACCGGACTCTTCCACGTGGTTCAGAAGAGAGGGGTCTTAACAACACTTGGAAATAGAGCAGGGCGATATGGCCAAAAATATTTATCACGATATATATTTGAAAATTTGCGATAACGATATAACTGACGATATAATTGATGCGAGACAAAATACAACTCCACAACATTACTAGCGCAAAAAGACAACCTTCCATTTATTTTCACTTAAACAAGAAGCTGGTTTTTATGTACATTAAAGCTTTATAAAAATGTAACAGTGCAAATGCAAATTCCTTGCTGAAAGTTTAACCAAAAGGCATTTCCAGTAGAAATGGGCTGACATATCCTGAGCATAACCATGTATAATATCCACTGAAGTTAAAAAGAGGTGCTTTGCAACATTAAACTGCAGTGTGCAGTACGTATTTTTCGGACCATAAGGTGCACGGGATTATAAGGCACATTAAGCGAAACAAAGCAGTCAGATAAATCAAACTTTATTAAACTCATTCTTCTTGCTTCCTCCACTTCTGTACCATTGATTCATTAATGTTGAATTCTCTGGCAGCTGCTCTATTCCCATGTTGTTGCAGTATATTAATGACTAACCTCGTATTGTGGATGGATTATCTCAGTTGTTCTCCTGACTGAAGTTTGGTCCGTTTACAGCATCCTGCCATGCGATTGCATTTGTCTCTAACAGGAACCTTAACGTTAACTTTTATAAGTGGAAAAGTGTTAGTGTTCGTCCTCCAGCTTCACTGTTTATGTTATGCTAACATAGCTGTGTCGCTAGCGATCACGTAGCACATAATTATATACCAGCTAGCCCAACTTCAGTAACCCTACAAACGTCACTGCTGTTTAGTTTCCTGTCTTCATTTATGTTGGAAGTGATAGCAGAGCTGTACGTTTGAATTTTTTCAGAAATCTCTCAGTCAGAACATGCTATATCATGCTTAGGTAACTAGCGAAACTAGCGAGCTAACTTCCGCTAGCTTCCTGCTAACTTCTAACTCCGTTAAATGTAATAAATTTTGTTTTCATGGATGCCTGGAAGTTAAACTTCATAGTTACACCTGGTAAAGCAGCAATGCTGATCGTTTTATTAAAGATGAAAGAATTTAGACAGTTTTTAACTCTCAGTGATGCTGCAGTGTTCGTTTGACCTGAAGCATACGGAGTTTAGGACCCAGATTACTCCCAGATTTAAGAGCATCTTAGTCCGACAAATACGACAATAACGACGGCCGCTTGCATGTTCTGCAAAAAATGTGCTTTGTCGTGTATCTGACGGACAAACACCAAACCAGTTCCACATCACTGAAGTTGCACCATTTTTACAAACCAATTCTGGTTCATCTGTTTCACTCAACAATCGGCCATGTGCGTATGAAAACAAAGGCACTGCGCATGCGCGTTTTACTCATATTCTATCGCGATATTTCATTTTCCTATCGTTGCCTAACATTATACCGGTATTACCGTGAACGGTATAATATGGCCCAGCCCTACTTGGAAAGTTGTCTTGTTGGTGTTGTTGTATCTGTAGTACGCCTGTTGTTCTCTTAATTTGTTTTGAGCAGTGTGGTGTCTTTTCTTCTTTTCTTTTTTTTTTTTTTTCTTTAAGTAAGGAAGTAGGTTGGTGTGTTTGGTCATATTTGTAATTCTGTCTATTCTTTCTCAGGTTCTGATAACAATTTACTGGTTGGGTCGCAAGGCTCACCTGGACACATTGTACAATGGCCCTCAGCTTAATTTGAAGGCTTTTGAGGGCCTGTTGGGGCTGGCCTTGTCCAAGGTAATTTTTTATTTTTCTCTTTAAGTATTTAAAGATTGTATTACTTTATTTTTATACTTCTGTTAACCCTTCCTACTCCAGGCTCTAGATGAGGGTGGTGTACCTGTGAAAGACAGCAGCGATAGTTTGTGCCAAAATCCAGAAGAGGAATGTCAGTACAAAAATTACAGGCGGGGCAACTCTGCAGACAGCACCGACTCCTTTAACTCCCAGGCCCTGCACCCGAATGTTGAAGGTACATTTGTGATACAATGACTGGGGTGTGAAGGAATCTGTTTGGTTTCTGCTAAATATTTTGACACAGCACTGCAATTTGTGGAAAGATTATGGAGATTATAGCTGATGATGGCATTTTTTTCCCCTTTATTGCTGTCTTTTGTTTTTGAAATGTAACTCTGCTCATTAATTTTACACTAACTGCTTTTGAAACTCTTGCAAAAGTGAAACTTTTTTTTTTTATCCTTGTAAGATCAGCCTGAAACTGCTAAAGTGACAGAAATGTACCCCAAAAATGTGTTTTCACAAACTTATGTCATTTTGGTGGATCAGCAAAATTCTGACCTGCTGCTCTTTTATTCAAGTTTTTTTTTTTTTTTTTGGTCTGCAAGTGTTGATGTCAGGCTCAGTGCATGTCAGTGATGGATTCTGCACTCTGGTGTGATAACTGTGTGTGTGATGGGAGAGGTTAAATACTTGCCCTGATACTCCCTAAAGGCTTGACTGTGTGAAGGCTCAGTCATCTAGGAAAGGTTTTTTTCTGATGTGCAACCTTCCTTGTATTTTGATGAGGTTTAGTTCAGCTTTTGTCTTTCATACATGTTTTATTTTCCCCCCATTTAAATGTATATTTTTGGGGTAATTTTCGTGTCTCTGTGATATCTAGGTTTTGGAGGCGACGCAGAAGCTGAGCAGGTATTCAAGATGGAAAACAAGCAGGTGACAGCTCATCAAAACAAAGGCTATGTCCCACCACTCAGACGAAAACAAGGACCAGAGGAGAATGGAAGTGGCTTCGTGAGTCAGTTTACCAGGTGCTCCAGACGTTTCTGTGACCAAATAAAAATTCCTCACAAACTGCTGCCTAACTTACCCGTAGGCGACCTTTCAAAAAAATAGCTTTTATATTTCTAACTTCTTGCTTATTTTATGTGTGATATGAAGACGAGTGCATAATGTAAATGATTAAAAGAATAACATACTGCTGTCTTTATATGAAGCTGGAGTTCGGATTCCTTAAATATGAGCCCGAGTTCAGTCAGTGGAATACAGTTGGGTTGTTTTTCTCTCAGGCTCGGTTTGGATTGAATTTCACACTTGTCAGAACTGTTAAAGGCTGCTTGGTTTCCGACAGTTTGGAGTTTCTAATTTGCAGCTGAGTGCTTTTTCCTTCGCACTAAACCCTAATCCAAATCAATTAACAATATGAACAATGTCTGCATCCATTCATGGGCACAGCCATCACAAGTAGTCACTTTGGTATGACACAAACAAGGTGGTTATTGTTTTCAAGGTATTTAAGCTGTTCTTTGCCTGCTAGACTTTTTTTAAAACGTCACTGTCAAGACTAATTGCCTATTTTATTTTTTTTAAGTGTCTGTTACAACTTAAATTATTCTTCTAAGGATTATTTTTGAGCTTGGATATTGTCACTTTTTTAAATTCCTTGTCAGTAAAGATCAGCTGGGTTCTCGAGTTTCACACTTGCTAGTGATTTTACTCACTTATCTTTTTAATGAACAAAGTGTAGCAGTGGCTGAGTGCTCGTGTGAGATGAGCACCAGACTTGGTAACACGTCACCACAAAGGGTCAGTTGGCAAGTGAACCTCTGCGTTCTCATGATAGCAGTTCCCAAACTATCAACACGGGTCATTTGCTATAAATTCTGATCCAATTTTTCTATGAGTAAATTACATTTTGTAGTCTTTGACAAGAGTGTTGGTTTAAATCATTGATGTGCAGTGACTTTTACAGAAGGGCAAGCAGAGATGATGTCATACATGTTAATCTGAAAGTGCTGGTGGAGCCAGCACCTGTTCAGTTTGCCTGTTTTATTAAATCAGACATGGCAGGAGCCATGTTGCCCCTCCATTAGCATTGCATTGCTTGCTAAAGAAGTGATTAAAATGATCTTTTATTGGATGCTGGTCAAGGGTATCAGTAAGAGCGAATTTATCATACGTGCTTGTTTACTTGCTAATGCTAGCTGTTTCCACACAACAGGCAAATGGTAGCTGATCTCAAAAGCAACGAAAGCAGAGCCGCAGGCAGCTTGTCCTCAATTTGCAAAAAACAAGAAAAAGCTGTTTGTTTCCCTGCTCAGTCCACTGTTAACAGGACACAGACGCACCCATAGACTAAAGACATGTTATAGATTTCATGGAAATTGAAGGCAAGTGGAGTTGTTCCCCCTCCAGATACTTTAGCCAACTGTGGCGACAAGATGGCAGTAATATAAAGATGGAAGCAACTGGATGAAAGGTTTTGACAGAGTGCTGCTTGAGGTAAAAGGAGATTGCTTTCACTTGGTTTTAACTGATGCGTGGTGTTTTTGTTAGAACTCGCAGGGAAAGCACCGTTTGCTTTGCTTGCCCTGATGGAACCTCTGTGCTTGAAACTATGTTCTTGTGCTAATTCATAGACTTGCCCTCTGTATTCTGCATTTGAAAGGCTCAGTTGTAGCACTTGGGTTATCACCATGTTGGCTATTAAAAGCCATGGTTGTCTATAAAGCGTATAGTTAATGGATGTTTTATACATGCATCACACAGCCTCTGCTAATAGGTACGAAGTAACTGACAAAAGTTTGCTTTATAGCATCCACTCTTTGAGAAGTTTTGCAACTAAGTTTTGAGGAGTGAAATTCTCCAAACTGGTTGACTTGTTTTTAATAAGACCTCAACAGTACAGTTGTCACAAAGGGAGACATCCTCTATAAAGGCCTACTCTGTTTAAGGCTGTCTTTAAAAAAATAAAATAAAAATGTTTTAATGCTTTGTATCTTATTTTATTTAACATAAGCAATACCCTAAAATAAGCTAATAGGCCTCTCTGGCTTTTTATTAGCACTGTTATTGTGGCATATTTAAGCTTAGGGTTTAAAATCTCACAATCTAACTACAGCACATGTGCTCACAGTTTGCCAGACACCAAAAGTTTGAATGCTTCAAAAAAGAATCACTAAAGCTGATGAAGATTTGAATGGGTACATGAAGCTGAAGATCAGGAATTTTTCATAGCAAGCAAATGGTTTAGTTTTAGTTCAGGTTTGTCTCCATTTATGTCCATAGTGATAGCAGAGCCATATGTTTTAGTTTTCCAGAAATCTCACAGTGAGAACGCAGGATATCATCTTTACATGGAAACTAGGAAGCTAACTTCAAACTCCATTAAATGTCATGAATCCACTCTGATACTTACTTTGAAACTGAGCGAATTTAGGACATCTTTAAGTCTCAGTGGTGCTGCAGTGTTTGAGCTTAGGAACCAAGAAGAGTTTTGTCACTGAAAAGAGAGAAATCGCTAATGACGTCAGACTTGAGAGGTCGATGGGCACGGACCCATCTTTGGAGTCAGGCTCACTCCAGGAACTGTAGTTTTAAACATTATTTTTGACTCCACTGGTTGCTGCTTGCCAGTCCTTTTTTTTTTTTTTTTTTTTTTTTTTTTTTCCCCCCTGAAACTAAATATGGATGCAAATGCTCTGCTTTACTATTTACTCAGCCACAATAAAAAGCATGTTCTAACAATATCCTCAAGAACTAAAGAGTGATTTGCTTTCAGGCATTAATCAAATGTTTGCTTGGTAACATTTGGAGTCGCTTCCATTCAAGCTCATTCCAGCTGATTTATCTATGATCACTATTGGCTGTGGCTAAACGTAGATTTGGATATATCACTGTTTACTGCAGCACTGCAGATGCCCCTCCGTCTCCTCAATGCCACTTCACTATCTGTTCTCCTGAGTGTGCCACTGAAGAGCTTTTCCTGCAAGCTCTATGTGAGGAAGACTCGGAGGATGATTATACTGAGGCAGACCCAGTGCTAGACGACTTGCATTTTAGACGAATGCAGCAGACACTTCATCAGACATCTGCCAATCTGCATTATGACCGCTTCTTACCCCAATATTGGACGCCTGAAGAGGAGGTTCGTGTACGCAGGATCTACCTTGGCTCCCAAAGACGTCCCTGGTATCATAAAATGCAGCGCCTGAGGTCTGTCTCTTTTTATCATTCAAAGCAGTGTTAACAAAGAAATATGCTTAAAACTAATACAAAACAATGGTAAAATTGCAGTATTGTACTACTTAAAGCTGGAAATAATTCATGGATTGCTTTGCAAAGCAGAAATAAAATAATGGCTGCCTTTACTGGCTTGAGCTTAGTTTTTACTTACATTAAACTCTAACATGAAGATGTGATGCTAAAATAACCAAAAGTGTGATGCAGCGGTGGATTTATATGGCAGCTGTAGCAAACTAAATATTAGTTTGCTAAGCACAAGGAATTAGCTAGCAGTAGCTTGCAAGAATAATAATGTAATTTAAAGCTGATCTATGATCTTGCAGTGTACATTTTTTTTTTTTAATCCCGTTTTTAATCCTTCATTGTAAGAGCTGTGTCTATAAGGTCTGCTGCTAATTGTGTTGCACACATTTCATATATTTGCTGTTCTTTTCTTTGACTGTAGCCGTAAAGCCTTGGCTTTTGCAGAAGAGTTTGACGTCGACTTCGTATCTGGAGAGCCCCAGAAGCCTGAACACAAGCCTGAACTTTTGCAGCTGTCCTGAAGAGCCGTACATAACAAGCACACGATCATAACAATCCTAACCACAAACTGGATTGAAGCCTTTCCACACATTTACAAATATCCAACTAATGAGAAGATGTTAAAACATGCTCTGTTTTCTCATTTATTGTATGAAATTATCAAGATCATTGTTTTGGTTTTTTTAAAACCACCCAAATGTTGTATCTGCCACATTGCTGAGTGATGCATTTGTTAGTTTGTTCACATTCTTTATAACATGAGCTGTGCCTTCAATTTTTTTTTTTCTTTCAGTTTACTGTGTGAATGTCATCGCTTTTGAAAAATAAAGTATGATGCCACAGGTCAAGAAACTGCGTGGAGTATTTTATATGCAGTACAAAAACATTTTGTCTGGTGTGTGTTAGTGTGTGTGAGATGGGTTTGAGTGGCTGTGGTCTTGAAGTCGTGTGTATTACAAAAACATGGTCTCATTCATACAGCACCTCTTTGTGTTTTGTGGTCTAACCTCTTATCCTGACCACTTTTTTTTTTTTTTAATTTATATTATGCAGCATGTTGCTGGATGCTTTATCAAACCAGGTCCACTACATGTAGGCACACAATGTTCATCAGTCTTCATGTCTGTTTCTCTGGTTCTTTAGAGCCAGTCAAACCCAGGTCAAGCCTGAGAGACCAGTTCAGGTCAATCCTGGCTGGATTTGGTAAGTTCCAAAGTTTTAAACATAAAATCGTAGCAAAAATGTCTGAGGCCGCTTTGACGTGACTGCTTTATTGCTGCTTCATCCAGGTATGCTTTTCTTTGAATTCAGGTTGTAAAGAACCAAAATAATGCCACCAGAATAGTTTCCCTTTTCATGAAGGTGGAGCGTGTGGTGCACATCACCTCTATTAATTTTCTGGGCACAGGCTTGACAGTGGAATTTATGACAGGACTGTTTGTAATCAGTCTTGGTTCCTCCCATCAGATTATGTCATTGTTTTGATAGACCACCTTCTAAATGCTGCTGTAAGTTATTTGAATGTCATGTATGACATCCTCTGTTGCCCAGAGCAGTGTTATTACCTGTTATGAGTCATGACTGTTGTGTTATCCAGACAGCAACATCTGTTACATTTCTTTTTCAATACTTTTGCATTGCTTGACTGGCATGCTACATTCGTGCTCGCACTTCGCTGAGGATTCTGTCGTTTCATTGCAGAATGTGCTGCTACAGCTGGCAGAACTGCACCCTGTTGTGTATACATGTGTAAGCATGTGCTGTGTGTGTGTGTGTGCGTGTGCATGCAAGCAATGTGGCTGTTATCATGCATACCCTGCTACGTGGTGCTCAGAAGTGTCACTTTCATGCAATATGAAGCTGCAGTGTAATCATATAATGTCATCCATCATTGTTTAAGTGCCTTGCCTCCCGTGTGTCTGAACCAGGAGCAAATCTCTCAGTGACATCCCCATGGTGTACCCTGTGCGAAAGGCTCCTGATGCAAACACTACTCATGATGAAAGTCAGGACACCGGATTGACAAGACTGTGGAATCAAGACAACAGAAGGAAGTGTAGCGTTGCTGCCAAGGATGCCGAAGCTCAGTGGCAGGATGTAAGTTCATGCATAAATGCTGACACAGCAATATTTTTCACAGTCCGTTTGGTGTTTTGAAGCTTTTGAGCATTTTTGTCATCAGATGGTAATTGTAGATCTTCACATTTTGCTTTTTCTGCACATTTAAATGACTCCTCTTTCGTATTGTTATAAGTTGAAATTTAAAGCTTATTTTTGACATTTCATATTACAAATTCAAGATTCGCTAAATTAGACACTTGTTGTAAGAGAATGGCAAATGGAGTAAGAATATTGACAGCAGCTCCTGAGTTGGGAAGGTCCTCGGGTACTAAGGAGAAACCTGAGAGGTAAGAAGGTGGGGCATGACATTAATAGAATAAATAAATAAAAAAAACAGCCTGTAGAGCAGTAATAGAATAAAAATCAACTTTATTTTCATTGGACACGTTACAAGTGCAAGGCAACGAAATGCAGTTTGCATCCATCTAGAAAGTGGTTTTAGCAATAATATGGCCGTCTTGCTCCTGAAATTTGGATAAATCATCTCTTAAAAAGTGGAAAATAGTTGAATGTTTAGAGATCAAAAAACTCAGTGTGTTAAGAGCATATCTGAATATACTCATGCTGGTTAATAGTAGTTTACAAATACAGTACCTAAGTCAAGAATGCAGATGTGGTCTAAATTGAAGTGGCTTTTTGGGGGGGGGGTACTTTTTGATAAGTACACAGGCAGTGGTGTAGTTGGTTGATGTTGTGCATTTCTTTCAGGACTTGAAAAAGTGGAAAACCCGTCGTAGGAGCACAAAGTCTGAACTTCGAACTAAATCACAAGACAGAGAGCATGTAATGGATAAGATGATCAACGGGTCTGTGACAACTATTGAGAAGAATGAAGCAAAACTAAAGTATGTTTGTGCTACAATTGTTTTTAAAAAGAATAAATTCTTAAATATTTTTGAACAATGCCTAATGTACAGCTATTTGCAGTGGCATGAAAGAATTTTTTTACTCTTTATTCATTTATCTTTGGCTTATTTGTTTCAGATCATCGATCAGATAATAATAATATTAGACAAAGATGACCTGAATGAACACAAAAGGTTTTTTAATAATTTAATTTATTAAGGGCAGAAAGCTATCATAACAAAGCTGGCCCTGTGTGGAAAAAGTAAATCATGAATTGTGATTAATCGCATTTATTTCAGAAAGCAGATTTCAGTTTCACTGAACTGGGCTGTTGCTGCTTCAGGACATGGATGACTTGCTGTAATTGATAGAACCATGAATTCTGCTCTCTACCAGAAGATCCTGAAGCAGGATGTCCGACCATCAGAACTCAAAACCACTTGGGTTATGCAGCAGGACAGTGATCCAGACATACCAGCAAGTCCACCTCTGAATGGCTCAAAAAACCAAAACAAACCATGAAGCTTTAGGAGTGGCCTAGTCAAAGTTCATTCTTAAATAATATTAAACAGGACAAAAATCCTCCAGTGTGACTGAATGAAACTTATTTTGCAAAGATGAGTGGGCAGCAATGTGAAGGACCCTTTGCCAGTTATCACAAATACTTTATTGCAGCTCTTGCTGTCAAGGGCGGAACAACCAGTTAATAGATTTAGGGGGCAACTACTTTTTTCCACACAGAGCCAAGTAGGCTTGGATAACTTTTCATTTAACCTTAATTCATTTTATTCATACTCTGCTTATATTTGTCTTATATTAATATTTGTTTGATATGAAACATTTCACATATGCAAGAAATCAAGAGGTCAAATACAGTTTCACAGCACTGTACCTTTTTATAACTGTATATATACTCGTGAATTGTGATGCCTGTCCTTCCTTCATGTTTTCTGCTACCTGTAATCCTTTGGTTACTCTTCCCCTGCATATTAATACCCCAGATACCAGCAGTCACCTTGGACCAGGAACACAGCGCCTCGTCCTTACTCAACAACTTCTCCATCAAAATCAAGCTCTGATCTCCGGCCACATACTCGAGCTCTGCTGGCCCGCAGCTATGCCACCGAGGCACCTTTCAGCCCCACGGTTCCTCTTAGCTCCCAGAGCTCAACCCATGCTCAAGTAGGTTTACAATATTGAGTTTTACCTCCCTGATGTTAATGAGCACCACACACTGTTTTAATAATGGGATTAAAAATGCTTATGATTTTAAAAAATTTCTTGAGTACAGCTGAGTTGTGAAAAGTGTTATAACCTATTAGGTGTTTTTATTATATTGCCAGATGGCATAACTGTTCTCATTGTTGGCCCTTTCCTCTCAGGGTGGAGCAGTGGTTGTCCCTGATGGAAAAGTCTTGGGAGAGGAGATCCACTTTGCCTCCACGGCTTTAGATGAAGCAAGAGTTGGCATGCCTTCTCTAGGCTTTCCTGTGATCTCTCAAACCCAAGTGAAATCCCAGAGCAGCACAGCTCCTTTCCAGTCCACCTGTGAACTTTCCCAGCCACAAAATGGCCTTACAAACCAAATCTCCACTCATTTTACAGCTTTACAGCTGAACGAGACCACAAATTCTAAAAGCAACAAAAGTCCCACTTTATCCATGTCTAGTGAACAAAAAGCATTTTTTTATGTTCATCCGGAGCTTAAAACTGCTGGTGAGGATTTATCGCATCAGAACGACAACTCTCAGGAAGACGGACAGAAGTCCTCTTGGCAAGCAGCAGCAGAGCAAAGCACGGCCCCGCAGACTCCAGGCGTCTACAAGTTCTTGCCCAGAACTGTTTCCTGGTCTGGCTCAGCCAGCCTTCCCCGTGGTTACCGTCGGTCTGAGGGCTCATCCCGTCTCTCTTCTGCTATCACAGCCAGACCCTTTGGGACCAAGCAGTCCAGAGTGTCATCACTGCCCAGGATGTACAATGTGAGTTCACTGGTTGCTGCGTCTGTGGCCCTGTTGCTCTTTAAAAAGATTGGTTTTATCACACCGTATCCATTTAACTGCATTAATCCAGCCTAACACCCATCTTCCTCCTCAGCTGACTCAGTTTAAATATTAACAATGTCACTGTCAAACCTGCAATTCATTCAGGTTTTTGATCAAGCTTAAAAACCATGTTTGGGCAATTATAAGAGCTGAAAATGCTTATGGTGATGAACATGGATGCCAGGAAACCTTGGGTCTAAATCCAAACTTAAAAAAAAAGTGTTATTTAATTTTTTGCTTAACAGAAAAACATGTCGTTCTGACATTATTTTACAGTCAGCCTGTTATTTTTCTGGCTAAATTGAATTTTAGTGTCTGAGGTGGTGTACAGGGATTTGTTAAGACAGCCTAATAAGCTTAAGTAAGTTGGTGTAATGAGAGCATTGTGTATGTATGTGTGTGTCTGTCTGTGCACACTGTTTGAGCTAACTTGTTACCTTTTGTTTTGATTGCCTTCCTCATTAATAAAAGAAGTGCTGCTGCACTGCGGAGTTCATTCCCAGATTACACATTTCTCACGAATCTGCTGGTTTTACACATTTTTAAGGCCCTACTTTAACATTTCAGCGCTGCAGATTCTGAGCACATCTTGTTTTTCTTCATCTCCAGGTAGATGACAATCAGGGTGTGCTGCTGAACAGTGAGAGAGAGGATTCTCCATCTTCACCATCTCTGAAAAGACAGACTGCGACCGCCCAGCTGAGCGGTCCGTATCAGACCAACCAGGGGAAGCAGACTGGTGCAGGACAGGAAGAGCAAGTGACTAGCTCCAATCTTTCCAGCCAGACCTCCTTTCAGAGCAGTGGCTATTACTATCGACCCTCCATTCAAAGCCAGATACTGCCTCAACCTTATTCAAATCTGCAGTCTCGTCAAAATAGAGGCTTGACCTTCTCAGCTGATGGAAGCACAGATCTTCCAAAGGTATGCTGGAGTATTTTTGAACTTGTAAGATCATATCAAATCAATGGCATTTATGTGATTACCCACTGCTCTGTAGAAAAAATGAATGAAACAAACTCCTATAAAAGTTTGCTGCCCTATGGCCAAGTCTCACTTGGAAATGAGATTTAAATCTCAAACTTTTCACCTGGATAAATAAAGGATGAGGAGAATGATAATATAAAATCAGATTTAAACTGACTGGATCTGGACCAGTTCTAGAGCTGCTGCCATTTTCAAATCACTCCCTCAACGTCACTTTCTGACCCCCTGCAGTTATTGTGTAGTTACACTATGGACCCCAGACTTGTGCAGAGAGCAAACATCAGCTTCTGTATCGAATGTACTTGACTTTCATGAACCTGGGCTACAGTGAAAGCTAACAGCAGTTTTCAGTGGAAAAATCCAGTTTCCACTCTCAAAGTGCATTAGTTCAGGGGCCTGACCAGCTGCATGTGTGCGGCTCTTTTGTTTCTTTGGTTTTCTTTTTGTTGTTGTTTTTGTTTTGTTTTTTCACTGTCCCAGAGCTAGAGCATTGACAGTCTGCTCCTGGGGGTTTCCTCAATCTTTGTCCAAGTTGGAAGGTCACAATTTTACACTAGACAATGAAGCCAATGCAGAAACATCTTAAACCTGCATTACATGTGAAAGCCACCAGGTGGCAAAAGCTGTGGTTGCAGAAAGACTTTTGGTCCTATAGATGTCTGGGAAAGCGGCTTTCTGTCTTTACCTCTGTAAACAGTTTCCTGCGGAGTTTTTGACCCAAAATTAGTTTGACTTATTTTGGGTCGTCTTGGGAGGAAAAAAATGTTTAAAAATTGAGAATTATCTGTGGTATGATTATTGGCTAATGACTTGTTTGACAGGTTGCACACATGTGCACTTTCCTCTTTGCATCTATCCAAAAAACAACGGTGAGACTGCTCATCCCAAGGCTTTAAAATGGGGCTTGATGGGATGTAGGGAACAGCCATGATGGCTACACCCGTCTTTTATATCATGAAATTAGACACTTGGAGAGGGATCGTAAGGTGTAATGAATGATTGTTCTCATTAAATAAGCTCAGTGACGACCAGAAAAGTAACATTTTGGAATATTGGGAAATGTTTATTTTCAGACATTTTGACTTGTAGACTGGTGTCATTTATATCATTAGATAAGGTTAAATGGTGTTGTCATGACAACTTCTAAGGTCACCCCCCCTTACTTTTTATTTTTATTTTTTTTATTTTTTATTTTTTTTAATTACCATTCACTACAGTGTTTCAAACTTAAAGCAGCATTAATATGGCATTTCTGACCGTAACTGGTCATTCAGTTTATCCCTTCCTTACTATATTTGTGTAGCGGGCCACTCAAGTCTCTAATTTCCACTAGGAAGCATTCGACATTGGATCACACGGTGTCACCTTTACACGTACGTGTGTGTGTGTGTGTGTGTGTGTGTGTGTATTTCCAGGTGGATCACAGTGACATGAGAGTGAGCCTTACTCTTAAACCCAACAGTCTAGCTGACTTTGGTTTCCATACTCACTGGGACTCGACGGGGGCGAGAGTTAAGCTCATTCAGCCCGGTAAGACTCTTGTTAAATGTAACTCTGGAGTGCTGAAGTTTTGTCACAAGAACAGAACGTTACATTTAGCATCTTTGTGTGAGACAGGAACAAGTCAGTGACAGATGTTTTCTTTTTTGCTTTTTATAGAGGAAATTTGCTCTCACAGGTTAGCGCTTAGAGAATAAAACGGTAACAGATGACACTGACAGTTCAGGTCACAGACTAAAAAGGCATCAAATTTGTTAGTGGGTCGATTTTTGTTATGAGGGAAATTGTATGCAGCAGAAGGGGAAGAGTGCAGAATTTCAAAGCTATTTTTTATTCTGGTGGAGGGGGAGAGATGTCAAAACGGCTACATTTTGATTATGTTTTCTGAACATGGTAATTATGTATACGGTTACTTGTAGGGAAGAGAAAATTTAACCTAGGAGTTTTACAGTATTTGAGGGCTTCTGAGCATCAAACTACCAAAGTGATTTAAAACGCAACCATGAATAATGAATTGGACATGAGAGAGGTGTCACTTACTCGCTGCTTAGTGGCCCACTTTCAGATAGGAACAGTTCCTACTGTGTTTCTCACTTCATGCTAAGCAAATAATTTCTGAATTGGCACTTTCGTTTTTTCATGTTATGCCATACTCGTTTTCATCTTTCTTCATTTCTTCCCTCAGGCAGTCCAGCCGAGCTCTGCCAGCTGCGTGTCGACGACGAGATCGTGGCCGTCGATGGAGCTGCGGTGGCACACATGAACTACGACCAGTGGAGGGATAAAATGTCATCTGCCCTGCAAACCGGCAGTTTGACCATGGACATTCGGCGCTATGGCAACAAGGGTAGGATATTGAGTAAAAGCGGCTCTGTTTTACCACTTCCTGAAATTATTAGCGTGGTCTTAGAGTTGATGGCTAGTTGTTTTTAATTAGATTGGAGCACCGGCGAGGGGACTCATCACAGCCAGCCAGGCCAGAGCAGGGTGACCCTCAATCTGACTGCTGCTTCTTCGCCTGTCCTGATAGGGTGCCCTGATCACCATGCCAACAGTGCTGCCTTTCCAGACACACAAGTCACACAGGGGTTCAAAAGCAATGGGCACACAGACAACGTGAGCACTATTTTAGCAGCTATCACGGCAATTTAAAAAAAAAAATGATCAAAGCTCTTCTTATAGTTTGTGGTGTCTTTTTTTTTTTCACCTGCATAGGTGATGCAGGGTAAAGTCATGGGTGGAGAACTTTGTGAGACAGATGGGACAACCAGAAATAAAGGTAACACCAAGCATAAAGTGTGTAATCGCAGTGATATTTAAAAAAAACACTTCCTCTAAAAATAACTCGGGTGTAATATGTGTAATTTCTCACTTTGTCCACCCTTCCTCTTCATGTAGATTGTAGTACTATTATTAGAAAAAATCAGAAAAGGAGGGCAGAATTTTTCAGGCAGCAAGGTAAAATGGCAGTTTGAACTTCATGTGAAGCGGCTTCGGTGGCTGGTGCTTGGCTTGGTTTGAATTGTCATTAGAATTAAATACGCATTTTTAGTATGCTTGGTTTTTGTTTTTTTTTGGTTTTTAAAGAATATTTAGGAGATGCTAATTATAAGGAATCAAAAGATGCATGGTGATTAGCTGATTGCCTTTTACTAGATAACCACTGTGATAACATCAGTCTATTACTTTATAGCAGTGCTTTAATCAGAGCAGCGTAACCACAAATTACACCAAAGTAAATCAGCTATTAAAGGATTTCTATAAATTGCTGTTCGTTGTACAGTTTGTTCATGAAAAATCGCAGAAGAACTGAGGGCAGGGGCGCAGACTGTACTGCTTTTCACAGTGATTGGCCAATTTTAACCAAACAGCCACAGAGATACGGCACTGATCATGTCCAAAATATAGAGACCACAATAAATATAAGCCTATATTAAGATGATCTCCTCTCATTTCTCAGTTTTTGCATTGATTTCCTCTTAGTTCCTATCAGGTGCAGGAAGGGGTCAGGAATTTGAGGCATTTAACAAAATGACAATGATGCAGCTTTGCAGCCATCATCTTGAAGTCATTGCAGATGAATAGTTATGTAACAGGTTTTCCAGGACCGCATAAAGTCCTGTGGAAAGCCCCATGATTCAGTAGCTTAGAATCATCTTAAGCAGCAAAAACTTGAATTCATCGTTTTGGGGATGATATTGGTCTCTCAAATCATTGTGGATGAACATTGGTTCAGTTCACTTAAGTATGAAGGCATTCGTTTATGCAGAGGTCCCTCAAGGTCTGACCACAGCCTCTCAATCAAGTTAAGATCTGGACTTTGACCGGGCCTTTGCAACACTTCTTTGGCCGTGGTCTCATATTTGACTCTAGAAGAGTTGAGTGAACTCGTTGACTGCGAGGTGCTCAGCTCCCGTGGTTGAAAAACAAGACCAGCACGCCATCCTTCTGTGCTGATGTGCTTGTGTTTTCATGCGTTTGGTTTTCACCAAATGTTACACTGTGCATTGTTGCCAGACATCTCCACTTTGGTCTTGTCTGTCCAAAAGACATTGTTCCACAAATCGTGCGCTTTGTTCAGATGCAGCTTTGCAAACCTTTGGAAGCTGTGCTCTTAGAGAGGAGAGCATTTCTCCTGGCAGCTCCTGTAGAGTCTGAAGATGCATCTCTTGGGCTTTTTGCATTTTCTCGGAGCATTGCACGGTCTGACCTTGGGGTGAATTCACTGGGATGTTCACTTCTGGGAAAATGATGGCATTGTGTTAGCACACTTCAGTGCTCCAGACCTGCAAACTGCCAAAACTTCTGCTTCTGTAAAGGTGCTCACACGTGCTGGTTATCCGTCAAACAAGTGCAGTTGATCACCAACATCTGCTGCTGCTGACCTTTTCCTAGTTTTTTTATAGGTCTGTATGTAGTCCTATGAAAGTTTTTAAACTTTTTTTTTAACCCCCCCCCTTTCATATAACTATGTGATGTCTGTTTTTTTTCAAGCTTACCATGATATTTTATGGCAGCTTCTATACTTTAATCATATACCAAAGGTAAATGGTAAATGGCCTGCATTTGTATAGCGCTTTACTCAGTCCTTAAGGACCCCAAAGCGCTTTGCACTACATTCAGTCATTCACCCATTCACACACACATTCACACACTGGTGACAGCAAGCTACATTGTAGCTACAGCTGCCCTGGGGCGCACTGACAGAGGCGAGGCTGCCGGACACTGGCGCCACCAGGCCCTCTGACCACCACCAGTAGGCAAACACGGGGTTAGTATCTTGCCCAAAGATATTTGTCATGCAGCCAGGAGGCAGCCTGGGATCAAACCACCGACCTTCTGGTCAGTGGCTGACCTGCTCTGCCACCTGAGCTACAGCCACCCATGGTACATCATGATGGTTCTTTTAAATATATCGAGAGTACTTCCTCACTCATATGTCCCTTCAGCAACCTGCAACCTCTCTCCTGGCTCCTCTCTCCTTGAGATGCATTTTGGAAATTAAGGCATCCCTAAATAATGACACACTGGAATTGATTTCCAGGTTACAGACAGGAGGCGGAGGAGATGAGGAGGCACAAAACAGAGAAATGAGAAGAGCCCACTGTGTGCAACGGTTCTTTATGTTGTTTTCATTGTTTGATCAGTAACTTTCTGGCACGAAGACTGATATCCTCTGCTGTCCTTTGTGGTTGTTGATGATTCTGTGTGTCCTACGATGGCTTTTCTCTTCAGGCTGTGCAGGATTCAGCTCGTGGGTGTACTTATGTGGTAAATATTTGCACTGTGTGTAGCTGCTGTTGCGATGCTAAAGACCCACTGTGTGTCATGCTGCATCATCAAGCAAACACAGCAAATTTGTGCTTGCTTTACCGCACACTGTGATACCTTTCTTGCATTTACAAGTTCTTGAGGCTTTGTTCTGCAGCTTCTTTTTCAGAATTTGCAGTGCGGCATCTTTAGCTGGGGATACATTAGCAGAATAGTGTGCTGAATTTTGATAAACTGTCAGCATGTTGGCCCTGATCATTGGAGAGTGATGATCCTGAATGAGTGGTGAGAAGTGTTTAATTCAGTCCTACTGGTAAGTCTTCAGTGACTGGTTTGG